>NC_041744.1:35781835-36084251 GCF_004115215.2 Ornithorhynchus anatinus | reverse complement strand
ACTGGCCTGGATTAGAAACTCACATCCCTTTTGCCTGAGTTCCCTTAACTGGACTCTGGGCCTTCTCCGCCAGGAAAACCAGTTGCTCTGACCCGATGGGTTGGGTGGAATGTGCCTCGCATGGTGCTGACTTCAAAGAAGCCAGTCCACTCTTCCAACGGGGACCAGGTAAAATCCACGGCGAGGGCTCCCTCGTCCCTTCACCTCCCGTTCAAAAGCGTCTCCTCTGAGACCAGAACCCTCGTGGCCTCGGCTCCGTTCAAATCCGCTGATCGAAAATCCCGCGCCAGTGCGATTGGCGAGGTTTCCACGGCAAGATGACCGAGGAAAAATCATCCGGGGGCCCGGTCACGGAGCTGCGGGTGAAACTGTCCTCGGCGTCACAGGGAGCCCGAGAGAGGTAGAAAGGAGCCCGTGACTCCGTTCTCACGGGGGCGAGCCTCTGGGGCCAGGATTCTGCCGAAACGGACCCGTCCGATTCGGTAAATTCTTGGGATCGGGCCTGATCCCCAGCCGGGCGGAGCCGAGCACCCAACGCCGGCCTGGGGCAACCGCCGGCGTGGGAGCCTTCCAGTGGCTTCAAGCTATTTTAGGCAAGAGGGGCCGTGCGACAGGAGGGAGGCCTCCCCGGAAACGGGCGGGAAAAGCCCCAGGCAGAATGCGCCCAGTGGTGATTCGACCCCGCTGGGATGGAAAGGTGGGCGCGCGGTTGACGAGGCCTCCCTGACACGGCCGCCACCCTCCCCCGTTCCGGTGGTCGAGCCCGGGCCACCTACCTCGGTCGACGTTGGCCCGCAGGGATGTGAGCATGCCCTCCGACACCAGTGTTTTGTACAGAGCCCCTTTGCAGGTCCGCTCCGATTTCCGGGAGCCGCCCGTTTCGATTTTGCGGTTACAGTCACTGTCCTCTGTCTTGGCCTGAGAGGCGGACAGGCTCTGGGGAGGGACCTCCTCCCCCGGGGGCGCCGCTTCCGGCTTCACCCTCTCCAGCACGGGGCAAGGCACCTCCTTGTTGGCAGTAATACTAACGAGATCGGGAAGGTTCAGCTCTTTGGTGGTCTCGGAGGATCTCTCCTTGGACAGCTTCTTCTCTTTCGACTTCACTTTCTTCTTTGGTGGCTTGGGGTCCTGCGCTCCTCCACCCTTCCCGCCGGAGGGGGAGCGGAATTTTTTCCGGGGGACCCCCGCGAGCTTCTCCACACCCCAGTCACCTTTCGCGACGGCTTCGATCGTATAGATGACGCTCTCGATGTCGGACTCCGACGACTGCCTCTTCTTACCGGCCTTCTTGGGGGTGGATTTCTCGTTCCCGTGCCGGTCCGCCTTGCTCTTTTTCTTCTTCTTTTTCAGTTTCTCCGGTCTGCCCTGCCCTTCGGCGTCTCCTTGGGCCGAAGGCGGACGGGAATGGCAGAGGTGATCCTGTCTGGCGGGACTCTGGTCTCCGACGGATCGGCTCGTGACCGAGAGCGAGAGGCCACATTTCAGATCCCCCTCCGCTCCTTCCTTCTTGGCAACCTCGTGATCCCCGAGCTTTGTCTTCCGCTCTTTATCCGGGCCTCCCTCCTCGACACTCCTCTCGTCTCCGGCGCCTCGCATCCTATCGTCGCCCCGGTTCTCGAATCCAGCCCGCTCTTGAGCTACGGCCTCCTCCGGTCTCGCCACCTGGATTTCCTTCGGGGCCCTTTCGGCCTCGCCGGCTCCCATCCTGCCGTCCCGAGGTTCTTTTATTGACGTCTCCCTCGACTCTTCCATCTTCACCCGCTCTGACGCCAGGCACATCTGAAACGACGACCACAAAAGCGGGGAAAAGTTAGCTGCCGTGCCCCTGAAGGTCCCAAGTTCCCAAGCCTGGCTTCGCTTTTCCCGCGATTCAATTACACGCCCATTGTAAAAAATCAATCGAGATCGGCTGCCCTACCGTAATCACGGCCGGCCCGTGGATAACACGCCTGCTGTCAAAACCATTTACAGGACCTTGATTTGGGCCTTTGCTTAGCCAGAAGACACAAGTTCTGGTCCTCTGTCTGACTAGGGCTGCACCGGTGACCTCCGTGTGGGACATAATCTCTGTTGTGCCCGTTTCTTCATGTGTTAAGTGAGAATAATAATATCCACGTCACCCCAGAGGGATGTGGAGCCGAACTGAATGAGCTTTCCGCTCCTCAGAGAGAGATGCTATATTTTCTTGGTTGCTCTTCATATCTTCTCCAAGAGGACAGAAGCCCTTCACTCATCTGCACCAACGGCGAAGCCCGGTATCATCGTGGAAGGGGGGCGGGGGAAACTTCACCAACTTGAGGCGGGGGCCTCGACCCCAGGCCTCTAGGAGGGTCTGACCGTAAGTTGTCTTACAGTCTCTCGCCACAGGCCTCCCTGAGGAAACCGTGTATTTTGGCCACCGGGCTTCTGATCTTTGGTTCGCTATGGAAACTGGCTGGTTTGAACAGGGATCCCAGAAGCGTCAGGCTGCAAACCCCTGACCCACTCGGCCGCCTCGCATGTGGGAACCCGAGGGGCTGAGGGGATCTATTTCCGGAACCAAAGCCGGGAGAGCGGCAAGGCCACCCCCTACTCTCCACATCAAGTGGCAGGCCCTGGTAATGATGGAAAATCCAAGCTTTCTTTCCGGCCGTTTGAACTGGAAAACACGAGGGGCTTAATCCTCAACATATTCAGGGAGGCCAAAGGTGGGATCGGGAAATCGCTTTCGACGGGATTAAAGGAGCAAGAATGGAGAGGGGCTGGTATGAGACACCGGTACGGGCTGACATTTGCACACTTCTCTGGGGAGTGAATATGTGTGTGGGGGGGGGAGGGGGGGCGGTGGGTGTGGAGTTTCTAGTTCAAACAGGGGAATGTGAAGTATTCAGAGGTCACATGAGAAGGTCAGTGAGCAGGAGAGGAACGACACTGCTCCAAGAGATACGGGGACCGTGGGTTTTTTTGAAAAAGCTCTTCCAGGCCAACTCTCTTCGACCTGAGCGGGGGGCTGCCCACCTCCAGCGAATATTCACGTCCAAAAGCACCCCGCAACTTCAAAAAGAAGGTGGCCTCTCTGAAGGGAGGTGGTCTTGAACTCCTTCCCCATGGGGCATTTTTTTTACTCCATGACACTCACCTAAATGGGTGGCTGAGGGGGCTTCAAAGGTCAGTGTTGCCTCTCATTGCAGGTTGAGGCCAATTAAATTCCTTTGCCTGTCCTGTTAAACTCTTACCCCATCCTCCCACCTCCTGGGCACACAGGATGCGGGGAATGGTGGGAGAAAGTGAAAGATGACTGAAAAGGCAAATACTCAGGGCGACTTGCTTTTCCTCCATCTCTGGCTCTCTGGAGGCCTTCCCACACAGGGTTTCAGAAAACCTTTTCCTCGAAAGGCAGAAATTCAGGCATGGGGCTGCTCGGAAGTGTCTGGTGACAGGTTGGGCTGGCTCAGACAAAGTGCAGAATGCTCTACTTTGGGAAGGGAACATGTCTGCCGATTCTGTTGTATTGTACTCTCCCAAGGGCTTAGTACAGTGCTCTGCACATTGTAAGCACTCAATAAATATCACTAAGAATCACCATCTTGTCTTCAGAGAGTCCTTTCATTTCCCCAATCACTTGGCAGCAATCTCATTGGATTCATGCAATATCCAGTGAAAGCAGCATGGTCTCATGGAAAGAGCATGGGCCTAGAAGTCAGAGGAACCGGGTTCTAATCCTGGCTTTACCTCGTGTTTGCTGGGTGCCCTCGGCTTCACTTCTCTGTATCTCAGAGAGCTCATCTGTAAAATGGGGATTAAATCCTCCTTCCCTTCGACTTACATCGGACCACCAATGTGGGACAGAGACTGTGTCTGATCTAATTATCTTGTATCTAACTCGAGTGCTTGGTAAAATGCCCGGCACGGAGTAAGCGGTTAACGGGTACCTTAAAAAAAAATCCCCGGGATATGGGGAGTAGAGGAAATATTAGCCCCATTTTATAAGTGAAGAAGAAACGGAGGTACACAGAGAGAGGTTAAGTGTCTTGCCCAAGAACCTGCAGCAGGCCAGGGGTTGAGTAGGGCCTTGAGACTAAATCCCTTGATTTCCAGAACTAAACTTTTCTTTAAATAGTACTTTTTAAGTGCTTATTATGTTCCAGGCCCTGGCACTGTACTAAGTTCTGGGGTAGATACAAAATAATCAGGTTGGACACAGTCCCTGTCCCACCTGGGGCTTACAGTCTAAATCGGACGGATGAATATTTAATCCCGATTTTACTGATGAGGAAACTGAGGCACAGAGAAGTTAACTGACTTGTCCAAGGTCACCCGGCAGGCAAGTGGCAGAGCTGGGATGAGAATCCAGGTCCCCGACTCTTTCCGCTAGACCACGCCGCCCCTCCTCAATGTCACTGGCTGAGCTTTTCACAGCCACGGATGTGGAGCTTCGGCCTGGGGTGAAATGAAGCCCCTGGAGAGTTAACTTACTGGAAACCTGAAACAGATGTCTGCAGGGAGATGGCCGGGGTAGGACACAGGGGCAGTTTAAGATCTCTCTCTGTGGCTGTGAACTTTTTTTATCAGCTTTCGCAATTAACCAATTTTAATGCTTCCGATCCAAACTAAGAGAATCCAGCTGGAAGCGAAAATGAGGACACCGCTGGAATCTGGTGAACGGATGGATATGTTGAACGGCTACCTCACACTGACTAGGCTCCAGCTAAAACCCACACAGAATTTTACCTTCCCTGCCAAATTCCCTTTCCGAATTCGCTTTCAAAACCCTTACCTCAATCCACAGTTTATGCTTTTTTTTTTTTTCATAAAATGGGAACGGCAGCCAGGCGAATCTGGAACCACTTATTTCGCTTTCCTAATCCAAACACGTAAGGTCCATGAGTATTACTTTTTTAAAAAATACGGTACTCCTTAAGCCCTTACTATGCGTCAAACGCTGTTCTACGTGCTGGAGTAGATACGAGTTTATCGAGTTGGACACAGTCCCTGTCCCGTGTGGGGCTCACAGTCAAAGTAGGAGGGAGAACAGGAGGAAAGAGAAGTGAAATGGCTTGCACAAGGTCACCCAGCGAGCAACGCAGAGCCGAGATTAGGTTCTCCGACTCCCAGGCCCATACTCTTTATGCTATCAATTTTCCCACTCAAGGGGACTGGAAGCATGAACACGTGTATGCAAGCGCGTGCCCACGCACGTGTGTACACACACACACGACTCAAAAGACAAAATTCAATCAACATGGTTCTCACAGCAATAGAAGGAAAAGAGATGGCCAAAGGGAATAGCTGGTAGCAGGCTGCCAACCAGTAGGTCAGTCAGTCAGTGGTATTTATTAAGCTCTTACTGTGTGCAGAGCGCTTTACCACGTGCTTAGGAGAGTACACTAATAATGGACACATTCCCACATTGCTCACAATGAACTGACAGTCTAGAAATTCAGCTTCCATCCACAAATTCACAGTCTATGACGATGAGCTCGAATTGGTCGTAGGCACTGAGTACGTCAAACACCTCTGGAGTCTGTAAAGCCGCGCGACTGTAAGCTCGTTGTGGGCAGGGAATGTGTCTGTTTGTTGTTGTAGTGTGCTCTCCCAAGCTCTTAGTACAGTGCTCTGCACACACTAAGTACTCAATAAATACGACTGAATGAACCACATCGGCGTAATCCCGGGGGGGGGGGGGGGCATCATGGCTGCCGCCTCTCCCCTGACAGCAGGCACCCCACCTTCCAGGGGGTGGGCAGGCCCTTCCCTTCTGAGCCTCAGTTTCTCCCCAGGGAAGAGGAACCCTTTGAAAAGCTTTTAAGTGCTTAGTGCATGGCTCTGAACACAGTAAGTGTTCAATAAATACCACTGATCGATAGATAGCCCCTTCCCCAACCCACAGCTCTCTGAAGGAGGAAGGGTTTTCTCTGAATTAGCTGGTTGCTATTCACCTCTGCCCAAGTTACCCACTGGGAGGGCCGGGTGCGGGTGGGACAGATCCGTCTGCCTGTCCCGGGTCTACCTCCGAGATCGGCGCACACAAGAAGTGAATCCTAAAGTTTGCTTTTTAAAGAAAAAATGGCCGAAGAGAAATTTAACCGTTTTCCCCGAGTCTGAACCTCCCCACCGCTTTTACCCATCCCTAAAAGTCTCTGGCAGTCGGCCCCTCTGGTTCACGCCGCTGGTTAAAAATCATCCTCAGCATTTTGGAAAGCGCGGCTGGCAGGTCCCCGATCGCCTCCCACTGTGAACTCCTCCCTTCAAAGCCGTATTGAAGGCCCATCTCCTCCAAGAGGCCTTCCCTGACTAAGCTCTCCTTTCCTCTTCTCCCATTCCCTTTTGCGTCGCCCTGACCTGCTCCCTTTATTCATCCCCGTCCCAGCCCCGTAGCATTTATAATAATGTTGGTATTTGTTAAGCGCTTACTATGTGCAGAGCACTGGTCTAAGCACTGGGGTAGATCCAGGGTAATCAGGTTGTCCCACGTGAGGGTCACTGTTAATCCCCATTTTACAGATGAGGTCACTGAGGCACACAATTGCCCACAGTCGCACAGCTGACGAGTGGCAGGGCCGGGAGTCGAACTCATGACTCCTGACTCCGAAGCCCAGGCTCTTTCCACTGAGCCACGCTGCTTCTCAATAAATACACGATTTATGTATATATCATGTACATGCGAATTTATTTATTTAGATTAATGTCTGTCTCCCTTCGAGACTGTAAGCTCACTGCGGACTGGGAATGTGTCTGTTACGTTGTTATACTGGACTCTCCCAAGCGCTTAGTACCGTGCTCTGTATGCAGTAAGCGCTCAATAAATACCATTGACCGACTGAACTCATCTCCTCTGGTGGCAGCGGGGGTGGCGCTGGAGGGTCCGGTGGGGCGGGGGAATATTTCGGAAGGTTGAGGAGACGGAGGGGTCGAATGATAGCGTGACTCAGTGGAAAGAGCCCGGGCTTTGGAGTCAGAGTTCATGGGTTTGAACTGCCACTTGTCAGCTGTGTGACTGTGGGCAAGTCACTTAACTTCTCTGTGCCTCATTTACCTCATCTGTAAAATGGGGATTAAGACCGTGAGCCCCACGTGGGACAACCTGATTCCCCTGTGTCTACCCCAGCGCCTAGAACAGTGCTCCTAGTAAGCGCTTAACAAATACCAACAAATACCAACATTATTATTCATTCCCAAGCCGGGGGCCCAGCGGCCGTTAGCCTTACTGTACCCCTGACATCCATCACCCCCTCGGCTTTCGGCTTGGTTTCGGGGGCGGCCCTGCCTTTGGGGCCCGGAGGGAATCCTGGCCTCCAGTGGGTGCTGAAAAAACACGCCCCGTGAGTGGCTCAGGAGATGGAGGTTTTCACTCAATTGTATTTAAATGCTTACGGTGTGCAGAGCACTGTACCGACACCTTGAAAGAGTACCCTTCAACGGACAAACACACATTCCTCGGCCACGAGGAGCTTACGGTTCAGAGGGTTTTGTGGAGGGAGTTAGTCAACTGCATTTACTGAGCACTTACTGTACGCAGAGCACTGTTCTTTGTGCTTCACTTTCCTCAACTGTAAATATAAATGGTCCCCCTCCAAGATAGGCTGTGAGGCCCAGGTGGGGCAGGGAATGTATCCAACCTAATTAATTTGTATCTACCCTAGGAGACAGGCTTCGACACATAGTAAGCACCTAACCAATACCATAAAAAAAAAAAAAGCCAAGGGCTAATTGTACACGTGGAGTTGGGCTGCCCTTGCGTACACCACCAGGTCCATATTATTTTAAAGTCCTGCCCATATCTGTTTTGAAGAGGTAATCTTCCCCAGATACTTATTTTTAAATGGCATTTGTTAAGCTCTTACCACGTGCAGCTTTGTGGCCTAGTGGGAAGAACCCAGGGCCCAGAAGGTGAAGACCTGGGTTCTAATCCCAGCTCTGGCACGTACCTGCTGTGGGTGACTGTTGGGCAAGTCACTTCACTGCTCTGTGCCTCAGTTTCCTCATCTGCAAAAGGGGGATTCAATACCTGTTCTCCCTCCTACTTAGACTGTGAGCCCCATATGGGACCTGGTTTGCTTGCAATTACCCCGACGCTCAGTACAGTAGTTGGAACATAGTACACGTTTAAACACCACAATTATTACATAGTACACGTTTAAACACAATTATTATTATTGTTATTGTGCACCAGGCCCTGTACTAAGCGCTGGGGTAGATACGAGATAGATTGGACTCGGTTCCTATGCCTCATAGGGCTCACTGTCTTAATCCTCATTCTATGGACAAGGTAACTGAGGCACAGAGAAGTGAAATGACTTGCCTGAGGTTACACAGCAGACATGTGGCAGGGCCAGGATTAGAACCCAGCTCCTCTGACTCCTAGGCTTGCGCTCTTTCCACTAGGCCCCGTGATTCCCAGTCACCTCCGCCCAAACGGCAATACGACAAATGTTTCTAGATGACAGTATTACGATAATCATGGTATTTGCTAAGTGCTTACTCTGGCCGAACGCCGTTCTTAAGCACTGGGATAGATTACGGTCAGGTTGGACACAATCCCTGTCCCACAGGGAACTCACAGTCTAAATAGGAGGGAGGCCCCTATTTTACAGATGAGGAAACCGAGGCAGAGAAAAGCTAAGGGACTCGCCCAAGGTCACACAGAAGACAAGTGGCGCTGCCACGATCGAATACAAGTCTTCTGACTCCCAGGCCCACGCTCTTTCCACTAGGTCATATTGTTTCCCTTATAAATGCTTAAATCATAAATATCTTCAGGTTGGGGGGGACCCACTCCGGTTATAAGGTTCTGAGGGTCCAAAAAATTTTATGGCTATTGCGAGAACGTTCATTCACTCACTCATTCCATAGTATTTACTGAGAGTTTACTGTGTGCAGAGCACTGTACGAAGAGCCTGGGAGAGTACAATATAACAATAAAGAGACGCAATCCCTGCCCACGACAAGCTTACAGTCTAGAGGGGGAGTTTACCGCCTGGAGTCCGAATGCTGCCACAGAAAGATTAATTTGCCCTTCTCTACACTGGGGTAGATGCAATCCGCCCTCTCTGAGGACAGGGATCGTGTCCAACAACTCTGCTGTACCATACTCCCCCGCAAAAGCGCTCCGTGTGATGGTCTGACACGGTAAGCGCGCAAGAAATACCGCCGATCGATCGGTGGCAGCGGAGCTAATTAGCGCCGTGCAATCAGTCTGCCTTCCTGGCTGGCCGTCACTCTCCTCAGCTACTCCTCCCCAGCCCCCAGTGGTCGTCAATCACCGATAGTTTAATTTTACCTCCGCCAGCTGTAACAAAGCTGATGCTCCGTACAGATTTGATAAATCGGAAGGGCCTGAGTGTGATAAACTGGTGGAAATCTAAACCCAAAACAAAGAAAACAAAAGTCAATATGTTGACCCGTGGATCCCCTGAGGGGACGTGTGGCCGTCCCAGTGTCGGAAGAGTTCTCCTCACTGGGAGGGAGAGGTCGGGTGAGGGATCGGTCAGCCAATCGCATTTACTGGGCGTTTACTGGATGCAGAGCTCTGTACTAAGCGTTTGGGAGAGCAGTTGGCTAGGTGAGGGAGTTCCTGAAGAGGGCTGGAAAGCGAGACTGTAAAAAGAGGAGCATTACTTAATCCATTTAGAAACTCTCGGGGTTTGGACCACCTGACAAGATGGAAGCAGTCACGACCGTGCCCGGTCTCGGCCCTCCTGGGGACAGTCCGCTGAGCCTCGTCTTTGGGGTCTGGTGCCCCCTCCCCGGTGCCCTCGACCACGGGACTTTCTAGTGCTCATAAAGTTCGCTGTTGCCCTAATGCTGACCTCCACAACGTCCCGTGATCTCGTCTAGCCGACCCCTAGCCCACATCCCGCCCCTGGCCTGGCCTTCCTCCTCGTAGCCGGCAGACAATGACTCTCCCCCTCTTCAAAGTCGTATTGAAGATCCATCTCCTCCAAGAGGCCTTCCCTAAGCCCTCCTTTCCTCTTCTCCTACTCCTTTCTGCGTCACCCTGACTTGCTCCCTTTATTCATCCCCACTTCCAGCCCCGCAGCACTGACATATCTGTCATTTACGTGTTTAATGTCTGTCTGCCCCTCCAGACTGTGAGCTCTTTGTGGGCAGGGAACCTGTCTGCTAATTCTGTTGTATTCTCCCAAGCACCTAGTACATAGTGATAGCTTAACAAGTACAACCGATCGATTGATTCAGTCCTTCCCACTCATCTGGACTTGGCTCCTCTACTCAAGCCCTCAACCTTGCTTGGTTCAACAGTTTGTCTTGATTTCTGCTATCAGCTGACACCTAGTTTATCTGGTTTGATGTGATCGCTCCTACACTGAATGCTGACCTCCCACTAGAGATGGTCCATAATCAAATTCTGGCTCTGCTTTAGGAGTCCAGGACTTCCTTCCGCCATTTCTCCCAAGTGCTTTTCTTCAGGGAAACCCACCTCACTGTCTGTCCTGCTCCTGCTCTACTTCTGGATAACCATTATGTGGCGGAGTCGGGACTAGAACCCAGGTCCTGCTGACTCCTGAGCCTGTGTTCTATCCACTAGGCCGCGCTGCTTCAACCTGGCACTGAGGTGGACCTCTCCGATAGAGAAGCAGTGCGGCTCGGTGGAAAGGGCACGGGCTTTGGAGTCAGAGGTCATGGGTTCGAATCCTGGATCTGCCACTCAGCAGCTGTGTGACTGTGGGCATGTCACTTAACTTCTCTGTGCCTCAGTTCCCTCATCTGTAAAATGGGGATTAAGACTGTGAGCCCCACGTGGGACAACCTGATTCCCATGTGTCTACCCCAGCGCTTAGAACAGTGCTCTGCACATAGTAAGCGCTTAACAAATACCAACATTATTATTACATCCTCCACTGGGTCCACACAGCACCAAACACAACCATCCTCACATCAGCCAGGTCTGACGGGATTCGACACACAACCTGTGGACTTGTTTGCACGGGGACGGTTTAGAGTCACTCTTTCTTTCTTATTTATCGTATTTGTTAAATGCTTAATAATAATAATTATAATGATAATTTTGGTATTTAAGTGCTATGTACCAAGCACTGTTCTGAGCACTGAGGTAGATACAAGGTAATCAGGGTGTCCCCACATGGGGCTCACGGTCATAATCCCCATTTTCCAGATGAGGTCACTGAGGCACAGAGAAGTTAAGTGGCTGGCCCAAAGTCACACAGCAGACAAGTGGCGGAATCGGGATTAGAACCCATGACCTCTGACTCCCAAGCCCGGGCTCTCTCCACTAAGCCACGCTGCTTACTAAATGCCCCGTACTGCTGTAAGCACTGGGGGGAGATGCAAGTTTATCAGATGGGACACAAAGTCCCTCGTACCACATGGGGCTCACAGCCTAAGCAAGAGGGGCAGCTGATATTGAATCCCCATTTTACAGCGGAGGAAACTGAGGCCTAGAGAAGCGATTCATCCAAGGATGATCTGAAGGATGACCGGTGCCACCACTATCATTTCTGTATTCTGCAGAAAGCGTGGATGCACTCTGGCTGTTCCATCAAGATCGGCCTCTGACAGAATTACATTACGGAATTCCTGATAATAACGATGGCATTCGTTAAGTGCTTACTCTGTGCCGGGCACTGAACTAAGCGCTGCTGTGAATTAATAATGTTGTTATTTGTGAAGCGTTTACTATGTGCAGGGCACTGTTCTAAGCGCTGGGGGAGATACAGGGTGATCAGGTCGTCCCGCGTGAGGCTCACAGTTAATCCCCATTTTACAGATGAGGTAACTGAGGCACAGAGAAGTTAAGTGACTTGCCCACAGTCACACAGCTGACAAGTGATAGAGCCGGGAGTCGAACTCATGACCTCTGAACAAGAACAGGAGCATTTTCCTGGGTTTTTGGGGATCTCTTCTCTACTGGGCGCTGGGAACAACTGTCTCCCCAAGGAACTTGGGGCGGGCAACCGTGCCCCTTGAGCCCGGACTGTGCCCTGCAGACTGGAGAATTGTCTTCAATCTCCCTTTTTTTCCCTAACAAAACAAGAGCCAAAGCCAAAGGACTTGGAAGAGAGAGTCTGGTCCAGTTGCAGTGGGATCATCGATTAGACCGTAAGCCCGTCAAACGGCAGGGACCGTCTCTATCTGTTGCCGACTTGTTCATCCCAAGCGCTTAGTACAGTGCTCTGCACATAGTAAGCGCTCAATAAATACTATTGAATGAATGAATGAATCATCGCAGGCATTTTTTTAAGGTTGGGGGTTTCCGATTCCTCCATTGCCAGGGCTCTGGCTTTCTTGGAGGGGGGTTGTACACATTTCGGGGGCTGAGTGGGGCCCAGGAGCTCCCAGAAGGGGAGAAGATGGGACGATGATGATAGTTGTTGAGCGCTATGTGCCAAACGCTGGGGTAGATACGAGATAATCAGGTCGGACACAGTCCCTGTTCCACATGGGACTCACAGTCTAAGCAGGAACGAGGACAGGTATTGATAGATAAGCTTCTTGTGGACAGGGAATGTGTCTCTTTATTATTATATTGTACTCTCCCAAGCATTCAGTACAGTGTTCTACATACAGCAAGCTTTCCATAAATACAACTGAATGAATAATAAATGAGCATTTATTGCAATGTTAGGAAGCCTTTCCCAACATTTCCTTTTAGCCAATTCTGCTATGATCAGAGTTTCATTCATTCATTCAGTCAATCATTTACTGAGCGCTTACTGTGTGCAGAGCACTGTGCTAAGGGCTTGAGACAGTTATTATCATCAAGTGCCGATTCATAGCGACTCTACAGATATATTTTCTCCAGAACCTCCTGTCTTCTGCCATAATCCTTAACCTTGTTAACAGTTCTTCTGTTATCGTCATTATGGTCTCTAACCATCTAGCTGCTGGTCTGCCTCTTCCACGTTTTCCCTGGATTTTTTCTGGTATTAGTGTCTTCTCCAGAGAATTAAGTCTTCCCGATTACGTGTTCAAAATATGCTAATCTAAATCGAGTCATCTGGCCTTCCAAAAACCACTTTAGCTTAATTTGCTCCAAAATCCACTTTTGGTTTTCAGGCAGTCCACAGTATTCACAAAAGCCTTCTCCAACACCACATTTCAGAAAAAAAACTGATGTTCTTTTTATCCTATTTTTTCACTGCCCAGCGTTTGGACCCACATATTGTCACTGGAAATACCACAGAAGTGACCATCTGTATTTCTGTGGCGATCGTTACATCAACACATTTCATGACTTTTACCTGGCTCATCATAGTAAATCTTCCTAATATTGATTTTCTATGTTTAGAAGATATTTCTCGACTACTAGCTCGTTTACTATTGATTATTGATCCCAGGAGAGAAAAACTGTCAACTATTTCAAATCTTCTCTCCATCCACTACATATATGTTAAAACTGCCAGTTGTCATGATCTTTGTTTTCTTGGCATTCAAATATAGGCCCATCTTTTTGCTCTGTTACTTAACTTTGAATAATAAGCCCTCAAATCTTCTCCACTTTCTGTTAGTAGGGTAGTGTCAACAGCATGACGAAACTTGTTTACATTCCCTCCGCCAATCTTTACATCCCGTTCGTCTTCATCCAATCCGGCTTCTCTCACGTATTCGGTACGACAATAAACAGACACATTCCCTGCCCACAACAAGTTTGGCAGTCAGACTTAAAAATATAAGTTCTCCAGGCACTTCAAAATGAGGAGTGCCTAGAGAGGTCCAACTCTGGTCTCTTTCAGCCTGAACTCAGCCTTGCTCCAAAGGACACTGCGTCTGGCGATCCAGCTCTTTAACAACTCCACAGTACGGACACATTCCCTAGTAGGAGCTAAGTAGTCCAAGAGGGATGGAAGGCTCCTTATATGAGACTTTTTAGTGTTTCCCCGAAGCAAGAAAATCACCGGCCCTAATGGGATATGGGGACTTCCAGGGGGACAGGCTTTTTTTTTTTCCCTTTTAACGGTATTTATTCATTGCTTACAATGGGCCAGCCACTGTACTAAGTGTTGGACTTAGATACAACCTAATCAGGTTGGACCCAATCCGGGTCCCACATGGGCATTAATCCCCATTTTACAGATGAGGTAACTGAGGCACAGAGAAGAGAAGTGACTTCCCTGAGCCGACAAGTGGCAGAGCCAAGACAAGAGCCCAGGTCCTTCTGACTCCCAGGCCCGTGCTCTATCCACTAGACTATGCTGCTTCTCGGCTCTGGGGAGTACTCATTTGAGGTTAATTAAGCCCCAAAAGGGACATTCATCACAGACCCAGTGGCACTGTGGGATGTGAAATTATCAAAAGCAGCAGTTTCTTTTTTCCCAAATGACTGAGTTTACCTTTCACACTGTGTGCAAAACATTCCAGATAACTGCAGGGTTCTTGATAGTCCTCCGTATCCCTTGGGACTGAGTTCCCTAGGGGCAAGAGTGTTTCTTAGAGGGAGAGTGACTCTCTAATGGCTCATATTTCCATTTCAGAGAAAGCTCTGCCATCCACTTGATCAGATGTTTTGGAAAAACACTCCATTTCCTCTGCTGGGACTACCTGGGAACTGTGGGACACTGAAGGCACATCTCCTCAAGAGGCTTTCCCTGCTAAGCCCTCATTTCCTCTTCTTCCACTCCCTTCTGTGTCCTCCTTCCACTCCTTTCTGTGTCGCCCTTGCATTTGCTCCCTTTATTCACCCCCTTCCCTCAGGACCAGACACTTACAGCCGTAATTCGTTTTTATTTCTATTAATGTCCATCTCCCCCTCTAGACTCACTGTGAACGTGTCTACCAACTTTCTTATATTTTTATATTGTATTCTTCCCAACACTTAGTACATCGCTCTGTACATAGTAAGCGCTCAATAAATACAACTGATTGACTGACCGCTCCCCACCTCGCTTCCAGCTCCGAGGCCCTCTTCCAGTCAGTCAATCGTATTTACCGAACGCTGTCTGCAGAGCAAGGTACTAAGCATTTGGGAGAGTACAATATAACGACGACGCATTCCCTGTCCACAACGAGGTTAGGTTACCCTGCATTGACCTACGTGAGCGACTTGGGTGGTTCAGCCAACTCTAAATGGCTAGACCTTCGAAAGGCAGACCATCCACTGGCCTACGGGCCTTATTTCTCACTAGGCCCAGTGACGACCCAGGCTCCTTCCTTTATCCTCCATCTACCTCCAACTCGGTCGGCTCTTTCACACGTGCTCCTTGTGTGATTCTGCCTTTCCACTGGGCCAGATGGGGAGGTTTCTAACAAAAGGTGACACTTGGAAGCCAATTCTGCAATTGTTCGAGTGCTACACATTGGTCACACAGTTTCCTCCTCATCCAAGGATCCTGGATTCAAGAGGAGGATTCGGGAAAGGAGGCTTTAGGGTGTTGTGGACGATTTGGCTTTTTCATCTGGCCCTAGCCTCTGTGACTACTCCCAGATATTTCTTTCACGAGAAAAGTGGCCCGTGGCCAGAGACAGCCTTTCAGAGAGTACTAGCTAGATTAACTGCCCAGAGAGACCATAGAGGAGAGGGGAATCTAGTCTACAAGTCAGCCACTCACAGGCAGTCAGTCGATCGTACTTACTGAGCGCTAACCGTGTGTAGACCACTGTACTGAGCTCTTGGGAGACTACAATATAACAAAGTCCCTGCCCACAATGAGCTAAACAGTCTAGCTACAGCCCCTACTCCTGAACCTCACTGACAGAAAATTCTCTCTTAGATCTACTCCGAATCTATTTGATATTCACCTCAACCCTACAGCACATATGGACGTATCTTTCATTTATACATTGTACATTACATATACATTACTAATGGATTCATATTAACGTCTGTCTACCCCCTCTAGCCCGTAAGCTTGTTAAGGGCAGGAAACGTGTCAGCTACTTCCATTGTACTGTACTTTCCCAAGCGCTTTGTAAAGGGTTCTGCACCTAGTAAGCACTCGATAAATACCACTGGTTGACTGCGATCCCTTTGGCTGGAAAGGACCAAGGCTATTTTGGAACACCTAAGAAAATCATCAGACTGGATCTTACCTTTGCAGGAGAGGACGAGTGATTACATCTCCCACTTTTTACCAATGAACTTTCCCCTGGCCTTCCGGGGTTAGGATAAGAGCTCTGGACATCCTTACCTCCGCTAGCTGGAAGAGAGCAGACTTTCCACAGCGCTTTGCATTCTCAGGACCACTCAGCTGCGAAGTGTTTGAGGAGATCTGCAGGTGAAACAGTTTGCAAGAAGGCTGTTACCAGGCAGAAGTTTTCCCTCTAGACAACTGTAAAATGGGGAGTCAATCTCAGTTTTCCCTCAGACTTAGAAATACAAGACCCAAATGGGACGGGGGCCTGGGTCCAACCCCATTAATTCGTATCTACCCCAGTGCCTGACACATAGTGGGTCCTTAACAAATGCCATAACAACAACAATAATCATAATAATATTTTCTCAGGCACTCTCAGTGAGCATCCACCCTCTTCCTCTCCCATTACCCAGCAGGAGAGGCAGCGTGGCCTAACGGAAAGAACATGGAAATGACAGTGTCAGAGGACGTGGGTGCTAATTCCGGCTCCGCCACTTATCTGCCGCGTAACTGTGCCTATTCCCTCAGTGGGCATTTGATACCCGTTCTCCCTTCCCCTTAGACTGTGAAGCCTGTGTGGGATAGGGACCGGATTGTCTCGCATCTACTCCAGCGCTTAGTACGCTTCTTGCCACTTAGTAAGCGCTTAGCAAATGCCAGACTTATCATTATGACCGATGAGGATCCATCCCATTTGTGAGGTTCTTCCAAGTCTCTACTAACGCGCTGCTAATCCCCAGGACAGGCTGCCTCTGCCTCGCCAGTCCCTCACCGTTGACACTGGACGGAAAGAGTCTGTGATAAATGAAGCCCGGAAGCCTCGAGCACCACCCCAAGCCGGGGCCGGATGAAAAGAAGAAGCCATGGTTTCATGTCCGTTATTTCACAACCGCATTCTATGGCGGAGGGCACTGAAGCCCACAGAGGTTAAGGGCTTGGACAAGGTCATATAACAGATCAGAGTTGGTCAGAATTGGTTGATCACAGTCAGAATTCAGACTGTGGACAAGTCACTTAACTTCTCCGGGCCTCAGTTACCTCATCTGCAAAATGGGGACTGAGACTGTGAGCCCCAGGTGGGACAGGGAATGTGTCCAACCCGATTTGCCTGTAACCACCCCAGGGTTTAGTTCAGTGCCTCGCACTTCGTACGCACTTAACAAATAACATATTTATTATTATTATTATCTCATCTCCGAGAACCAAACACTTGTTCATTCCACAGTTTTTCATGCTTGCCTCTACTTTGCAATTTCCCAGTCTTCCCAGTAAAGAGATCAATGACTGAACTGCTTTGAAATGCAAAGTATGGATGTAAATGCCGACTACATGGAAGTTTTTAAGCCACCTAGCCAACCAAACCTGGAGTCAGTACCACGCTGCAATAAACTGTACTAGGCTCAATTTATTTTTAAAAAGGGAAGAGGAAAACCTGAGCTTTTGTAGAACGCACTGTCGAGCTTTTACTCATAAATCTCAATAATCTTCCAAATTACACATGTGGGCTTGCACCTATTACAACGGACACGAACATCTTGTGTAGACCCTTGTTTTAACTTTGAAATCTTACTGGAGCGGTAGCAATTTTCTATCCACTTGATTCTTAATTCATTTATTGGCGATACAAGAAAGTAACCCTACGAGCCGTTTCAATTTGCTAAAATAACCAGAAAGACGATGTTTCCTCAGGGACCCATTGGGGGCCTGAGAGAATAAGGCAGAAGGCGTCAACGACGGAAGATGAACACGGCCAGTCGGAAGGGTGCTGGCCTTTCTCATTGAATGGGAGGAACTTAATATTCAATTACAACTCTAGGTGAAGCGTGGAGAGTTATAAGGACTCTTTAACATGCTGAGTGTTTTTTTTTACTGAAGTTGGGATGGATTCAGTTGCAGTGACTAGCTTTCAGCCACCATCTTCAGCTAGTTTTACTTTATTATCTTTTTAATGGCGCCTGTTAAGCGCTTACTATGTTCCATGCCCTGTATTACACGCCGGGGTAGGTACAAGCTGATCAGGTTGGACAGAGTCCCTGACTTACATGGGGTTCACAGTCTGAATCTCCATTTTACAGATGAGGTTACTGAGGCCCAGTGAAGTGACTTGTCCAAGGTAACACAGCAGACACGTCAGGGAACCAGGATTAAAACCCAGGTCTTTCTGACTTACGGGCCTGTGCTCTGTCTACTAGGCCACTTGGGGCCAGGTCCCTTGCTCACTTTTAAGTGTGAAGCAGCATGGAATAGTGGAAAGGGCCTCGGCCAGGGTGTCAAAAAGCTCTAATCCTGGCTCTGCCACTTGCCTGCTGTGTGACTGTGGGCAAGTCACTTCACTTCTGCGGACTTCAATTGGCTCACCGGAAAAATGGGGATTAACACTGCGCACCCATGTGGGACAGGGACCGTGTCTTATCTGATTATCTTTATTCTACCCCGGTGTTAAGAGCAGTGCCCGGCACCTAGTAAGCGCTCGACAGATACCATTAATAGAAACAAGGGACCCTTCAAAATTAGGGTCATGGAGTGACAGGGAAGGCCAAACCAGGCACTTCAGTGATCATACTTCCAAAGCTCAGGTCGATTCACAGCCCTCCAGCTGACGTACCCGTGGTTTCGGGGAAAGCACGCCGGCTTCTTGGTGAAGAGAAGCTTGCGCTTGGTTTGGAAAAGGTCCCCGGGTTCAAAACCGGGCTTTATGGACGCCAGATCTCCTCGCGGGGGTTGCGGGGTGGGGAAAGGGAGGGTTGTTCCTTTCACAGTCTGTCTTATCCCTTCCTGCAGGGATGGGAATTCAGAGAAAGGAGGCAGGAGGGACAACCAGCCGGAATGAAAAGCCAGCTGGGAGCGTCTCCAAGAATCCCCTAGGCCTTGCTGTTTACGCCACACTGCTGAGGGATTCAATAGGAAATCATTAGTTCCACTGCATTTGTATGTGTGTGCGGAGTGTCTATGTGCGTATGTGCGCACGCATATAGACGTGTGTGTGTGCGAGTGTGGTGGGAACTGCCTGCTGTATTCTCTGACACGCTATCTGCTATCAGATTCCGGCAGAGGGGAGGAATACGCAGACACGCAGACATGCACGCACGCAAGACGGCGAAAGGATTCTTGCCAAGGGCTCTGACACAGCCGGCCCCCTGAAAACAAGGAACCTTGGCAGCTCTTGAGAGCAGAGAGAGACAGAGAGAGAAAGAGAGAGAGGCCCCCAGGGGGCTTTCCCACCATTCTTTCCATTGCCTTCTGGACACCCTAGGAAGTTCCTCTAATCACCCCAACATCGCCCATTCCCCAGACACATTCCAGGAGAGACTTCAGATGTTTCGGACTGTGGGGGTCCACAGGGGTGGGAGAGGGAGCAGCGTGGCCTAGTGGAAAGAGCCTGGGCCTAGGAGTCAGAAGGACCTGGGTTCTAATCCTGGCTTCACCACTTGTCCTCAAAGTGACCCTGGGCAAATCACTTTACTTTTCAGGACCTCAGTTCCATCATCTGCAAATGCAGATTAGGACTGTGAGGCCTATGTGGGGAGGGGACTGAGCCTAACCCAATTTGCCTGAATCGATCCCAGTGCAAAGCTTATTATTATTATTATGATTCGTTCACTCCATTGTATTTTACTGAGTACTCACTGTGTGCAGAGCACTGTACTAAGCACTTAGGAAAGTACGATACGACAAATTATAATAATCATTATCATTATTATTCTGGATGCAGCCGGCAGCAGGGCTGTGGTGGTTTCGTCGGGGAGGAGACGGGAGGTTTGGTCACGGGCCGCCCGCCGTGTTCTTCGTCTCCAAGTGAAGAAGTGATCTGAGAACGGCCTGAGGGTCCTCTAGATGAGGCCTGGGTTTTCATGGTGAGGGTCCTCTAGATGAGGCCTGGGTTTTCATGGTTGGTGGCGAGGGGGTCCCCTCAGCGGGCATCCAGTGACCTTTTTATGGTTTGTTAAGCGTTTACTATGTGGCAGGCACTGAACTACGCGCTGGGGTCGATACAAGCTCATCCGGTTGGACACAGTCTATGTCCCACAGGGGGCTCCGAGGCTTAATCCCCATTGTCCAGGGCAGGGAACTGAGGGGCAGTTAAGTGACTTGCCCAAGGGCACCCAGCAGACAAGAGGCGGAGCTGGGATCAGAATGATAATAATAACTGTGGCTAAGTGCTGGGGTGGATACACGCAAACTGGGGTTGGACACAGTCCCTGTCCCACATGGGGCTCGCAGTCTCAAACCCCATTTTACAGATGAGAGAACTGAGGCGCAGAAAGGAGAAGTGACTTGCTCAGGGTCACACAGCAGACAAGTGGTGGAACTGCGATTAGAAACTAGGTCCTTCGGACTTTCAGTCCTGGGCTCCATCCACTAGGCCACGCTGATTCACCAGGGGCTTCGGACAGGTGAGGACTGAGGTGTGGGGAGCTTTGGGGGGCTCAGCTTGGTGTTTGGGGGGGGGTGACAAGGGAGGGGGAAGAACCAGCCCGTTGGGGTCCAGCTCAGGGAAGCCAAGCCTCGGGGGGATGATGGAGAGGGGACATCAAACTAACTGCTAGTGGCCCAGGCGGGGTCCAGAGGCTGGACAAGTTTTCCACAAACAGCAGCCACCAGAAGCCAACCCAGGCCTCAGGTAATAATAATAATAATTGTGGTATCTGTTGAGCGCTTACTATGTGGCGAGCACTCTTCCAAGCACTAGGGTAGCTACAAGGTAATCAAGTTGGACCCAATCCCTGTCCCACACGGGGCTCTCAGAAGTGAAGCGACTGGCCCAAGGTCACATAGCAGACGTGAGGCAGGCCCGGGATGAGAACCCGTGTCTTCCGACTCCCAGTCCCGTGCTCTTTCCACTGGGCCATGCTGCTCTCCTCCGGTGTCCCATGGGCGCCGAGGATCCAGCACCCACATAGACGTCCCCCAGGGCTTTCTGGCGGGGCGAGCCGTGTCCTTCCCCCGCCTCGTCTGCTGATGCCCGGGACGGCCCAACGGGCCCGCACACGCGCAGGCGTGTACACACGTGACTGGCCCGGCGGCGCACACCATACCTCTGCAAACTGGAACAGGGTGGAGTCCTCCCGCGCCTTGACGTTCTCGGGGACACTGGGATGGGATGCGCTTGACGATATCTGGGGGGAAATAGAGACTGCTTCGATTCAAGGGTCTCCCTTCACTCTCGCCACTAGCAAGCCCCCAGACCCATTTTTTTTTTTTAAACGGTATTTGTTAAGCACTCACTACGTGTCAGACACCGTCCTGAACTCCGGAGTAGTTACGGAGGTTAATCAGGTTGGACACGGACCCTGTTCCTCATGGGTCTCACAGTTTAAGTAGGGGGAGCAGGAGAACTGAGGCCCAGAGAAGTGAAATGACATGTCCACGGTCACACAGTCAGCAATTGGCAGAACCGAAATTCATTCATTCATTCAATCCTATTTACTGAGCGCTTACTGTGCGCAGAATATTGTGCTAAGGGCTTGGGAGAGTAGAATATAACAATAAACAGACACATTCCCTGCCCACAGCGAACTTCCAGTCTAGAGGGGGATCAGAACCCAGGTCCTCTGACTCCCAGGCCTGTGCTCTTTCCACTAGGCTACACTGCTTCTCCGTGCTTTTTCTGCCAACAGGTGTCCTGGGTCGAAGCACGTAGTACAGCGCCTGCCTCATAGAAAACGCTTAAGAAATACCATAAAAAAAAAGTCGCCGGACGCCCGCTGAGGGGACCCTCTTGCCACCAACCCCCGAAACCCAAGCCGCATCTAGAGGGCACAGAGGCCGTTCTCAAATCACTTCTTCACTTGGGAGACAAAGATCAAGGCAAGCGGCCCATGACCGATCCTCCGTCTCCTCCCCGCCGAAAGCAGACCCCGTGTTTCCCACCTAGTCGGACTCCCGGTTTCTCGAGGGACCGGTAACGGAAGACTAGCCGGGATTTATGAGCCTCAACGAGAGGAAATGAAACAAACTCTACCAGGAGCAGGCACTTAGCCAACCAGCCACTTCGGCTTTTCCATCCTCTGGGGAAGCTCACAGAGCCACCATTTTAAACCGGCGCTGAGGAGGCCACGGTGACCTCCCTAACTCCCGGACTGCGGGATCTGTCGAGCGCTTCCTATGTGCTGAGCGCTGAACTGAGCACCGGGATCGAGACAGAGTAATCAGGTTGCGGGGAGTCAGAACGGAACTTAATCCCTGTTTTCTAAATGAGGAAAGAGGCACAGAGAAGTTAAGAGACTCGTGCTCTAGACTGTAAGTTCATTGTGGGCAGGGAACGAGTCCAACAAATTATACTGTACCCTCCCAAGAACTTCTACAAACGGTAAGTGCTCAATAAATATGACAATTATTGATTTAATCCTCATTTTACTATCCATCAGTGGCATGTACTGAATGCTTACTGTAGACTATAAGCCCGTCAAAGGGCGGGGACCGTCTCTATCTGTTACCGACTCGTACGTTCCAAACGCTTAGTACAGTGCTCTGCACATAGTAAGCGCGCAATAAATACTATTGAATGAATAGACTAAGCATTTGGGAGAATATAACAGGGTTGACGGATGAAGTAACTTTGGTGCAGAGAAGTGAAGTGACTTGCCCAAGGTCTCACACCAGGACGGGAGGTAGTGCTGAGGGAGATTCAAGATAGTCAGATTGGACACAATCCCTGTCCCGGGTGGGTGTCACCGTCTTAACCCCCATTTTACAGAAGGGATAACTGAGGCCCAGAGAAGTCAAATGACTTTCCGAAGGTCACCCGCAAGATACGTGGCGGAGGCGGGATTAGGACCTAGGTCCTTCTGCCTCCCAAGCCAGTCCGTGCTCTACCTACTAGGCCACGCTGCTTCTCTTCCCAGCGCTCAGTACAGTGCACGGAAATGTAGTAAGCTCTTAACAAATATCATTATTATTATTCTCATCAAAGAGGCGGCGGGGGGAGGCGGGGGGTTGTGGCACCCAATATGAATCATCCTGAGCCCCGCTTTCCGCCTCACACTCTTTACGGACCCCACGCAGTCGCACGTCGAAGGAATCAAGAATCCAGGTCCGAGTGACCCGAAGGAAAAGGTGAGGAAATAGCGCGGGCCCTCTTCGACATTACGGACGTCCGCCCCGGGTCTAAGCCTGCCCACCACGGCCCCTCCCTCGGGCCGCGGGGCCCGGGATCTCACCTCGGCAAACTGAAACAGCGGCGACTTCCGGCACGATCCCACGGGGTCGGAAGCTTCGGATCGGCAGGTGCCTGAGGAAACCTGAAAGAGAGGGTGGGGCGTGAAGTTTCTGAGTGGATACAGACCCGGCGCTTGGAGCAGTCCCCGGCACATAGTAAGCGCTTAACAAATATCATTAACAACAACCATTTCGACCACTCTAGACTCTAAGGTCACTGTGGGCAAGGGAATGTGTCTGTTTATTGTATTGCACTCTCTCATGCACTTAGTATAGTGCTCCGCACACAGTAAGTGCTCAATAAATACCACTGACTGACTCAGTGACCATTTTAAACGATGGCGGTCTTAGTTCATCCTGCAAGACCAACCCTATTCTGCCTATTTTTATGTTATTTTTTAAGCACTTGCTATGCGTCAAGCACTGAGCACTGGGGTGGATGTAAGTGAATCAGGTCAGACAGAGTCCCTGTCCCACATGGGGCTCACAGTCTTAATCCCCATTTTACAGATGAGGGAACTGAGGCACGGAAAAGCCAAGTGACTTGCCCAAGGTCACGCAACAGACAAGTGGCAGAGCTGGGATTCGCGCCCAGCTCCTCTGACTTCCCAGGCCTGTGTTCTTTCCACCAGGCCACCCTGCCTTTGGAGGTTTCCCCAAGTTCGCGTGCGCCAGTTGAGCAAACGGGTGGAGTCCGGAGACAAGCTTAAAACCGAACGGCAAAACAAGGCACGTCGCGGTGGAAACTTCAGAGTCTAAAATGCCAATGTTTCTGCAGCTGAATCCTCTCTAGGCACAGACAGGTTTCCCTGGCTCTGCAAGGGGTCATTTAAGCCCCCCGAGGGTCACCGTCGCCCACGATGCCGTCGGCCGTCCGCGCCGGTGGCCGGCTCCCGCGGCAAAATCTCGCTCTCTCGCCAGACCTCAAAGCCAAGCCCCCGTCCACTAAAAACCCTCTCCTCTTGGAAGAGGAGAGGGAGGAAAGCGAAAGAAAAGCAAGGCCCAACTACAGCGGCAACGGGGATTCTCGGAACCACCAGAGGGGGCTGCAGCTCCGAGAAATAGAAATCGCGAGAAATAAAGCGAAATCGTTAAGAATTCTCCTCCCGACAGGTGATGTTCCCAGTCTACCCACTTTCCTTCACCCCGTTCTGCTCCGCAATCTCTGGGGCTACCTTGTCTTCTCCCAACATTCAGACGACCCGCGTTCACGCACTCTTTTCTCGGTCCTACTTATTGAGCGCTTGCCGAGTGCAGAACACCGTACTAAGTGCTCGAGAAAGGAAGATATAACAGAGTTGATGGACGCGTTCCCTGCTCACCGCAAGCTGCGGTGGAGCCTGGCTAAATAAAGGTTTCGCACCTTTTAATCCCTTCGTCCCTCAGCGTTCACGACCGTATCCGCGTGAGCGCGTCATTGGGCAGGGATTGTGTCTGTCTGTTGCCGAATTGTACATTCCAAGCGCTCAGTACAGTGCTCTGCACATAGTAAGCGCTCAATAAATACTATTGAATGAAATGTTATTGAATGAATTTTAATATCCGTCTCCCTTTCTAAACCGTGAGCTCCTTGCGGGCAAAGAATCTGTCTACCAACTCTGTAATAGCGTACCCTCCCAACCGCTTAGTACAGTGCTCTGCACACAGAAAGCGTTCGATAAATTCCCCTAGTTGACTGCTTGAAGTCAGGTGATGAAAGATTTGGTCCCGACTCGTTGGAGGGGAGGGAAGGACAAGCCTGATTTGTCCACCCCAGCGCTTAGTACGGTGCCAGGCGTACAATAAGCACTTAAGAAATGCCTCAATCATCATTATTATTATCATTATTATTAAACGTGAACCAAAGTCTGCAATTCGTTCAATCGTATTTATTGAGCGCTTACTGCGTGCAAAGCAATCTCAGGAGGAGTTGGGAGATAATTATGGAATAACCCCAGATGATTCCTGCAGGTCAGGGCTCAGAGGACCAGGGCTAGCACTCACCAGGTCTGACCAGGACGGGGTCCGGTCAGGAGAGCGTGCTAACAACTGGCAGGGGGGTGTCGCAGGCAGGGAGAGGTCCGACGGCCGGAAATGAGATCGGCAGGGGATGTGTCTGTTTATTATTGCATTGTACTCTTCGAGGCGCTTAGTACAGTGCTCTGCACACAGTAAGGGCTCATTAAATACGACTGAATGAATGAAAATCCCCGAACGGCTCCGGGGACGGGTGAAGGTACAATCGGTTCGATCCTCTAGACTATCAGCTCGAAGGCGGGGATCGTATCTACCCATTCTGCTCTCTTGGACTCTCCCAAGGGTTTAGTACGGTGCTCTGCCCACGGTAAGCGCTCCATAAATTCCAACGGTTGACCGATGGACCTCTTCTCCCTCATTTCGGCGCACGGCCTTCCCCGCTACTCTCTGCCTTTGCCGGGGCACGTTTAGATCGGGGCTCCCAAAGTGAGCAGTCAACTGCCACTTAATGAGCCGGTCAAAAGATGCCAGACGAACCTCTCAGAGAGATCCGAGGATTAAGACCCGAGCCTCCGCTGCATGGTTTCGCCTCTGTGTTCATCTGGCAGAAACGCTCCAGAAGACTTAACTGAGCCTGCGTGAATTCACTCTCGAGGAACAACGTAAAACAGGGGGCCCCGTGAGCGCGACCGAGAAAGTGCCCGTCCGCTCCGGCTAATCGGCGCTACCGGTTTGCTCATGATGCTCTCCCGCCACGGGGGCAAGATTCCAGCTTGGAGCATTCGAGGGGGCATCCCCACCCACGGGGTACGGAACTGGCCCAGTTGCAAACACCCCGGTTTCTGTTCGCGGAGAGAATCGCCTCATTCATGCAGGGCCCGGGGATGTCAACCATTCAATCGGTGATGTTTATGATCACCTACTTTGTGCCGAGCCCTAAGCGCTTGGAGAGCACGATACAAGAGAGGTGGAAGACACGTTCCCTGCCTGAAAGGAAGTCACAGTCTACCGGGGAAGACAGACGTTAAAAGAAATTACAGATGGCCGCTTATCACTGTTTGTTTCCTTCGTTAACCTGCCGCTCTTCGACAGAAAGAGGGCAAGACCCTACGCCTCACTGTTTCCGCCCCTGCCCACGGGGCCCTCGGTTCATTTTAACCCCAGAAGGAGCTGAAGACAGAACCACAAGTCGGATAGAATACCGAAAGGTTGTAAAGCAAAATAAAGAAAGCAGCGTGGCACAGTGGAAGGAGCACAGGCCTGGGAATCGGAGGACCTAAACTCCAATCCCAGCTCGGCCAATTCCGGTTCCTTTTAGACCGCAAGCTCTTTGTGGGCAGGGAATGTGTCTAACAACTTCGTTACACTCTACTCTCCCAAGCACTTAGTAATAATAATAATATTAGCAACAATGGTATTTGTTAAGCGTTTACTATTTGCCAAGCACCGTTCTAAGCGCTGGGATAGATATAAGATAATCCGGTTGTCCCACGCGGGGATCACAGTCTTCACCCCCATTTTACAGATGAGGTAACTGAGGCACAGAAGTGAAGTCACCTGCCCCAAGTCACACAGCTGACAAGTGCCGGAGCCGGGATTAGAACCCACGACTTCCGACTTTCAAGCCCGGGCTCCTGCCACGGAGCCACAGATTCTGCACGTACAGTAAGCGCTCGATAAATACGACTGACTGATTGCAATCTGACTTACTGACTGCTTACCGGGTCACGTCATTTAACTTCTCTGTGATTCAATTTCCCCAGCTGAAAAGTGGGGATTAGATACCTATTCTCCCTCCCGCATAATACTACTACTGAATAACTGTGGTATTTGTTAAGTGCTTACTATGACCAAGACACTGTACTAAGCGCTCCAGCAGATACAAGCAAATCGGGTCGGACACAGTTCCTGTCCCACGTGGGCTTCACGGTCTTAATCCCCATTTTATGAATCTCACGTGGGGCAATGACCGTGTACAACCTGATAAACCTGTTTCTACCCCAGTGTTCACAACAGGGCTTCACATCTAGTAAGTGCCTTAATAAATATAGTAATAATAATAATAATAATAAAAGACAAAAGCCCTCTTTTGGTTTATTTGGTTGTTTACAGGCTTGTGATTTCCTGCTCTCTGCCAAGCGTGGCGTTTGATCGGATGAGGCCTCAGGCTTCCAGAGCTCAGCGTTTGAAAGAGCAGGATTTCTCCACTGAAAACTTCCCCGCAGAGACACTAAGACAGCAGCCACCGGGATTAATAATACTACTACTAATAATAACATTGGTATTCGTTAAGCGCTTACTATGTGCAGAGCACTGTTCTAAGCGCTGGGGTAGATACAGGGTGATCCGGTTGTCCCACGTGGGGCTCACGGTTTTAATCCCCACTTTACAGATGAGGTAACTGAGGCACAGAGAAGTGAAGTGACTTGCCCACAGTCACACAGTTGACGAGTGGCAGAGCCGGGATTAGAACCCATGACCTCTGACTCCCAAGCCCGGGCTCTTTCCACTTAGATGGGCTGAGACTCCTCTGCCTTGACAAAGGGACACAATTTCCTCCACGGCCACCCAGGCCGAAACTCCCAGAGAGTCACGGGGCTGACCAACGGGAATACCCTCGGCCCCGGAGCCGAGGGAGCGGGAAAATTCCGAAAGAGTCATCTTTCTTGGGCACCACCTCCACCGGCCCACCAAAATCCAAAACTGAGTACAGTTTATAGGTCACCTTGGCTGCATGAGGAGAAAAGGACCTTTGAGGTCGAGAGAGTCCAACCCTCCTTTGTATTTTAAGGGATAAAAGTATTTTGTCCCAAAGGACCAGTTTTCTTAATGTTTGGCAGGAACAAATCAGAAAACAGAAACTCAAGAGCTGCCCTTGCCCTCATCCCCTCTCTCCCTGACGCACCTACTTCCAAATTCCACCTTCTCCTCCTCCCCTTTCTCCATCACGCTCCTACTTCCCCACTCCCAAAATTCCTCTTAGAGGTGGAGAATTTCCTTAAGGGAAAGAACGAATCACAGAACCATTGCGTGTCAGCGGTCCACTGCCACTCTCCGGACGGGGACCATTTTAAACACTTGGCCCAATCTCGCTCCCCAGAGCGCTGACAAATGCAACTTGCTTCTTGACTTTTTTAAGTTATAGTGTGGCCTAGTGAGTAGAGCACAGGCCCGGGATTCAGAAGGGTCCGCGTTCTACTCCGAGGTCTGCTGTGTGACCTTGGGCAAGTTGCGCCACTTCTCTGGGCCTCGGTTACCTCATCTGTAAAATGGGGATTAAGATTGGGAGCCTTATGTGGGATGGGGTTACCCCAGCATCTAGTATAGTGCCTGGCACATAGTAAGCACTTAACAAATACCATAAAAAATACATAAATACATGTATATGAAAAGTTATTTGGTACTTGAAGAGGGTGGCTTGGGATACTTCCTACCCGAAATAACTATTTCAAATACCTTGATGAGAATGACAACAACATAATTATAACGACGATAATACTACTGGAATTTAGTAAGTGCTTACTATGAGTCAGGCACTGGAGTACACAGATTGAACACCCCTTAGCTGTATGATCTCGGAAAAGTCATTTAACTTCTCTACGCTTCCTCTATAAAATGGGGACCAAGCCGAGCCCTCTGCGGAACGGGGACTCGGTCCAACCCGTTTATCCTGTAATTACCTCAGAGCTTAGTACAGTGCCTGGCACGTAGTAAGCACTTAACAAATACCATAAAAAATACATAAATACAAGTACATGGAAAGTTATTTGGTACTTGAAGAGGGTGCCTTGGGATACTTCCTACCCAAAATAACTATTTCAAATACCTTGATGAGAATGACAACAACATAATTATAATGATGATAATACTACTGGAATTTAGTAAGTGCTATCTATGAGCCAAGCCCTGGAGTATATAGATTGAACATGCTTGTCCACCGATTATCAGTTGTGTGATCCTGGAAAAGTCATTTATCTTCTCTATGCTTCATCTGTAAAATGGGGACTAAGGCTGAGCCCTCTGCGGGACAGGGACTCTGTCCAACCCGTTTATCCTGTAATTACCTCAGAGCTTAGTACAGTGCCCGGCACGTAGTAAGCACTTGACAAATAGCATGAAAACAAAAGGCCCAGAGAAGTGAAGTGACTTGTCCAAAGGTCGCACGGCAGACACGTGGCGGAGCCGGCTTTGAATCCAGTTCCTTCAGACTCCCAGAGCCTTGCTCTATCCACTAGGCCATGCTGCGTCCCCCCCAAATTGCCTTTTAATGGAGCGACTGAGGCGGGATAAGAAAGGACTCACCTCGTGTGCAGTCAGGGCGTGCTCCCCGGCTAAGAGTAGCATACTAAGACCTCCCATCTGGGTGGGATCTATGGAGAGAGAAAGAAAGAGAGAGGATCAGTTTCCTTGAAGAAAGCGGCGTCACTCACGAGAGGTCCTGGGTGATCTTTAGGCCCGTCTGACATCTTAGGAGCCAGCGTGGTCTAGTGGATAGAGCCCGGGCCAGGGAGTCAGAAGGACCTGGGTTCTGATCCTGCCTCTGCCGGCTGCTTGCCGTATGACCTTGGGCAAATCACTTTACAGATCTGTGCCTCGGTTTCCTCAACTGTAAAGTGGGGAGTCAACGCCTTTTCTCCTTCCAACTTGGACTGTAATAATAATAACGTCGGTATTTGTGAAGCGCTTACTATGTGCAGAGCACTGTTCTAAGCGCTGGGGTAGATACAGGGGAATCCGGTTGTCCCACGTGAGGCTCACAGTCTTAATCCCCATTTTACAGAGGAGGTAACTGAGGCACAGAGAAGTCAAGTGACTTGCCTAAGGTCACACGTGGGACAGGGACTGTGCCTGACCTAATTAATTTGTACCTACCCCAGTGCTTAGAACAGTGTTGGACACATATTAAGCGCTTAATAACATAAAAATAATCTTGCATACCGTTCAAACTGAATACCCCCTACTAGTTCGCTGAGGTAGATACGAGATAATCAGGCCAGATCCAGTCCCTGTCCTACATGGGGCTCACACTCTTAGAGGGAGCGAGAAAAGGTACTGAACCCCCCCATTGTGCGGCTGAAGAAACGGAGGAGCAGAGAAGTGACTCGTTCAAGGTCATACTGCAGACGAGTGGCAGAGCCGGAATTCGAAACCAGATCCTTCTGACGGCCAGGCCCAGGCTTTATCCACTAGGCCACGTCTCATCCGCAGACACTCTGTCAACTTGGCATTAGAAGAGTTCAAGGATACTGTCATTCAACATCACTTGCCTTCAGACACCAAGGGATGGTAGCACGGGCAGCTCATTTATTATTATTAATAATAATAATAATGTTGGTATTTGTTAAGCGCTTACTATGTGCAGAGCACTGTTCTGAGAGCTGGGGGAGATACAGGGTAATCAGGTTGTCCCACGTGAGGCTCACGGTCTTAATCCCCATTTTACAGATGAGGGAACTGAGGCACAGAGAAGTCAAGTGACTCGCCTACAGTCACAAAGCTGACAAGTGGCAGAGCCGGGATTTGAACCCATGACCTCTGACTCCCAAGCCCGGGCTCTTTCCACTGAGCCATGAGACTGGAAGCCCCACGTGGGACAGGGACTGTGTTCGACCTGACTACTGTGTAGCTACCCCAGCGCTCACTAAGGTGCCTGGCACATAGTAAGCACTTAATAAATACCATTAAAAAAGAAATATTCAAGGCCCGTTCTCCTTTCTACTTATACTGTGAGTCCCCTGTGGGACAGGGGCAGTGTTTGACCTGATAAACTCGTATCTGCCCCAGAGCTTAGAACACGGCTTGGCATGTAGTAAGTGCTTAAAAATAGTGATAACAATAATGACGATAACGGTAGTAATCCGAGTAATAAAAATAGTAATCATCATCTTCATCTCAGGTCCACCAAGATCTGATCTGAGTCTGAGCCAGAGTGAATCAAGAACTTCAGCATTTTTAATAATGATGGTATTTGTTAAGCGCTTACCATCTGCCAGGCACCGTACTAAGCGCTGAGGCGAACACAAGCAAATCGAGTTGGACGCAGTCCCTGTCCCACAGTGGGCTCATTCTCTTAATCTCCATTTTTAACAGACGAGGTAACTGAGATACAGAGAAGTGAAGCCACTTGCCCGCGGTCACACAGCAGTCAAGGGGCTGAGCTGGGATTAGAACCCAGGTCCTTCTGACTCCCGGGCCCTTATTCTATCCGCTACTCCATGCCGCTGAAGAGTCAACCTCCTGACAGAGAGAGGTATAGGTGAAGCATGAGAAGCAGCGTGGCTCAGTGGAAAGAGCCCGGGCTTGGGAGTCAGAGGTCATGGGTTCGAAGCCCGGCTCTGCCACTTGTCAGCTGTGTGACTGTGGGCAAGTCACTGCACTTCTCTGTGCCTCAGTTACCTGATCTGTAAAATGGGGATTAACTGTGAGCCTCACGTGGGACGACCCGATTACCCCGTATCTACCCCGGCGCTTCGAACAGTGCTCTGCACATAGTAAGCGCTTAACAAATACCAACATTATTACAGGTGTTCTGCTATTGAATTCAATAGTAGCCCTTTGGGACCCAGAGCTAAACCAGGGGCAAAAAAATCACATTCTTTTTTCAGTCGCATTATGCAGGGGAGCAGCGTGGCCTAGTGAGTCGGACTGGGTTCTCGTCCCAGTTCTGCCCCTTGTCTGTTCTGTGACCTTGAGCGAGTCACTTCACTTCCCTCACCTGTACAAGGGGGATGAAGAGTGTGAACCCCGTGTGGGACAGCGAATGTGTCCAACAGGATTCGATCCTATTCATTCACTCGTATTAATTGAGCGCTTACTGTGGGCAAAGCTCTTGGGGGAGTATAATATAACAATGAACAGACACACTCCACAGCAGGCAAATGACAGAGCCGGGATTAGAATCCAGGTCCTCTGAATCCCAGGCCCGTGCTCCTTCCGCTGAGCCACGCTGCTCCTTCACCTTTCGCCTTTCCTGCTCTCCCCGCTTGGCGAGGGCGCTTATCGTCCGCCGGCCTTACCCGCCATCCCAAAATTGAGCTGAGGCATGTCTTCGGCCTTTGCTTTCTTGGGAGCGGAGAGATCCTTCACGGAGTCGGGCGGGCAGGTCCACAGCTTTTTTCGGGTCGTAACAGCGGGTGGTGAGGATTTCACAGGCTTGTTTGTGGTTGGACACCATTTGTAGCCAGGATTTGCTTTCATGAATGCATCCTTGTACTGAAATCCAGAAAAAAGAGACTCTCACTGGGATCTCGCTTAGAGCAAATGAGGAGAAAACGCTTCACCTCACCCCAAGTTCCAACACCCTCACACTTTCATGTATTTTCAAGGTATCTGTTAAGCACTTACTATGTGGCAAACCCTCACACTTGCATGTATTTTCAAGGTATTCGTTAAGCACTTACTACGCGGCAAACCCTGTCCTAAACTCCGCAATACGTACAAGTTAATTAGGTCAGACACAGTCCCTTGTCCCGCATGGGGCTCACGGTCTAAGTAGGAGGGAGAACAGGTACCTAACCCCCATTTTTCCGTTGAGGGAACTGAAGCACAAGGAAGTGAAGAGCCCGGCCCAAGGTTACAAAGCAGTCAAACGATGGAGGTGGGATTAGAACCAAGATCCTCCAACTCCCGGGCTCACACTCCATCCACCCGAAAACTGCGTGAGGATTAAAGACTACAAGAACCCAAGAGACTCTAACGTTAGTTACCTTTAAGTCCTTTTCTTTAATATATTTATTAAGTGCTTACTAAGTGCCAGGCCCCGTACTAAGCACTGGGGTAGATACAAGTAAATCAGGTCGAAAACGGTCCTTGTCCCACACAGGCCTCATAGTCTTAAGCCCCATTTTACCAAATGAGATAACCAAGACACAGAGAAGTGAAGTGACTTGCCCAAGATCACACAGCAGTCCTGTGGTGGAACTGGGATTAGAACCCAGGTCCTCTGACTCCCAGGCCCGGGCTCTTTCCACTAAGCCATGCTGCTTTAAAGGCTGAATTGTTTAGTCGATTGAGTTTTGCAAAGGCCAGCTCACACACGTTTGCATATACGTAGACAAGAATAATAATAATAATAATAATAATAACGATGGCACTTGCTAAGCGCTTACTATGCCTAAAGCACTGTTCTAAGCGCTGGGGTAGTACAAGGTAATTAGGGTGTCCCACGTAGGGCTCACAGATTTCCTCCCCATTTTACAGATGAGGGAACTGAGGTGCAGAGAAGTGAAGTGACTTGCCCAAAGTCACACAGCTGAGAAGTGGCAGAAGCGGCATTCGAACCCATGACCTCCGACTCCCAACCCCGGGCTCTTTCCACTAAACCACGCTGCTTAAGAGGTACAGATCCGAGTGCATAAGCGACACGGTAGGATGGGGGAACGCCTAAAGAAACCCACAGATCCAACGCATTTCACACCTGGGGGGTGTGCGTCTGTAGACGACGACCTTCCGACGCACACGCATTCGTAGTTTTGACTATGAATGCGTCTACAGGGACACACCCACATGCATGAAATGTACTGGATTCTTTATCTTCCTGTGCATACTCGCATAATTGAATCTTTAGACATTGATAACCGCGGTATTTGTCGAGCGCTATGTACCAAATACTAAACTGAGCACATAATGGAAACAGAAGTCACAGTCCCTGTCTCTCACAGGGACCGTTTAAGAAAGAGGGAGAACTGGCATCTTTTCCCCACTTTTATTAATTTCAGCTCCGCCACTTTTCTGCTGTGTGACCTTGAGCTGGTCACTTAACTTCTCTTTGCCTCAGTTACCTCACCTGCAAAATGAGGATTAAGACTGTGAGCCCTGTGAGGGACAGGGCCCCATTTCAATCTGATTAACCTGTGTCTACCCCAGTTTATGAGAGACAGGAACTACGTCCAATCCTGTATCTACCCCAGTGGTGCTTAGTACAGTGCCTGGCACATAGTAAGCTCTTAAATACCATTAAGAAAGAAAAGGAAATGGAGGAATAAAAAGTTAAGTGACCCGCCTAAGGTCACAGAGCAGGCCAGGGGCACAGCCTTGATAATAATTCAAGCGCTTACTGTGGTGCCAGGCACTGTACTAAGCGCTGGAGTGGATGCAAGAAAACCGGTTGGACACACTCCCTGTCCCAAGTGGGGCTCACGGTCTCAATCCCCACTTCACAGACGAGATAAATGAGGCGGAGGCACAGAGAAGCGACTTGCCCAAGGTCACACAAGAGACAAGTGGCAGAGCCGGGATTAGAACCCGTGACCTTCCGCCGCGGTACGATCTCGGGCAAGTCACTTCACTGCTCTGAGCCTTAGTTACCACATCTGTAAAATGGGGATTAAGCGGCGTGGCTCAGTGGAAAGAGCACGGGCTTGGGAGTCAGAGGTCATGGGTTCGAATCCCGGCTCCACCACCTGTCAGCTGTGTGACTGTGGGCGAGTCACTTCACTTCTCTGGGCCTCAGTTCCCTCATCTGGAAAATGGGCATGAAAGACTGTGAGCCTCATGTGGGACAATCTGATGACCCTGTATCTACCCCAGCGCTTAGAACAGTGCTCTGCACATAGTAAGCGCTTAACAGATACCAACATTATTACTGTGAGCCCTATGTGGGGCAGGGACTGTGTCCAACTTAATTAGCTTGTCTCTACCCCAGCGCTGGGCACAGTGCCTGGCCCACAGTAAACACTTCAGAAATACCATCATAAAAGAAGGCTGGACACAGTCTTAATCCAACACGGAGCTAAGCAGGAGGAAAATCAGGTACTGAATCCCCTTTTTACAAATGAAGAAACTGAGGCACAGAGAATTCCAACTGACCAGCCACACAGGAGAGAGAGGAGGCTTAATTAAGCAGATTCTAGGGTAAGAGCTGACCATAACGGGACAACCTAGTGACCCTGTATCTACCCCGGCGCTTAGAACAGCGCTCGGCACATAGCAAGCGCCTAACAAATACCAACATTATTATAATCCTCTTCCAAACATCTCCTTTAGAATGTAAAATCACTGTTACATCCTCTCCTGCCCAACTGCCACTAACACTCATGAAGTTCCTCCGCCCTAACGTCCCCGTAGATCGTCCTAATTTATTTCATCACCCTCTGATTTTGAACATGGGATCACAGTTACTCTCTGACGAGAGAAATAAAAAGCCTCAATTTACAGAACCATTAATGTTTAAAGAAATAACCGCAGTGTGGCACTTCGAAAACGAAACCTTTTAATTCGCTCCCGGCCGGGCTTTCTGGATCTGTTCGGAAACCGTTCTTTCTGAGCCGAAGTATCTCTGAGTGCAACTCTTGGGGATTATTGACTAATCGCTCCTTCGTTCTCTGTGAAGAAAAGCTCTCTGGCTGTTTTGAATGGGAACATGGTTCAAGACAGTAGTGTCCTCAATTTACTGGGGCATATGAGGGCATCAATACAGGTCAAGCAATCGATCGATCCGCCAGATGGATGATTTTTATCTGTTTTTATCTGTTGCCGAGGTGGGTGGGCAACCAAAGGAGGTTTCCGGGAAGCGGGGAGCCATGGACTTACCTTTCTAAGCTTCTACCTTGCCAAAGAGATCTCGAGAGGCAGCATGGCCTAGTGGGTAAAGCACGAGTCTGGGAGTCAAAAGGACCTGGGTTCTAATCGCAGCTCTGTCCCGTGTCTGCCGTGTGGCCTTGGGCCAGTCACTTCATTTCTCTGTGCCTCAGTTACCTCAACTGCAAAATGGGGATGAAGACCGTGAGCCCACTGTGGTACAGGGTCTGTGTCCATCTCGACCGACTGGTAGCTACTCCGGTGTTTACTACGGTGCCTGGCACATAGTGAGCGCTTTACTGGATAGCACAATTCTTCTTATTAATAAAATGCTCCACACTCAGGTAATTCAGGGAATCTGGGGTCCAAGGTCCAGACAACGGTAGCCTCAAATTGAATAAGAGTAATAACAATAATTACTGTGGTATTTGTTAAGGGCTCACTCGAACCCAAGACCTTCTGACTCCCAGGCCCATGCTCTTAGGTAATCCACGAGAAGCAGCGTGGCTCAGTGGAAAGAGCCCGGGCTTGGGAGTCAGTGGTCATGGGTTCAAATCCCGGCTCTGTCACTTGTCAGCTGTGTGATTGTGGGCAAGTCACTTCACTTCTCTGGGCCTCAGCTACCTCATCTGTAAAATGGGGATTAAGACTGTGAGCCTCACGTGGGACAACCTGATGACTCTGTATCTCCCCCAGCGCTCAGAACAGTGCTCTGCACAGAGTAGGCGCTTAACAAATGCCAACATTATTATTAATCCCTGAAGCATGGCAGGGAGTCAGGGAGATGTCCCTTCTCCAAGGGAAGTCCCAGGACCCCAGTGGATTGCAAACTCCTTGAGGGCAGGATACCTTCCCAGTGCTTAGCAGAGTGCCCTGCCCACAGTAGGCACTCAATAAATACCACTGCTTAGTAGACTGATTGACCTTAAACCCCACAACCCAAGGAGTGACTCAGAATCATGTATTTGTCCCCGCCCCAACAGGGGGCTCACAGTCTTAATCTCCATTTTAAAGATGAGTTCATCGAGGCACAGGGAAGTGAAGTGACTTGCTCAAGGTCACCCAGGAGACAAGCGGCAGAGCCAGGACCAGATCCCAGGACCCGCTGACTCCCAGGCCCGAGCTATATCCATTAAGCCACTCTGCTTCTCTGGGTCTCTTGAAAACAGGCTACATGAAGACATGAGACGTGGTGAATTCCCGCAGCACCGCCTTGCACCGGCCTTTTGCCGGGCTCGCTTCCTCAGGCTGGTGATTTTATTAAATCGTTCTCTTATTTCGGGGTCAGTATTCTTTCAGAGCAGCGGAAGCCCGCACTCGTCTGTGCAAATCACGGTTTCGGGGCAGGGGCATTTTTCTAGCGTCTCCGTGAAACCCCGCTAAGCTTCGGCACACTTTCCGCACTCCAACCCGTGTTTTCAAAGCACCCGAGCTAGGCTTACTTCCGGCTGGTGAAGCAGGGAGAATATGAGGTGGGAGGACCGTAAACACGACACTCACAATGGGAAGGGATTGCAGATTAATTAAAAAAAAAAAACCCCTCTAAAGGATTTTAAGCTAGAGCTGAGCGAGAACACTCAGAAGCTCAGGAGGCGGTTAGGGAAGCCGAGAATCACGGGAAACGCGGCTCAAAAACCACTCAAATTACAATGGCAAACATTAAGCCACACCTCCCACAGATGCACCAGCAACATGCCCGGGAATATCAATCCCGAATTCTTTCCCGGGAAAAAAGGACTTTCGAGCAAAATCTTGGTTGTCAAAGTGACCCCTTTCCATACAATAACATCACCGGACGGTTCCGTATAAGCTACTTCGGATGATCGGCCGATTCAGATCTCAGCGGTCCGGGTGGACGCCCAATTATAGTACGCAGACGAAGTTTTCTTGCGTGAAAAGAATGCTTCTTCCCGTTAAAAACTCAGCTTACGGATCTGTTCCGTTTTTAGGAAACATCTGACCCAACCGCCCCGCCCAGCAATCAAAAAACGTGTTCGGTGCTTAACTCCAGGAAGTAATGTGCTTCAGTGAGGTTTCAGCCGATTGTTTATTTTCGTTTATAAACTGGGATATGAAGAGATCAGAAGGGTTCTCAGTAATAAATTATGGAGGCCAATTACTACTGTGCGTCTGAACACATGTCAGACGAATGAAAAGCACATGGAGCCTTGGAATGAAATTCTCTCAGTCTGATTTCTACAGCGCTCACTGCCAGACCACCTCGGGATAAAGTGCCCCAAGTGCAAGCTCCTTGTGGGCAAGGATCCTGGCTACCGACTCCGTTATATTGTATTTTAGACCGTGGCGGACAGAGAATGTGTCTGCTGCACTGCTCTGCTGCACGCTCTCAACTGTTTAGTACAGTGCTCTACCCCCAGCAAGTGCTAAATACGACTGGTTGATTGATAACTCTCAATTACCATAGAGTGCATGGGCTTAGTGCATGGGCTTATTGATTTCCCACCCATCCACGCTAACAGCATATGCTCGACCACAGAAGATTTTCCATTGTCTGCCAGAAAAATTTTGGACATTCAATGTTTGCCCCCCAAAATCAAGCTTCTGGTGGGCAGAGAACATGGTGCTCAAACTCTGCTTTTTTTTCAGTGGTACTTAAGAACCTACTGTGTGCCAGACACTGTACTGGAGGAGCAGCGTGGCTCAGTGGAAAGAGCACGGGCTTTGGAGTCAGGGCTCATGAGTTCGAATCCCAGCTCTGCCACTTGTCGGCTGTGTGACTGTGGGCAAGTCACTTAACTTCTCTGTGCCTCAGTTCCCTCATCTGTAAAATGGGGATTAAGACTGTGAGCCCCACGTGGGACAACCTGATTCCCCTATGTCTACCCCAGCGCTTAGAACAGTGCTTGGCACATAGTAAGCGCTTAACAAATACCAACATTATTATTATTATTACTAAGCACTGGGGTAGACGCAAGGTAATCAGGTTGGACACAGTCCCTGTCCCACATGGGGCTCACAGGTAAGTGAAGCACAGAGGAGTGAAGTGACTTGCCCAAAGTCACACAGTGGACAAGCGGCGGAGCAGGGATTAGAACCCAGATCCTTCTCACGTCCAGGCCTGTGCTCTATCCATTAGATAGACTCTCCCAAGTGCTTAGTACAGTGTTCTATACACGGTAAGAGCTCAATAAATACTACTGATAGAGAAAGGAAGCAATTGACAATGTTATTACTCGTCCACACCCCAGCAAACCAAACTCTTGGCAACTTCATCTTCTCCCCGAGCGATTCTGTTTTTCGCCTACGACACCCAACTCCGGGACCAAGTTGTAATTATGCAGGCTCTTATATCAATCAAAAAAACATATTAGGATCACATCCTTTTGACCTTGGGCAAATCACTTCTCTGGGCATCCGTACAACGGGCATTACGACTGTGAGCCCCATGTGGGACGGAGATTGCGTCCAACCTGATTAGTCTGTATCTACCTCAGTGCTTAGAACAGTGCTTGGCACATTGTAAGCACTTAACAAGTACCCTAATAATAACTCCTATTATTATGATCATTCTTTTGTCATTACCAATAGCACCTCTTCGGGCAACGGTTAGCCTTTCCTTCCTAGATCTACTTAGGAATAAAAAAGACAGGAACACGGAATGTCACTCCGCTGGAGAAGCAGCGCGGTCTAGAGGATACAGCCTGGGCCTGAGGGTCAGAAAGACCACGGTTCTAATCCCAGCTCTGCCGCTGGTAGCCTGTGTGACCTCGGGCAAGTCACTTCACTTCTCTGGGCCTCATTCCTCACTTCTGACTCCCAGGCCCATACTTTATCCACTAGGCCTTGCTGCTTCTCTCGGTCTATACATTACAAGAGAAGCAGCGTGGCTCAGCGTCAAGAGCCCGGGCTCGGGAGTCAGAGCTCATGAGTTCTAATCCCGCCTCCGCCCCTTGTCAGCTGCTCGACTGGGGGCAAGTCACTTCACATCTCTGTGCCTCAGTTACCTCATCTGTAAAATGGGGATCGACCGTGAGCCTCCCGCGGGACGACCTGATGACCCTGTATCTCCCCCGGCGCTTAGAACAGTGCTCGGCACATAGTAAGCGCTTAACGAATACCAACACCGTTCTTAAATTGTGAACCCCTTAGGGGCCAAGGAACCTGTCTCTTAATCAATCATATTTACTCAGCGCTTACTATGTGCAGAGCACTGTACTAAGCTCTTGGGAGAGCCCAATTTAACAACGTAACAGACACATTCCCGGCCCACAAAGAGCTTACAGTCTAGAGGGGGAGACGGGCATTAATCTAAATCATTAAAATGACAGATATAGACCTAAATGCTAAGGGGCTGGGAGGAGGGAAAAATCTCCGAAGGGAGCAGGTCAGGGTGACACAGAAGGGAGTGGAAGAAAAGGAAAAGAGGGCTTAGTCAGGGAATTCTGCCCAGGGAATATCTTCCCTGGCTTAGAAGGGTCTGTGCTCTGCACACAGCAGGAGCTCAATAAATAAATACAACTAAGCAAATATAAAAATGAATACAGAAGCACCCCTCATAACAAATACACTCCACCTCGCCCTCTAAGATGGTCTCCCTCCCTCTCAGACTCAGACCCCCAGGTGGGACAGAAACCATGTCTGATCTGATCGTACTGTATAATAATAACAATAATACTGTATAGAACCAGTGTGGACCCAGGAGTCAGAGGATCTGGGTTCTAATCCCAGCTCTGCCACTGTGTGACCCTGAGCGAGTCACGTCACTTCTCAGATCCTCAGTTTCCTCATCTGGAGAATGGGGATTCACTACCTGCTCTCCCTCCTCCCAGTGAAGCAGCGGGGCCTAATGGAAAGAGCACAGGCTTGGGAGGCAGGGGCTCTGGATTCTATCTCTGGCTCTGCCGCATGTCTGGTGTCTGACCTTGGGCACGTCACTTCCACTTCTCTGTTCCTCGCTTAAGAGTAATAATAGTGATTATGTACTGGTTGAGAGCTAACTATGTGTCAAGCACTGTCCTAAGCGCTAAGGTAGAGACAAGCTAATCAGGTTGGACACCGTCCCTATCCCCCATGGGGCTCACGTTTTCAATCCCCATTTTATAGATGAGGTAACTGAGGCACGAGGAAGTTAAGTGACTGGCCCAAGGTGACACGGCAAACACGTGGCGGAACCGGAATTAGAACCCAGGTTCTTCTGACTCCCAGGCCCATGCTCTATCCACTAAGCCATCAATACTTCGACTCGTGCTCGATGAATATTATTGAATGAATAATTCTTCTTCTTCCTCTTATTATTGTTCTTATATCTCCACTCTTCTTCTTCTTCCCATTATTAATGCTATTATACCTCAACCTGTGCTCAATAAATAGGATTGAACGAGTGAATAATACTTCTTCTTCCTCTTTCTGATATTCTTATATCTCAACTCTAATTCTTCTTCTTCCCATTATCGTTATTATTATGTGCTCAATAAATATGATTGAATGAATGAATAATTCTTTTCCCTCTTATTGTTATTCTTATCTCTCTTCTTCTTCCCATAATTGTTATTATTATACCGCAACTTGTGCTCAAATATGAATGAATAATTCTTCTTTCTCTTATTGTTATCCTTATACCTCAACTCTAATTCTTCTTCTTCCCATTATTATTATACCTCAACTCGTGCTCAATAAATGACTGAACGAATGAATAATTCTTCTTCCTCTTATTTTTATGCATCGACCCTAATTCTTCTTCTTATTACTATGGTTATTCTGATACTTCAACTCTAGTTCTCCTTCTCGCTATGGTTATCCTTCCTGCTACTGTTACGAGCCCGATGCTTCTTTCTAGCTCCCGGGGAAGGCAGAGGTACCTCCTTGGCCATGTCTGTGTATTTCTGCTTTTCTTTGGGGTCTAGGACGGCCCACCAGTCAGCCAGGATCTTGGTGGCGCCGCGGTTATCCAGACGGGGGTGCTCCTGGCGCACGAGGGAACGGTGGCGTTTGCAGAATAGGAGGAAGGCGTTCATTGGTCGACGAGCTCGCTGCTCCGAAGACTCGTCATCTTCCGTCTCGTCCACATCCTGCTCTGGACCATCGGGACCGAGGAGTTGGACCTGTGTGTGGTGGGGCGGAGGGGGGAGAGACAGAGAGACGGGGGGGGGGGGTAAAGTGAGTCACGGTCTCTGACATACGTTAGTCAGAGAACCTGGATTCTTATTCTGGCTCCGTCACTCACCCACTGTGTGACCTTGGGTTACTCTTTAATGCCTCAGTTCCCTCAGCGGCAAAATGGGGATTCAATACCTGTGTTCCCTCCTGTCAGTCGCTCAAAGTCGATCATATTTACTGAGCGCTTACTGTGTGCAAAGCACTGTACTAGGCACTTGGGAGAATACAACAGCAAACAGGCACATTCCCCGCCCAGAACGAGCTTAAAGTCCTATTTTAAACATGAGCCCCATGTGGAAACTGATGATCTTGTATCTACCACAGCACTCAGTACAGGGTTTGGCGCATAGTAAGCTCTTAACACCACAGTTATTATCATTAGGTGGATAAAATACCTACTCTCCCTCCCTCTTAGTCTGTGAGGCTAGTGCTGGGACAAGAACTGTGTCTGATTTGATGGGCTTCTTTCAACCCCAGATCTTTGCACAGTGCTCGGCATATTTTAAGTGCTCAACAAATACCATCATTATCATGATAATCTTCGGGTGGGATGCTTTATTTTTTTTTCCCCAGAGTCCTAATTTCAAGGACATCTAAAATTGTAAATTCTCTACTAAAACGAAACCAATCGCAGTTAACCGACAAGCAACCACTCTTTCCTTTTTGACCTAAATCAAAATGGATCGAGAAACAGAATTCTGGTTTCCTTTGCCTTTTACGAGTTTTTTCCACCCAGCCTCACTCGGCATCATTTGGAAACACCAAACCGGTGGAGAGCTGATCGTCTACCAACTCTCCCAAGCGCTTACTGTTATGCTGTACTCTCCCAAGCGCTCTGTCCATGGACAGCACTCAATAAATACCAAGCACTTGGTACAGTGCTCTGCACACAGTAAGCGCTCAGTAAATACCATCGAATGAAATACCACTGATCGATTGAAAGTTTGGCACAAGACATTTCCACATACCCTGTGGGTTTTAACACCCCCCCTCGCCCTGCCCGTGGGAGACTAATTTCATCCGACAGTCCAAGACTCAGTGGCTCAATCTCAAGGGATTCCATTTAACTGTAGTTTAGAATTATCTTGGGAAAAGAAAGGAGGGGCTGATTTCTCTCCTTCCCCCGGCTTCTACTCTTCCTTTCTGCCTTCAAAATTCACAGACGACCTCTGTTCCCGGCCTTGTTTCTCTGGGTGGCTTCTCTGAAAACGCTCTTGCACTTCCCTCTTGAAAATGGAGCAGCAGGGCTGACATGTAATCCAGCTAGGGCGCTCCTTGGGTGCAGAGCACTGTACTAAACTCTTGGGAAAGTACAATACAACAGTGGTGGCACATACTATGTGAGTGAGACAGAGTGTGTTTGTGTGTCAGTATGTGCGTGTGTGCTGACACACTGGGAAAAGAGGAGAGTTGAGTTAAGACTTTACAGCCCACAAAAACCTCTATTTTGCTCTGTCACACTAGGTGCACTTTACATAGCCCTCTTTATCTTGCCTCTCATAAACTACAATCTCTTTATATGAAATTTCAACGACTGAATTACACTCCTAAGAGAGCATTCTCTGAATCCTTAAAGATCTTAGCTTTTAGTTTGCTTTTCACTATAGAGTATGTCTTCCACTTGATCCAAATCCTCTTTCAGACCGATTTTTACTTGCACTTTAGAAAAAAAAGATCTGCACTCTAGCCCCTTTCTTACTATGTAAAACTCAGTTATTATTACTATTGTTGTTGTTATTATGGTATTTGTTAAGTGCTTACTATGTTTCAAGCACTGTTCTAAGCGCTGGGGTAGACGCAAGGTAATCAGGTTGTCCCACGAAGGGCTCACAGTCTTCAACCCCATTTTACAGATGAGGTAACTGAGGCACAGAGAAGTGAAGTGGCTTGCCCAAGGCCGCACAGCAGACAGGTGGCGGAGTCGGGATTGGACCCTACGCCCTCTGCCTCCCAAGGCCGTGCTCTTTCCACTAAGCCCCCTGATTACCTTAAGAAAACTGTAGACACTTGGTGTTAGTTCTTGAACTCTGAGATGAGAAAACTCGCTTTTGTTCCTGGTTAAAGGCCTGGGCTCTTTCTGCTAGGCCAAGGTCTTTCAACGAAATGATGGACACGGTTCTAATGCAATCACTTTCACGTGCAAGGGATTACGTTTCTCCTTCTACCATGCAAAACCGGGTTCGCGCCATTCGAATTCTTTTTTGCGACTTTCTCTCACTGCCCTTGCCTCGGCCATTCTTCCATGGCTCTCTGTTCTCTGACTCTGAAGCCTCCTTTAGACTGTAAGCTCGCTGTGGGGAGGGAATGTATCTGCTTATTGTGGTACTGTACCCTCCCAAGCGCGTAGTACAGTGCTCTGCACACAGTAAGCGGCTCGTTAAATGACTGAATGGCCATAACCGATAATGACAACTGTGCTCTTTCGTGAAGCGTTTGCTATCGTTTGTATTAGGTTGGACACAGTCCCTGTCTCAAATGGGGCTTGCAGTCTAAGTAGGAAGGGATAGGATTTGATCCCCATTTCACAGATGAGGCAACTGAGGCACAGAGCAATGAAGTAGCTTGCCCCAGCTCACACAACAGACAAGCGGCGGAGCTGGGATTAGAACCCAGGTTCTCTGACTCCCAGGCCTGGGCTCTTTCTGCTAGGCCAAGGTCTTTCAACGAAATGATGGACACGGTTCTAATGCAATCACTTTCACGTGCAGAGGGATTACGTTTTCTCAGAAGTCATCTGTGAACATCTACTCTCCTCCTGCTCCTTTTGAACGCAGGCTGCTGTGAGGATTCCGTCCCTACGGGTTTGGAGATTCTGATGAGCAGTTCATAATTTGTGCGTTTTCGCTAAATCCTAACACTGAAAAACAGGAAGAGATATAAAGTGAAGCTGCGTGACCTAGTGCTTACTGCACAGGGCTGGGAGTCAGAGGACCCAGGTTCTAATCCCAGCTCCGCCACTTGTCTCCTGGGTGCCCTTGGGCAAGTCACTTCACTTCTCTGCGCCTCAGTTCCCTCATCTGGAAAATGGGGATGAGGACTGTGAGCCCCACACGGGACAGGGACTGTGTCCAACCCGATTAACGTGCATCTACTCCAGCGCTTAGTACAGTGCCCGCCGCTTAGTAAGCACTTCAATACCATTAAAAAAGTACGAGTGATAATAAACAGATCTACTTTATCGATCTCTTCTTCTTCCTCTTCTTCTTCTTCCTCTTCGGAAAAGTCTGGAAGTTTCTTTGCCAGCAACGGATGCCACTGGAGACACTTTCTCTTTGGTCTTTTCCCAGCTCCTTCGCCTTCTGATGAATGTTCCTTATTTCGGGCGCTGCCTTTCATCACTGTGATCTGCCGGAGAAAGGGAATCAATCCGGGGATGAAACCAGCTCGACTACCTGATCGATCGTCTGTGGTATTTACTGGGCGCTGACTGTGAGCGGAGCACCGTACTAAGCGCTTGCGAGCGTACACTACAACGGAGTTGGTAGACGGGTTCCCTGCCCGCAATGAGCTTAGAGTCTAGAGGGGAAGACGGGCATTCTTGTGAATGAATAAAATGCGGATATGTTACCCAAGTGGTGTGAGGAAGAGGTTGGAGTGAATAACAAGAGCTTAGAGGCGACGGATCCAAATGCCGAGACAACTTCCTTGAGGACAGGGCGTCTGTCTGTGTATTTTACTCTCCCAAGCGCTCAGTACCGTGCTCTGCGCACAGTAAGCGCTCAATAAATACGACCGAATGACTTAGAAGGGAGAGCCAGCGGGGGAAAAGAGGGCTTAATCGGGAAAGGCCTCTTGGAGGAGGTGTGAACTTAACGAAGGCGGGGAGAGTGCTGGTCTGCTGTACGGGGAGGGGAAGGGAGTTTCAGGTCTCAGGGAGGTTGTGGAAAAGGGGAATCACACATAGATCTAGTAACAGCTTTCGAGATTAACCACGGAGGCTAAAGAACGCGGCCACCTTTGCGTCCTCTGAGCTCCACGGAGATCAAATCATGTGGCGTTTCGTGAATTCCCCTTGCTCTAATGTGCCTCCTCTTCCCAGTGAATGAACTGAAGGGCCCGTACTGCTATGCCCCTGTTATGCTGCGTGGCTTATGGATAAAGGCCAGGCCTGGGAGCCAGGGGACCCGGGTGCTAATCTTGACTCCTCCTCTTGCCGGCTTGGGCACTTCTCTGTGCCTCCGTTTCCGCATCGGTAAAATGGGGATTGAATATCTGTTAATAATAATAATGATAATTCTCCCTCCTACTTGCCTGGGAGCCCCATGTGAGCCAGGGACTGTATCCCGTCTGATTAACTTCTAACTACCCAGCGCTTAGAACAGTGCTTGGCACCTAGTAAGTGCTTAACAAATACCATTAAAAAATGACTGCAAAAGACTCTGATTCTCTGATTCTCTCTCAATGTGCTTACGAGCAGAGCCATCTGCATTTTGCTAACGAGAGCACCAGAATGAACTGGCTTGCTAGCCCTTCAGGGCTGAAGATACAATTTAAGTTTTTTTGTTTGTTTCTTTTGTTCGGATGGTATTTGTTAAGTGCTCACTATGAGCCAGGCCTAAAGCAAGTCAAACACAGATTAACCAATCAATGGCAATTACTGAGCCATTACTATGTGCAGAGCACTGTACTAAGTGCTCGGGACGGTCCAATAAAACAGAGTTCATAGACCATCATTGCCTCTTATCACTAAATCACCAGGAGAAATAAATACAGGCAGACAGCCAAATGGCTCAGGGTTCAATCTGTACATAAGGAAGTATGATGAAGATAGGAGTTTGGATAAGGAACATTGTATTTTCCCACCTCCCCACTCACCTCAATCAAGTCGAGGTCCTTCTTTCATTCATTCCCTCATATCTACATTTTATTCATTGTGTGCCGAGCGCTGAACTAAGCGCTTGGGAGAGTGCAAAAGAACAGTAAACAGGCATATTCCCTGCCTACAACGAATTTACAGACTAGAGGGAGAGACAGACATTGATATAAATCAATCGGTCATATCTATCAAGCCTTTTCTGCGGGCAGAGCACTGTATTCAGCGTTTATGGACATGCAATAGAATTAGCAGACACGATCCCTGCCCTCAAGGAACTTAAGATCTAATGGGGAGACAGATTTTACAACTAGATAATCTTGTTGGTGCTTTGGCTTCACTCACTTCCTCCTACCAGTAATTTCCTTTCGTCTCCTCTGCTAGATTTGACTCCCATTTTTCCAAGACTCTTGTAAGCCCATGGATTTGGGATTTCTGTCCAGTCCTGGGGTCGGGTCTCACACCAATCCCAGATCTGGGGCCTCTGCTTCTTCTAAACTGGTTGCTTCAAACCTGTCCCCTATCATCAGCTTCCATTTACCTCTGTCCCCTCTGCTCCGGATTGGCCTTCCCCCCCCCTTTTTCAAAAATGGTATCTATTAAGAGCTTACGATACGCTAGGCACTGTACTAAATGCTGGGGAAGAGACAAGCTAATCAGGTTGATTTTTGTGTCCCCTCACTGCTCTCTAAGCACATGATTTAGGATCCTTTGTTTTTCCGCCCCAAACCGCTCTGCTCCCCGGCGCTTAATTATCCTTTTAAACGATTCGGTCCGTCCGAGCTACACTGGAGGAGCGGAACGACGGCGATCGGCTTCCTGGCACTCCCCGCCGGAGTCGATCTGGACCTCAATTGAGGAGCAACCTCATTAGCCGTGTCATTCAGACGGGGTCTCTCGACAAAGAGCCCTTCAAACGGGTCCCACTCTATTTCAAGAAGGGCCTCACTTCAGTCTCGTTCCGGAGAGCTGCAATAAGACCCCAGAAGTGCCAAAGTCTCCTGGCCGCGTCCATTACGATGCCAAGTTTGCGGGATGCCAAGTTTATGCCACCTGCCTAGCAACTGCTCAGGGTCTGGCCAAGAAGGGCAGCTGGCAAAGCAGTCTTGCCTGCTTTTTTTTTCTTTTTAATGGTATTTGTTCACCAATCAATCCATGATATCTATTGAGGGCTTACTGTAATAACTATAATAACTCTGGTATTTAAGTGCTTATTACCTGCCAGGCAATGTACTAAACGCTGGAGGAGCTACAAGATATTCAGATTGGGCACAGTCCTCGTCTCACACGGGGCTTGCGGTCTTGATCCCCATTTTACAGATGAGGGAACTGAGGTACGGAGAAGTGAGGCGCCTCACACACGTCCACGCGGCGGACAAGTGGCGGACCTGCGGTTAAGAACCTACGAAATTCCGACTTGCAGGTCCGGTTTCTACCCCCTATTTCCACGTCTATGTCCACTCCGTCCATGTAGAGAGCACTCAGTGCTTGGGAGACTCCAATACAACAGAATTAGCAGACACGTTCCCAGCCCATGAACTGACAGTCTGTGTGCCAGACACTGTACTAAGCACTGGGGGAGATCCAAGCTAATCAGGTTGGACGCTGTCCCTGACCCACATGGGGCTCACAGGCTTCCTCCCTATTTTTCAGATGAGGTAAGTGAAGACCTGGGAGACTGCGGTGACTTGACTAAGGTCACGCAGCGGACAGGTGGCGGAGTCAGGATTAGAACCCAGGTCCTTCTGACTCCCAGGCCTGTGCTCTAACCGCTAGGCCTCGCAGCTTCACTGTTTGCTGTTTCTGGAAAACTCCGAAAGATAGCAATCGTGGTCTTTATTAAGCACGTACTATAATCCAAGCGCAGTGGTAGATATAAGCTTATCAGGTCTGACAGAACTCCTGTCCCACATAGGGCCTAGAGTCCAAGGGAGAGAGAGAGGACAGGGATATCACCCCCTATTTCATACAGGAGGAAACTGAGGCACAAAGAAGTGAAGTGATTTGCTTAAATCCAACAATTATTCTCCCCACCTTCAAAGCTTTATTGAAAGCACATCTCTTCCTAGAGGCCTCCCCTAATTAAGCCTTCCTTTCCTCTTCTCCACATCTTTCTGTCACCCTCACTTGCTGTTTATTCATCCCCCTCCAACCCCACAGCACTTATAACAATAATAATAATAATAATGATGATAAATTGTGGTATCAGTTAAGCACTTACTATGTGCCAGACACTCTACTTAGCGCTGGAGTAGATAAAGGAAATCGAGTTGGACACAGTCCCTGTCCCATACAGGGTTCCCAGTCTGAATTCCCATTGTACAGATGAAGTAACTGAGGCACAGAGAAGTGAAGTGACTTGCCCAACGTCACACAGCAGACAAGTGGCGGACCTAGGATTAGAACCCATGACCAGGCTCACGATCTATCCTCTAGGCCATGCTGCTTATGTCCATATCTGTAATTTATTTATATTAATACCTGCAAACTCACTGTGGGCAGGAAATATGTCTCTTTACTGTGATATTGTGCTCTCCCAAGTGCTTGGTACAGTGCTCTGCACACAGTACGTGGTCAATAAATACAATCGACCGAAGGAATTAATAGAGTCACAAAGTGGGAGAGTGCCAAAGCAGGGATTAGAACCCAGGTCTCAGTCGGTCAATCGGATTTATCGAGTGCTTACTGTGTGCGGAGCACCGTCTCCTGACTTACCGCCCCGTGCTCGCTCCCCTAAGCCGCGCAGCTTCTCTAATCTGAACTGGGATGTGAACCAGAGGGTTCCTCACCATGGCGTAGTGGATAGAGCATGGGTCTGTGCGTCAGAAAGTCATGGGTTCTTATCCCAGCTCCACCATTTGTCTGCTGTGTGACCTTGGGCAAGTCACTTCACTGGGCCTCAGTTATCTCATCTGTAAAACGGGAATCGAGACTGTGACCCCCACTTGGGAAAGGGACTGTGTCCAACCTGATTTGCTTGTATCTACCCCAGTGCCTACCCACACAGTAAGCACTTAACAAATACCATTATTTATTTAATTTCAGGAACGCCCAAAGGGGTCAGCCTTTCCACAGGCCACCCACAGTGGCTCGGGAGAAGATCACGCTGGCGAGATTTCGGACGTGGAATGGCAGGAGGGAATGACAGTCTGCCGGTTAGGACGCCTCACACCGTTAACAATGGTCTATTGTCTCCGGGCATTCCCTGGCATCTGCAGGTTCCCTAAGGAAGGATGGCCTAGAATTTTACGAAGGCACCGGAGAGGCATCCTGGGAATCCACTGAACAAGACCCAGTAGTTGATTCAATATTATTATTACGGTGCATGTTACGTGCTTACTCTGTGCCAAGCGCTATTCTAAGCCCCGGAGTAGATACAAGGTAATCGGGTTGGACAAATGAACTGGGATGTGAACCGGAAGGTCCCTCAGCATGGCGTAGTGGATAGGGCACGTCCCACATAGGGACTGCGGTCTTAATCCCCATTTTATTGATGAGGTAACTGAGGCATAGAGAGGTGAAGTGACTTCCCCAAGGTCACACGGCTGAAAAGCGGTGGAGCTGGGATTAGAACCCACGTCCTCTGACTCCCCAGCCCGGACTCTTGCCACTAGGCCACACTGCTTCCCAGAGGAAAGCAGACAACGCACCACCCGTGACAGAGCGGGACAAATGAATCAGACCGACTTCACATCTTGTGAAGATTCAAAAACCCGACGATGTTAAGGATTGTTATTTATTGTAGTTTCAATGGAAATTCGGAACGGGAGGCAGACTAAACCAAAATACCTCGTTCGAGAAAGACATTTTCTGGTGTCAACGGCAAATTCGGTAGCGCGATTCATGCACAGAGGGCCTTTTCATTGGCAGAACTTAACTCCTCAGGTTGAAACTATAACTGTCCCGAGATAGTCAGGAAGCTCCTGCTAAATTCTAATCCACTATTCTCACCTATTTCCCAGCATTTTCAATTCAGTGCTCCCCATACATTATAAAGCAGGCAACGTCTGGATTAACACACAAACCACTTGAAGCCAATAAAATAGGACAGCATGAGTGGTGGAGCAACCTCACTGAAAACCTGCTACTCAAATTCCATGGCCAGAGACAGGAGTTTTGCTGCAGACCTCTGTTCAAAACTCCATTTCTAAAAACAATCAGAAATGCATTAAATCCATCAGCTGTATTTATTGAGGGCTTCATAACAACAATAATTATGGCGTTTGTTATGTGCTTACTGAGTGCCAAGCACTGTGCTAAGGCTTACGGTGCGCAGAGCGCTGGACTAAGCACTTGGGAGAGCACACTACGAGAGAGTTGGTAGGTACGTTCCCTGCCTTATCATTCGCTTAATCGAAGCATGTTCACAAAAGCACGTTTACAGATATCTCCGTATTCCTCAGGCTGAAAAAATATGTGACCACCAGGCTACCTCCTCCAAAACACGTGAAAATGGTGTAACGAGATTCCATGATATACTTTCACAAGCCCGGGCGGGTCCCTTGACATCTCCGGGGCTCAATTTTCTCACCTGTAAAATGGGGATTCGATACCTGCGCACCCTCCCTCGAGACGCTGAGCCTCACCCTTGGCCTTGACTGTGTCCGACCCCTGATCATCTTCTATCTACCCCAGCTCTTTGCCAGGGGGTTGGTACGTAGTAACTGCTTACAAAAATACCCCAGTTATTAAGCCGTGACTGAATCTGCCAAAACTTGCCAACTCATATTTCATCCTCTGAACCAGAAAACATAAACGACTAATGTGCATTATACTTATCCCGTAACCCGGCTACTCAGTACACTGAACGAGGACTGCTCAACATGTGAATCAGCTATCAGTGAGGTCGGTGCGGGGGGTGAGAAGTTTATTCCCAGTCAGGGACCTGTCCTTCAATGTCCGGCAACAATATTTGCCACCAGGCAAGCCCTGAAGATTAGAACAAGGCCCTGCTTCCCCCAAACAATGTTTGACACACAGTAAACACTTAAATACCACACAAAAAAAGGGATTCACTACCTATCGATCAATCGTATTCAATGCGTAGCACTGTGCTAAACCCTTGGGGGAATACAATATAACAGAGTAGGTGGAGGGGTTCCCTGCCCATGATGTGCTTACTGTCTAGAGGGGTAGAGAGACATTAATAGAATAAATAAATTACAGATATGTTCGTAAGTGTTGTGGGGCTGAGGATGGGGGGGGTGAATAAAGAGAGCATATCAGGGTGATGCAGAAAGAAGTGGGAGAAGAAGAAATCGGGGTCAAGTCAGGGAAGGCCTCCTGGAAGAGATGTGCCTTCAATACGGTTTTGAAGATGGGGAGAGTGAGGACGTTCTAGGCCAGAGGCAGAGTGTGGAAGAGAGGTCGGCGGCGAGATAGACAAGATGGAGGGACAGTGACTACACCGGCATTAGAGGAGTGAAGTGGATGGGCTGGGCAGTAGTAGGAGAATAATGAGGTGAGGTTACTGAGTAAAGCCGCAGGTGAGGAGTTTCTGTTTGAGGCAGAGGTGGATGGGCAACCGCTGGAGGTTCCTGAGGAACGGGGAAACGTGGATTAAATGTTTTTGTAGAAAAATGACCCAGGCAGCAGAGTGCAGAATAGACTGGAGAGGAGAACAGTATCATATTGTAGTTTCCCAAGTGCTTAGTACAGTACTCTGCACACAGTAAGTGCTCAGCAAATACCTTGATTGAGTGAAGAATAGGCCCTGGAAAAATTGTAATTAATAGTGAAATCCAAACCCTTGATCTTGAGCATAAATGAGAACCCTCTCCAATATGTTGGGCAAAGAGCCTTAAGGTAACTCTTTGAGTCCCACTGGTCAAAGAGCAGTGTGGACAATTTCTTATCAATCAGTGGTCTTTTTTGAGTGCTTCTTGTGTGCAGAGCACTGTACTACGGGTTTGGGAGAGTATGATACAACCGAGTTGGTGAACAAGATACCTTGTCCTCAAGGAGGACAGAGATCATATACACTGCACACAGTAAGCACTCAATAAATATGACTGACAGACTGACTGACTGACAGGGGAGATGGGATTTTAGTAAGCATTTGATGATGGGGAGAGGGGCAAGAGGAGCTCAGTATAGTGCCCTGCACATGGTAAGTGCTCATAAATACCACTGACTGATGAAGGGGGAGGGATTTTGAGGCCAGAGGGACAAACTGCTCTCTAAGAAACTGGGCTCTAATAAAGCTGTCTAGACTGGCTTCTTCACCTAATATTTTCAATTTAGTCAAATCAAGAGAGTTTCAGGGACTGACCGTAAATCACCTGGGTCCCAATCTCACCTTTTCCTTAAGCGGGCGATGCAGAGAGGAGGATGAATCGGAAAAATGAGGGCTTAGCCAGGGAAGGTCTCTTGGATGAGATGGGATTTAACAGGGCTTTGAAGATGGGGAGGGTGGTGGTCTGTCGGTGGATATGTTGGGAGAGGAAGTTCCAAGCCAGAAGGACAGCCTGTGCTGTTAGAAACTGGGCCACATTCCTGTTGTTTAGACTGGCTTCCTCCATCAGTACTTTCAATTTAGCCAAATCAAGAGAGTTTAAAAGACCAACCGTAAATCACTTGGGTTCTAATACCACCTCTCCCCTCAGGATGTCAAAGCCCTTTGCCAGCAAGAGGCAACATAAATCAGGGAACTGAAATATAAGCCTGATGCAGTCACTAGCTGAAGAGAGGAGGATCGGCCTGGAGTTGGCGAATAATCAATCGATGGTCTTTACTGAGCGCTTACTGTCCGCAGAACATTATACGAAGCACTTGGGAGTATAACAACCCTTTCTCTTGGCTCCTCCTAGGTGAACTTTCAAAAGCACCTCATGGAATTACAAACGCTGCAGGCTCTGCTGTCCTCAGAAAATGCGGCACAAAACTTGAGATGTTTTAGTTTAAATCATGGAAAGATCAAAGGACCCAGAAGTAAATCAAGCGGTGATGAAAGACGTTGGCTCAAATCTATTGATTTTCACCTTTAAATGACATTTCTCCGAATGTACTGTGTTGTCAGTGAGTCGGGTTATCTCACTTTAATTAACATTGGAGTCCATGACAGAAGACTGAATCTCTGCGTGCCGCTATCAGGCAAGTTATAGGGCTACGGGACTTAATGATAATAATGATTATGGTATTTGTTAGCGCTATGTTCCAGGCACTGTATAACTAAGCACTGGGGTAGTTACAAGCAAATCAGGTTGTACATAGACCCTGTCCCACGTGAGGCTCACTGTCTCAATCTCCATTTTACAGAGGAGGGAACTGAGACATACTGAAGAGAAGTGAATTTCCCAAGGTCACACAGCAGACAAGAGGCCCACAGCGAGCTCCATTTCCCCAGGCCCGTAACTCTAGATAAGGTTTGACTGCAGATGGGTTCAACTCATTTGGAGAGAAGCCCTCTGGAAACCATTTCTGGCGATTCGATCTTGCGAAATTCCAGTGCTTTCTCTGAATGCCAAAATATCACCCAAATTCAGTAGTCAAGGCCCCTTTCAAGGCACACCCAGGACATTTGGAGGAAAAAAATGAAAGATAGTAAACAGCCAGCTTAGCCAACGAGCGTGTCTTCTTTGAAGACAGATAGCTGAAAGCTACAGTGTATTTATTTATTTTCGGGGGGGGGGGGGCCGGGGGAGAGAACTGAAGCCAAGCTACTTGTCTTGAACACATTCCAAGTACAAAATCTGCCTTTGATCTCTGAGATGTATTCTGCTCCCTGTTCAGGGTTGACACAGATGCGTTTATGGCTCCTTCGAAATAATTCAAGCTGCCCCCATATTTCAACCCCAAGGAAGAGGGACAACTGAAAAAAAAAACCACCTAAAAATCTGTATTTCCTAGGCCCGAAGGGTTCATGGAACTCTGCAGGAATAATATTTGCCAGAGAGCCGGAGGCCCTGAGAGAGAGAGAGTGAGATAGCGAGAAAAAGAGAGAGAGAGAGAGAGAGAGAGAGAGAGAGAGAATGTGTGTGTGTGTGTGTATGTTTTCTGGTTTGGACGCGGCTCGGCGCCTACTTTGGAAGCAGGACATTTGATCCAAGAGGTTTCCTGACCTCAGGGGAAGTAAGGTCATCGACGGTATATCACCACAGCAGTCATTTCCCTACATCCTCTCTGGTCCACAGCTGGCAACGGGGCCCTTTCCCGATCAATCGATCAATCAGTGGTGTTTACTGAGCGCTCACTCTGCGCAGGGCACAGTAGTACGCACTTGGGAGAATAAGATAGAACAATACAACAGACATATTCAGCCTCTAACTACATGACACTTAATTAAGTAATGGCATTTGTTCAGTACCCACTATGTGCCAAGCAGTGTTCTGAGGTGGTGGGAGAGATACAAGATGATCACGTCGGACACAGTCCCTGTCCTATAGGGAGTCGTGCAGTATAAGGGGGAGGGAGTGAATCCCCATTTCCCAGTTGAGGAAAGGGAGGCACGGGGAAGTGAAGTGACCCGCCCAAGGCCACACAACTGGCAAGTGGCAGAGTTGAGATTATTCATTCATTCATTTAATCGTATTTATTGAGTGCTTACTACATGCAGAGCACTGTACTAAGCGCTTGGAATGTACAATTCGGCAACAGATAGAAACAATCCCTGTAAGCCCGTCGATGGGCAGGGACTGTCTCTATCTGTTGCCGATTTGAACATTCCAAGCACTTAGTACAGTGCTCTGCACGGAGAAAGCGCTCAATAAATACTACATAATGAATGCATGAAGCCCTGCCCAACAACGGGCTCACGGTCTAAACGGGGGAGACAGAGAACAAAACAGAACAGAACAAAATAAAACAAGAACTCAGGTCCTGGGATTCCCAGGCCCGCGCACTTTCCACTAAGCTACACTGTTTCTCCCCGGGAAATGCCCCCATTTGTGATAAAATAAGGTTTTCAAAACTCCTCTCCTAGCTTCGGGATTCTCTGGAAGAAATTCAAATTTTGCACCATTCCAGTTTTTAAATTTACTATTAAATTTACATCGGATCTCTCACCTTCTTCATAGGTAGAGCCTAGATGGGCCACTGACTGTGTCTAACTGCCTCCTGTGAATTTTTCCCTAGCCCATGGCAGAGTGCTCTGCATACAGTAAGCGCTTAAAAAATACCATTTTTCCTACCCCCCGAGAAATCAGTGGACTTACAAAGCACGAAAGCTCCCAAAGCAGATTTTTTAAAATTCAAGATTTCACTAAGATTTTAGCTGAGAAACAGTGGGGCCCAGTGGATTGAGCACAGGCCTGGAAATCCAAAGGATCTGGGTTCTAGTCCCAGTTCCTCCACTTGCCTACTGTGTGACCTGGGACAGGTTCTTTCACTTCTCTCTGCCTCAGTTCCCTCATCTGTAAAATCGGAGTTAACACTGTGAGCCCCATATGGGATATGGACTGTGTCCAACCTGATTAGCTTGTATCTACCTCTGGCACTTGGTACAGTGATTGGAACACAGCAAATGCTCAACGAGTAACATTAAAAAAACACCCCACAAATAAACGGGTCTGAAACTCTCTCTCCCCAAACTAGAAAATTTGCCAGAGACCTTGACTGGATGTGGACAGTGAAAGACTTCGGGGATGTGCTTGGAACAGAAACCGATTTGGGACATTTTGAAAGTAAAGGAAGTTCCCACTTTAATGAGCTTTGGAACGATGCTTTGCCATTTTGTTTTTAAAGAAACAGGACATGAGTTTACGGGGCCTCATTTAGAAAATGGTGGGAAAGTGGCGAGGGAATGACAATGATATTCCTTAAGCGCTTACTATCTGCCAGGCACCGTATTAAGTGCTGAAGGAAGAGATGAGGACCTATATTTGAGGGCCATAATGACTGAAATCTTGAATCCACACAGGGATGAGGAAGTAATCTCACCACCGGAAGAAGAATCATTTACTCCGTTTGATTCACTCTGAAATATACTACCATCTCGTTCTGATCCTTCCCCTCTGACTCCATTAGTAAGCTCCACGTGCGCAGAGATCAGGTTCACGTTCACTCTATTGGACTCTCCAAAGGGCTCAGTACAGGGCTCTGCATACAGTACACGCTCAGTAAATGCCACTGATCGATTAACAGGGAATTCCCTTTAATTGAAAAGGAGAGAGACCTGAACTTTTTTTAAAAAATGGCATTTGTTATTCACTAACTGTGTGTCAGGGACTGTATTTTAAGGGCTAATCTAATCGGGTTGGACACAGTCCCTGTCCCACATGAGGCTCACAATCTCAATCCCCATTTTACAGATGAGGTAACTGAGGCAGAGAGAAGTGAAGTGGCTTGCCCAAAGTCACACAGCTGATAAGTGGCGGCGCCAGGATTAGAATCCATGACCTCTGACTCCCAAGCCCGGGCTCTTTCCACTAAACCACGCAGCTTCTCAAGTTGTGACTTGCCCAAGGTCACACAGCACTTAAGTGTCGGAGCCGGGATTAAAACCCATGACCTTCTGAGTCCCAGGCTCATGCTCACACAAACACACACACATACCATGAACATCAGGGGGCTTTAGAATGTATGATCACCTAATAGTTTTAACAATGAAAAGTCACCCAATAGGCTACCTTTGGGAGTTAGAGGTGACGATTAAACAACCGGGCACAAGACAAGGTTCATTCATTCATTCACTCACAATTATTGAGTGCTTATTGTGCGCCGAGCACCGTATTAAGCACTTGGAATGTAAAACACAGCAATAAAGAGAGACAATCCCTGCCCACAGCGGGCTTACAGTCTAAACTTTCCTTCCGACACCATCCTTCACCAGCCCAAACTTGTCACCCTCGACCTGGTACTGTGGATCCTCTCCCCTCGCCTGAGGGACAGCCCAGTGTTTGAAGAATAATAGCCCCAAACCATCTCCCTTAGAAGAACCCTTAATAAAAAAGGATTTGCCATCCTACTCTTTGCTGTTTTAGCAGATCCCTCACATTCCCAGTAGGAATTAGATTAGGTGACTTTTTTTTCTCTGAATCCTGGGATTGTGCAATGAATTGTTCTAATTGCGCAAACAGAGGAGTTGTACAGTCAACAGAATGTCCGGGTTTCCACATACACTGGCTGGAGTTTCCTTGGGGGTCACTATATTTGATCGTGGCCATTATCGGCAATAACCGGGCCATTTACGTTGACCTACACACAGGCCGCTGGCTGCGGGGGTCAGCACTTCAAACCTGTTATTTCCCACTTTGTCACTACTTCTTTGCGGGCCCTTTGCCCATAAACGTCACTCTTTTTCTAAATGGTATTTATTTAGCGCTTACTCTGTGCCAGGCACTGTACTAAGCACTGATCTGTGGAGCTGAGGTACCGAAGTGCTTAAGGGGTACACAACCAAGAATTACCCCTTTCTTCCAAGCTTCCACGGAGCTGGAAAAAATAGATCCAGATATCCTGTCAAATAGTGCCCGTCTCCCATCCTCACTGGGAGGGCACTGAGGTCCTGAGGTGGCTTTTCTAATGCCAACCTATTCACTGTGCCTCGATCCTGTCTTCCTCGCCCACGTCCTGCCTCTGGCCTGGAATGCCCTCCCAACAGTCGATCATTCTCCCCACCTTTAAACGTTATTGAAGATTCATCTCCTCCAAGAGGCCTTCCCTGACTAAGCCCTCATTTCCTCTTCTCCCACTTCCTTCTGCACTGTCCTGATTTGTTCCCTTTATTCACCCCACCCTCAGTTCTATAGCACATAAGTGCATGTCTAATTTATTTACATTAATGTCTGCCTCCCCCCGCCGTCTCTCCCCAGACTCACTGTGGACAGTGAATGTGTCTACTGACATTGAAATAAATAAATTAGAGATATGTACATAAGTACTATGGGGATGAGGGTGGGGTGAATAAAGGGTGCAGATCCAAGTGCAAGAACAGAGAAGCAGTGGAAATAGTGCGAGCTTGGGAGTCCGAGGATTTGGGTTCTAATCCCACCTCCACCATCTGTCTGCTGTGTGACCTTGGGCAAGTCTCTGGGCCTCAGTTACCTCATCTGTAAAATGGGGATTTAAAAGTGAGTCCCATGTGAGACAAGCTGATTACCCTGTATCTACCCCAGCGCTTAGAATAGTGCTTGGCACACAGTAAGCGCTTAACAGATATCATCATCATTATTATTATTATTATTATTACTATAACACAGAAGGGAAAGGGAAGAGAGGAAATGAGGGCTTAGTCAGGGAAGGACTCCTGAAGGAGATGTGTCTTTAATAAGGCTTTGAAGGTGGAGAGAGCAATTGTCTGTTGGAACAGGAAGTGATATTTCTTCGATGACACAAACTGTGCCTTTAGCTAAAGCGTGGGCTTGGGAGTCCGAAGGGTGGGGTTCTAATTCTGGCTCCGCCACTTTTCTGCTGTGTGACCTTGGGCAGGTCACTTCACTTCTCTGGGCCTCAGTTACCTCATCTTTAAAATGGAGACTAAGATTATGAGCCCCATGTGAGACATGGACTGTATCCAACCTGATTAACTTGTACAGAATAGTGCCTGGTACATAGGAAGTGCTTTACAAATACCAATTTTAAAAAAAAGGAGGATTTACTGGATTTAAACTCAGGTCCTACTGCCACCTTGAACTTAACCGGTCTAAAACAGAACTTCTTATCTTCCCACCTTAACACTGCCCTCCCCCAGACTTTCCCATCACTGTGGACAGCACGATCATCCTTCCTTTCTCACAAGCCTCTAGCTTTGGCGTTATCTACGACTCCTCTCTCTCTCATTCAACCCACACATTCAATTTATCGCTAACTCCCGTGAGTTCAACCTCCACAACACACTAAAATCCATCCTTTCGTCTCTATCCAAACTGCTTCCATGTTAATCTAGGCACTTATACTATGCTGCCTCGACTATCAGTCTCCTTGCTGACCTCCCCGCCTCCTCTCTCTTCCCAATCCAGTTGATTCTTCACTCTGCTGACTGGATCATTTTTCTACAAAAACGTTCAGTCCACATTTCCCCACTCCTCAAGAACCTCCATTAGTTGCCCGTCCACCTCCACATCAAATAAAAACTCCTCACCATTAGCTTTAAAGCAGTTCATCACCTTGCCCCCTCCTACCTCACCTCACTCCTCTCCTACTACATCCCAGCCCACATACTTTGCTCCTTTAATGCAACCTTCTCACTAGATCTCAACTATCTTCACACCGACCTCTCATCCACATCATGCCGCCGGCCTGGAACGCCCTCCCTCTTCACAGCTGACAGACAATTCCTCTTCCCATCTTCAAAGCCTTTTTAAAGGCACATCTCCTCCAAGAGGCCTTCCCTGACTAAGCCCTCGATTCCTCTTTTCCCACTGCCATCACTCTGACTTGCTCCCTTTATTCACCCCCTGACCAAGTCCCAGAGCACTTACATCCATATCTGAAATATATTTATTTCAAGTCTGTCTCCCCCTCTAGACTATAAGCGGTGGGCAGGGGATGACGATGATGATGGTATTTGTTGAACGCTTACTATGTGCCAAGCACTATTCTAAGCGCTGGTCTGTTATATTGTTGGGTTGTACTCTTCCAAAGGCTCAGTACAGTGCTCTGCACACAGGAAGCACTTAATAAATACCATTGATGATGATGACGATCATGCTGCTTTAATACTAAGAACCGCTTGTAATGACTTCCAGTCTCAAGGAAACGATACATACCCACTTGGACGAATGAAAGAAGGAATCCTATACTGCCGCTTTTAAATAGGCTGAAAATATTCCTGTAAAACACCTCTGTTTCTGGGCTTGGTATTTATTGGAACACAAGCCTTCAAATTAACCTAAAAATAAACCACCACAATAACAATCTTTAGACAATGCAATAAACAGTTATATTCCACATTTAGCCTAGTGCTCTTAGACATTAAATACCAGGGGGGCATGAACTCTATAAATACTGTAGTTTGTCTACTTTTTAAAAACACCAGCACATCTTGAAAATGACTGCCTCTCCAATTACCCACCAGGAAGCTACCTTGAGCCGCCTTGGTCCATTAATAAATTCTTGCCAACAATTACGAATATCAGTAGTACGGTATGCTGAACAGGATGGTTAAAAAACTCAGTGCAATTTTAAAATACGATACAAATTTCATATATTGTTGTTTCTAGTAAAATTCTCATTTCCCGATTTGCTTGTATCCGCCTCAGTGCTCAGTACAGTGCCTGGCAAATAGTAAGCGCTTAAGAAATACCACAATTATTATTATTATTATTAGCACCTTCTACAAGAAGGAGGCAGTATATCTTCTCCAAGAGGCCTTCCCCGATTACGCCCTCATTTCCTTTCCTCCCACTCCCTTCTGTGTCCCCCTCGCTTTTGGATTTACCCCTTTCTTCCACCCCCGCCTCAGCCTGACCACACTCATGTCTATATCACTGATCTATTTATCTACATTACGACATGTCTGTCGTCCCCTCTAGACTGTAAGCTCCTAGTGGGCAGGGAACATGTCTACCAACTCTGTTATACTGTACTCTCCTAAGCGCCGAACAGTGCTTTGCACACAGTAAGTGCTCAATAAAGATACTGATTGATTCTTTTATCTGGCCTCAATAAAAGTTATATCCTTCTAATATCTGGTAACTGGATTTCAAAATACACATTTTTGATTTTTAAAATCTGCAAGGAATAAAAAGCAAGAACCACTGCTTGCCATTGATTTGCAAGCTGCGGGTGAGCCCGGAAGGGCAGTTTGTATGATTTTATTATCTACTGCCAGGCCCCTACATAGTATATCATGATAACGATGAGCTATAACCCTCTTCTATTGTTCATTTGAAATGTTCGGCTGATGGGCTGTGTGTGCTTTGCTCGCGGACCGCCAATATTCACATGAAAAATGTTCAGCCTCAGGATGCTAACTCTGGTGCACTGCATTCTTCCAAGCACTCGGGAGGGTGCTCTGAACGTGGGAAGCGCTCAATACATACTACCGAAGGATGGTAGATCTGAGTCGGTCTCCTTCATCAGTCACACACCTCACTAGATTTAAAACTACAACACGCAAGGTCTCAAGCACAATTTCGATGTGCCACCTAGTGGATATTTTAATGGGACGCCTCAATAATTCACTTTCACATTCTTTCGCGGGAAACAAAGTTCGGTAGTTTAAGGTCAGACCGCATTTAAGCCACAGAGCCATTTGGCTAAGTAAAGGGCTCCGACAGCTAAGCTTCAAGACAACGGGCAAGCGGTAGGGCCAGAATCAGCAGGACGTAACCTAAGAGGCAGCGTGGCCTAGTAGAAAGAGCCCGAGTCAGAGAACCTGGGTTCGACACTTGGCTCCGCCGCTCGGCTGATGTGTGACCTTGGGCAAATCACCGAACTGCTCGGTGCCTCAGTTTCCTCATACGTAAAGTGGGGATTAGATCTTACTCCTATTTAATCCTACTAGCACCTACTATTTTTTCTCTGAGCCTCCATCTCGCCGCCGACCCCAGGCCACACCCTACCTTTGGCCTGCAACGTCCTCCCTTCTCAAATCCAACAATGACTCCCCTCTTTCAGAGTCTTATGGAGGGCGCAATCTCCCCGAAGAGGCCTTTCCAGACTAAACTCCCCCTTTCCTCTTCTCCCACTCCCTTCTGCATCACCCTGACTTGCTCCCTTTGTTCTTCCTCACTCCCAGCCCCACAGCAATTACTTACCCATCTGAATTTAATTAATTCGACTGATGTCTGCCTCCCCCCTCTCTAGACTGTAAGCTTGCCGTGGGCAGGGAACGTGTCTGTTTATTGCTATATATTGTTCTCCCAAGCACTTAATACAGTGTTCTGCACACAGTAAGCGCTCAATAAATACGACTGAGTGATTGAATAAATACTCCCTTCTTAAATTGTGAGGCCACGTAGGACAGGGACTGTGTTCAGCCTGACTATCTCTACCCCAGGGCTTAATACTGGGATTGGCAGACAGGAGGTACTTAATAGATCCCATAATACATTAAATACCATGGTCCTCTCTCTCCCAGATCTGTGCTCTTTCCACTAGGTCACACTGCTTCCCTTACTGACCCCATTCCCGCCCCCCACATCCATCGCTGAGATCCCAAATCTCCCTCCCTCTCCCCATCAGTTACTGAGCCCAACTCCAGAACCGTACGCTCGGTCTTAGCAATCGCCACCCCCTGACTGTGCCGATCGATTTGAGGTCCTCAAATTAGACGGAAGCCACCGTCACGGAGAATAAGGAATCGGCCAATTATCTGCACAGTGCCCGGTCGCTAACAAAGCTCTTTGCCCAGGTTTGGAGAGAGCTCCAACTGAAACAACATGCTCGGATTAATCAACCCGGAAGATGATAATAATGGAAGATTAATATCATTAACAACATTATGGCTGAACACTAATTATCGCCACTGACGCCCTTCGCACCGTGAAACCCGATGCGCTGAGTCCCGATAAACTCTCGCCTATGAGGAGGCAAATAGCGCTATTGACAGCCGATTGCAAGAGTAATTCCCAACCCACAGGAATCTTAGTGAAATGCAGGTGGCCCATTAAGACCCAGTTCATTAAAGCCATCACTGGTTTGCAGGGTAACTTAATGGAAAGAACTTGGGTGTCGGGGTCAGAGGGCCTGGGTTCGAATCCAAGCTATGCCACCTGCCTGCTGTGTGGCCCTGGGGAAGCCACTTCAACTTTTCTGGACCTCAGTCTCCCCCTCTGTAAAATGGGGATTCAAACCCTGGTCTCCCTCCTTCTTAGACCGAGTCCAATGGGGAACAGGAACGGGTCCAACCTGGTTATCGTGAATCTACCTCAGCGCTGGGTACACAGTAAATGCTTAACAAATATCACTCTCATGAGCATGATCGTCATCACTGATTTTCACTGTTCTGGACCTCAGTTTCCCCCTCTGTAAAATGGGGATTCAAAACCTGTTCTCCCTCCTTCTTAGACTGTGAGTCCAATGGGGAACGGGAACGGGTCCAACCTGATTATCGTGAATCTACCCCAGCGCTTGGTACACAGTAAAATACTTAATATCACTCTCATTAGCATGATCGTCAATACTCATTTTCCCAACACTGCAGACAGCACCATCACACGCCCGTTTAGCCTTGGTATTATACAGCATGGGGCTGGGGGTCAGAAGGACCTGGGTCTTAGTCACAGCTCCGCTCCTTGCCCACTGTCGGGTAAGTCGCTTCGTTTCTCTGGGCCTCGGTTACCTCATCTGTAAAATGGGGATTAGGAGCATGACCCCCCATGTGGTACAGAGACTGTGTCCGACCTAATTAAACTTGCACCTAACCCAGTGCTTAGAATGGTGTTCGACCCACAGTAAGCACCTAAATACCATAAAATAAATTAAATGACTGAAAAAAATGACTGTACTCTCCCATGTGCTAGGTACGGTGCTTTGCCCACGCTAAGCGCTCAATAAATACGACTGAATGATGAAGAGTTCACAGATTTAGCCACAACCCTCCTCAATCTGAGATTTTTCCCATCCACACCTTGGTATCATAACAGATTCCATACACTAAGCACCTGCTGAGACCATCGGTACTCCCGTACTGAGAGCTCTGCACATAGTAAGCGCTCAATAAATGCCACTGATTAATTGATAGATGATCTCACAGTTGTTTCTATTTCGTTCTTCCAAAAAAGCAAGCCTCCAGGAATGCTGGGGGCTGTTCCTGACTCGTAATAGGCCCTAATAACCCCTCCGATATTGCCCCAGGAATTACACAGAACACATCTTCTCAGAGGGAACCTCCAATGATAAGAATGATTTTTTAAATGGTATTTGTTAAACACTTACAACATGCCAGGCACTGTACTAAGTGCTGGGGTGCAGGCAAGATGAGCAGGTTGGACCCTGTCCATGTTGCACATGGGGCTCACAATCCCCATTTTACAGATGAGGGAACTGAGGCCCGGAGAAGTGAAGTGATCTGCCCAATTTGACAAAGGAGTCAAGTGGCGGAGCCCAGATTTGCCCAAGGTCACCACGGTAAGCAATTTGGCAGATTCGGGATTCGAATCCCCCAGGTCCGTGCTCTTGCCATTAAGCCACGGTGCCTTCTCCCGCTTCCTGGGGATTGACGAGAGCTTCGGTAGATAGGGTCATCTTCGACCCGCTTGACCCTGGATCGATTTAACTGTCTCCCCGCCCTTCCGGCGGAGGTAGGACTCTCTATGGGCTTCGAGGCTACAAGTTCTAGCAGCTCCTGCTTCGGCAGGGGGAAGGGGGAGCTAATCTGAACGCTTGTTTTCATTTCCCCACACTCCCCACCCAAATCAAATAACTTTTGTTGTGCAACTGCAGAAGCTCAGCTGAATCAATGAACATATTTCAGGCAGCTGTTTCGTGTTTGCAAACCTAAAGCGATCTCAGCTTGAGGCACGGCAGGTTGGATGAGGGAAGAAAAAAGGAAGATATCATCGGAATCAGCGTGACCTAGTGCATAGAGCCTGGGAGTCAGAAGGACCTGGGTTCCAATTCCAGTTCTGCTCATGTCTGCTGTGTGACCTCGGGCCAGTCGCTTCACTTCTCTGGGTCTCAGTCCCCTCATCTGTAAGATGAGGATTCAGACTGTGATCCCCATGTGGGACGTGGACTGTGTCCAATCTCATTACCTCAGCACTTAGAACAGTGAATGGTATATAGAAAGCGCTTAAATACCATAAAAAAGTCCCTTAATACTCATCAGTCATGATAAATACCCTGGAGGAAATGCTGACTTTCCCAAAGCAAGAAACTCTCCTGAGGACGCAGCTTTCTGTTGCCTTTCCATAACTAATAATTCATTAGTGGAAAGAGCACAGATCTGGGAGTCAGAGGATCTGGGTTCTAATCCTCGCTCTGCCATTTGCCTGCTGGGTGACCGTGGGCAAGTCACCTGTGTCTCAGTTTCTTCATTTGTAAAATGGGGATTAAATACCTGTTGTCCCTTCCCCTTAGACTGTGTCTTGACCTGATTATCTTGTATCTATCCTCACACTTAGAACAGAGTTTGCCCCATAATGAGCCGCCAGTAATCAATCAACCAATGGTATTTATTGAGTGCTTATGGTGTGCAGAGCTCTTAAATACCACAATTATTACTATTATTATTCTAGATGTAAAGAACATTTGGGAGTGAAATATGACATCACAGCTCACCTTTAGTCTACCCGCTTATTTTCTGGAATTTCTGTAGTTTGGTGTCAATAGATGTTTATGGAATTAAAGGACCTTGCAGGCAGAAAAGAACAGGGGACAAGGAGAAAATCAGAGGTAGAGGTTGAAGAAAACTCAACTCGGAGGTATTGTGCTTTCCCAAGCGCTTAGTTCAGTGCTTCAGAAATCCCACTGCAGTGCTTCAAAAATCCTTCACTCGTTCACTTTCTAGTTCGTACCTCCTGTCTCTTCTAAAGTCACTCATTCATTCACATTTTTTGAGCGCTTACTCTGTGCCTCGCACTGTACTAAAGTCCCACAGAGTAGGCTGAGACCTTGTTTCAGAAGGCAGGGTCTGCTAATTCTGCTGTATCGTCCTCTCACAAGCGCTAAGTACAGCGCTCTGCAGATAGTGAGCGCTCCATAAATACCCCTGATTGATTGACAAGGCGGAACAGGAAGAGGGCAAGAGCCCCGATAAGGTCCGGTCTGTTAATGCTAGACCCAGACCATCCCACCACCTCGTCTAAACTTAGGTCACTCCCACGAGAACCTTTCACGCTCAGAAATGGCTGAGATGCCATCTGCTTTGGGAGAAAGTTTCAAAGAGAAACTACCGTCATCCCACGGGGGAAAGCTCACCCTCCTCGGTCCCGGAGAGGATCTCCGTAGGGCCGACGTCCAAGTCGCTCTGATCCCCAAACCCAAACCGGGTCAAGTCCGTGCCCGGCTAAGGTTGGCAAACCTCTGGCTGACCCCGGGAGATCTAGAAGGTTGCCAGTCTAGCGTTCTGAGGCGCTAGGCAATGCTCAAAAACGGTTCTGAGCAGTTACGCCACAGGGACCTCCCGAGACTAGCCCGGCTGACCATCCAATAATAATAATAATAATTGTGGTGTTTGTTAAGTGCTTACTGTGTTCCAGGCACCTTACTACGCGCTGGAGAAGATACAAGATTATCGGGTTGGACGCAGTTCCTTGTCCCAACATAGGGCTCACAGTCTTCATTCCCTTTTCACAGATGAGGTAACTGAGGCCCAGAGAGGTGAAGTGACTTGGTCACACAACAGACAAGTGGCGGAGCCGGGATTAGAACCCAGGTCCTTGTGACGCCCAGGCCTGGGCTCTGTTCATTGGGTCACGCTGCTTCTTGTGCCAGGCTTGGCTTGTGAGGATGGTGGTTTGCATTCTACCTACAGAGTGGGTACTGGCAATGGCAAATGCCAACCGGGTCGATGATCATTTGAAAGAACACCGCACAAGTAGCAACCGAAGCCAGACTTAGGGCAGAACTGCTCGGCTATTTCCTGGCTATCAGAATTGATCCTCTAACAGGAAGCGGCGTGGCCTAGTGGATAGAGAACAGGCCTGGGAGTCAGAAGGAACTGTTCTATTCCCAGCTCTGCAGTTTGTCTGCTCTGTGACCTTGGGCAAGTCACTTAACTTCTCTGGGCCTCGTTTCCCTCATCTGTAAAATGGGGATTAAGACTGTGAACCCCATGTGGGACAGGGACTGTGTCCAACCCGATTACCTTGCATCCACCCCAGCACTTAATAATAATAATAATATTGGTGTTTGTTAAGCACTTACTATGAGCACTGTACTAAGCGCTGGGGTAGATACAGGGTAATCAGGTTGTCCCACATGAGGTTCACAGTTAATCCTCATTTTACAGATGAGGTAACTGAGGCACAGAGAAGTTAAGTGACTCGCCCACAGTCACACAGGTGACAAGTGGCAGAGCCGGGACTCAAACCCATGATCTGTGACTCTGAAGCCCAGGCTCTTTCCACTGAGCCATGCTGCTTCTCTTAACACAGTGCCTGGCACGTAGCAAGCGTTTAACAAATACCATTACATACATTCATCTACCCTAGCTCTTAATACAGTGATTCGCACTTAAATACCATAAAAAATAAAAATAAAAAGCCCTGCCCTTGAAGAGTTTATACTCGTAGGCAGGAGACGGCTACTTAAAATGAGGAACTCTCCTCAGCCCTTAGATCAGGGCTTTGCACACAGATAATAAACAGCACTGATTGATTGACTCTCTTTTCTAAAGCAAATAAATCTGGGATTGTTTCTTTATTTTTTCTTTAGCCTTTGCTTGTAAGAATTGTTTCCCAATCCATTAACCAACTGTGTTGCTATTTCTGAAACTTTTTCAAATCCCCAGAGCCCCAACGTGAAACTAATCTGCTCTATTAGGTTATAAAGGTTTGTTCACTGAACTACAGACATGGATAATGAAAAAACAATAAAAGAAGTTGACATGCCTATAGCCTAATTTTTAAAAACCCATCTTTATTATATCATTTCAAGTGAGATAGTGTATTTTACTGAAACAAGAGGATGATTTTCAGAGCCCCAACCCCTTGAAAACGAGAACAAAAGAGTTCAGAGAAACTTGTGAGGTTTGGTGATTTTTCTCTCTTATTGAGACCACATTAAACGGGTAGTATAACAGTCACTCTAAACATTTCCTGAAGATTTCTGAAGAGACTTTCGGGTTCTCTTCGGAAATTCATGCAGGAATGACGTAGAATTCTGACAGCACTTTCAAGCCTGTCTTTAAATGGATTAATACTACATTATCTGGATTAATACTACAAAAGAGAAACACCGATGAGTGATAAGTGTTCGCATTCGTGTTTCAAATTAACAGGACAAGCTTTATACATCAATCAGTGACGAGATGTAAGAGTTTTAAACATTATATTACTAGGTTTATCAACCCTTCATATCCGGCAGACCACTGCTCTTCCCAAGTCCCAGATCCTACTATAATTTCATCTCCTCGAGAAAGCCTTCCCTGACTAATCCCTCAGCTCTCACAGGGAATGCCCTCGTGGAAAAAGCAGAGGCCTGGGAGTCGGAGGACCTGGGTTCTACCGCGTACTTGCTGCTTGATCTTGGGCAAGTCACTGCTCTGTGCCTTAGTTTCCTCACCTGCAAAATGGAGATTCCATACCAGTTCTGCCTCCTGCTTACACTGTGAGCCCCATGTGGAACCTGATTTCTTTGAAAGTAAGCTCCCTCTAGATGCAAGCTCCTCCTGGGCAGGGAATGAGTTTACCATTGTACTCTCCCAGGTGCTTAGTACAGAGCTCTGCACTCTGTACTCACTAAATATGACTGACTGACCTAACCTGGAGCTTAGTACAGTGCTTGACACCCAGTAAGGGCTTTAATAAATACGATTATTATGACTATTAGTAATAATTTGTACCAGACATTCCCACTGGACCCAAACTAATGTCTTTCACTGCAAATAACCACACAAGGATACTTCTAATCGATCATATCAATCAATTTTACCTCCTGAGTGCTGTATTAAGCTCTCGGGAAAGTACATTATAACAGAATTAAAACACTTGTTCCCGGCCCCCAATGAGCTTACAGTCTAGATGGAGGAATCACTCACAGAAGCAACATGACCTAATGGAGAGAGCACAGGCCTGGGAGTCAGGAGGATCTGATTTCTAATTCCAGCTCTGCCACTTGTCTGCTGTGTGACCCTGCAAGTGTCGCATCCTCTCTGTGCCTCAGTTACCTCATCCTTGTCCAACCTCATTATCTTATATCAACCCCGAGAGTCAGGGGTTGATGCTTGATACATAAGAAGCACTTAAATACCATTTAAAAAAAAACAAAATTCAACCTCTATATGGTCCTGGAATGAGTTGATGTCTGTTCCCCCCTCTAGACTCTAAGCCCATTACGGGCAGGGTACACATCAGCTAATTCTGTTGGACTGCACTCTCCCAAGGGCTTGGTACAGTGCTCCGCACAGAGTTAGGACTCAATAATTGCAATTGATTGACTGGCAATGTGTGTGTTTACTGTTATAGTGTAGTCTCCCAAGAGCTTAGTACAGTGCTCTGCACGCAGTAAGCGCTCAATAAATACTATATTAATAATGATGATGATGATGATGATGATGATGGTATTTGTCAAGTGCTTACTATGTGCCGAGCACTGTTCTAAGCGCTGGGGTAGATACAAGGTAATCAGGTTGTCCCAAGTGGGGTTCACAGTCTTAATCCCCATTTTCCAGATGAGGTAACTGAGGCACAGAGAAGTTAAGTGACTTGCCCAAAGTCACACAGCTGCTAAGTGGCGGAGCTGGGACTATAACCCACGACCTCTGGCTCCCAAGCCCGAGCTCTTTCCACTAAGCCACGCTGCTTCTCCGGTCACGCTGCTTCCCTATTGATCGATGGATTGAAAAGGCGGAACCCCAAACCATCACCCGTCCAACAGCCCCCGGGAGTGGCCACGAGGAACCCAGCCATGTCCACGAGCCCAAGTCCTCGCTGTGGGTCCCGGGCTCTGGGGTGCCTGGGAGAGGGGAAGGAAATCACCCACTGCCACTTCCCCAAAGTGGGTCGGCACAAGTGTGCGGAAGAGGTGGTTAAGTCAGTATCTTTGGAAGCCTTAACTAAAGCATATCGGTCCATTATCTCTTCAAAATCATCTCTTTTCTTCTTCAGGTACAGCACAAAAATACAGGTTTCGGGATGGACTCCAAAATACGGCTTTCTGACAAAGTTAGCAGGGCTGTTATTTGCTGCTTTGACTGAAGCCTCTCCTACGACAGTTATCTTTAAAATGTCCGACCTGGGTTGCTGTTATAATCCTATTGCTACCCCAACTACTTTTTTATGAAATAAAACGTGCGTATGCCTTAAGCAATGCTAGACCATTAATTTGATCGCCAAAGCAATGAGCAAAGGTATTTTGGGGTAAGAGGGCCCCTGAGCACATAAAACAATCCATCGATAAAATTTTTTGAGTTCTTAATGTGTGCACAGCACTGTACTAAGCACTTGGGAGAGTACAGCACAAGCGTCAGTAATAGTAAGTACAATAATAATAATGATGACATTTGTTAAACACGTACTATGGGACAGGCACTGTACTAAGCGCTAGGGTGGGTACCGGCAAATCGAGTTTCATACAGTCCTTTGTCTCACGTGGGGCTCACAGTCTCAACCCCCATTTTCCAGATGAGGTAACCGAGGCACAGAAAAGTGAAGTGCCTTGCCCAACGTCACACAGCAGACAAAGGGCAGAGCTGGGATTAGAACCCATAACCTTCTGACTCCCCGGCCCACGATCTACCCACTTCGCCACGCTGCTCCACAGACACGTTCCCTGCCCGCAACGAGCCTCAGCCTAAAAGGGGAGATACATGTACGAGTTACACTACCGGTCAGTAATAACTCTGTTTATGTATCTGAAACACCAAGTGATCACCCACATCAAACTAAAGCCCAAATTCTCAGCCAAATTCTTCCGTCCACGTGCACTCCGTGAGCTTGGAAAATAGTTCCAACTCTTCGACCGCTTCGGAGATTCAAGATGCCCTTCCGGCTAGCCACGTGTCTCGTCCCCACATCTGTAGTTTTGATCGCCCTTACCCGCTCAACAAATCCCCACTTCCATTCTTCCCCAGAAGGTCAAAATGGTAATCCCGCTATAAGGTTCCGCGTCCCGCTGTTTGGCTTTAAAGTATTCTTCTTCTAAGCATCGTGTCTGCTCCTGCAAGATACCCTTACGTTCCTTATTCTTCACAGAAAACGGTGCCTGTCTGGAGCAAACTGGGACACTAAAGATGCTAAAACCACGATCGTCACCGAATATTTGTGTATTTTTCAGGTTGCATTTTCCCGCTAACATCTCTACAGGAAAGGTCTACCCTGCCCTCTAGTGACAAGGTTTCAGACTCCAAAAACCCTTCTATTCCTTCCGCAAACCGTTGGGAAATTGAAAATTAAAATGACTTGTGACCGACGCACTTGGGGGGCTGTTATTGCGAATCCATATTTTCCAGCAGTTTTCAAGGTCTGTCTTTTCAAAGAATATACAAATCCAGCACAGGTTATAGGTCACACGAGTGTCGATAAACCGTTTAAGTCTGGGATTTCTGACCTTTTCCACGCTATAGAATAATACGGGATAGCGAATACAAGGTAATCAGGTCCCAGGTGGGGCTCGCGGTCTTACTGAATCAGTCAATCAATCAGCGGTATTTACTGTGCGCTTACTACGTGCAGAGCACTGTTTGAAGTGCTTGGGAGAGTACAAGAGAATTAGCAGCCACGTTCCCTACCCATAATGAGCTTATAGTCTAGAGGGGGAGACAGACATTAACATGAACAAATAATTTATAATAAATAATTTCAAGATATGTACGGAAATGCCGTGGGGGTGGGGTGGGGAGGAGAACAAACATTGAATTGTTTGAACTGTGCCCCAGCAAAGTGAGGTCATTTGCCCAAGATCACACATCGGGCAAGTGGCGGTGCCAGGATCAGAACCCAGGTCCTCAGACTCCCAACCCGGTGCTCTTTCCACTGGGCCGCGCTGCTTCTTTAAGATCATTTAATCCTGGCTCTTTTCCATTCTGAAGCCCGCCTGTAAATCGCTTTCGCTCTATGGCATGAACTGACAGTGAAGAAGCTTGCAATCTGTGTACTTCCTAGCACCCCCCACCCACACACCACACACCACCCCACACGTGCCATACGTGGATTCCTCCTGCTTCGCTGCTTTCCTTTCTGGTACCTGACACAACCCGTGAGGCGTCCCTGAAGGTCTCATCGGAGACCCTCTTGGCCGGCACTGGTTTCCGCTCGTGACTCTGAAATTCCTGCCGGCGCCCGAGGGGTGCTCGGTGGCACTTTGTGGGCACCGTTTCCACGAACACAAGGGCGACCAGACGCGACTCCCTCGGAGCCTCCCTGAAAGAGTTCTGGCAGATGGAGAACGGCTCTGTTCTTGACAGGATTTCTAGGAAGGGGAGTTTCCCCAAGATGCTTCAGCTTCCCCTTCCCAACACTTCGCGATTATCCCAGGGAGGAATTTCTTCCCGGCAGCCTGGGCAGAATTAGGAATTCAGCGGCAGGACCAAGATAGGCAAAATTCCACCCAGGGTGGCTATGTCGTGAGCCCCTCTCTCCAGCCAGAGCAAAAGTCTACAGATATCATCAACAGCTCGTGAGGATATAGTTTTATCGGGTTGGCCGGCACGTTACTAAGTGCTGTAAAAAAGTGTGCCGGCAAGACAGAGACGTAATAAACAACATTACCACTTTTTGCTTTAATGGCAATTTCTTGGTTGCTATGTGCCAGGCGCTGTACTAAGCGCTGAGGTAGATATGAGCTAATCAGGTTGGACCCAGTCCCTGTTCCACATGGGGCTCACAGTTTTCGTCCCCTGCTCATGGAGCCCAGGACCAAGACACAGTTCATGTGCCCACAGGAAAGTTCTGGGGGGGGGGGTGTACAGACCCCCATCACAGTATCTGCAGCTCTGTCCTCTTCCATCGAGTGGCTTCAAAACCACCTCACTGTACTCAATGTACCTCGATCTCGTCCATCTCACCGCCGACCCCTTGCCCACATCCTCCCTCTGGCCTGAAACTCCCTCCCCGTTCTTATCCGACAGATCACTGCTTTCCCCTCCTAAAATCACATCTCCTCCAAGGGGCCTTCATCGACTAAGCCCTCGTCTCCTCTAGTAATAATAATAACTGTGGTATTTCTTAAGCGCTTACTATGTGCCAGGCACTGTACTAAGCACTGGGGTGGATACGAGCAAATCGGACTGGACACAGTCCCTGTCCCACATGGGGCTCACCGTCTCAATCCCCATTTTACAGATGAGGTAATTGAGGCACAGACACAGACTCTCAGCCCCACAGCACTTACGTGCATATCCGCAATTTTATTTTCAACGTCCGTCTCCGCCTCTAGACAGTAAGCTCTGTGTGGGCAGGGAATGTGTCTACAAATTCTGTTGGACTGAACTGTCCCAAGAGCTCAGTACGGTGCTCAGCGCACAGTAGGCGATCCATAAATACCACTAACTGATTGTACTCTTCCGAGCACCTAGTATAGTGTGCTGCACAAAGTGCTCAATAAACACCAATGACCGATTAATTGATCGATCGGGCACAGAAGAGGTGGACAATCCATCTTGTAGTGTCCCTGGCAAGGTGCCAGCTCCCCTCTAGACTGTAAACTCATTATAAGCAGGGAACGTTTCTACCAATTCTGTTGGATTGTACTCTCCCAAGAGCTTAGAATAGTGCTGTGCGTAGAACAGACGTGGACTCTGTCCAACTTGATTAGCTTGTACCTACCCCGGCGCTTAGTACAGTGTCTGGCACATAGTAAAGGGCTTAACATATACCATTAAAAAAAAAGGTCACCCAGCAGTCACGTGGCAGAGCCAGGACTAGAACCCAAGTCCTCCGACTCCCCATCCATCGTATTCATTGAGTGCTTACTGTGTGCAGAACACTGAGCTAAATACTGGGGAGAGTAAAATATAACAATATAACAGACACATTCCCTGCCCACAAGGAGCTTACTGTCTAGAGGGGGAGAAAGACATTGATATAAATAAATGAATGATGGACATAAGTGCCTTAGGGCTGGAAGGGGGTGGTGAATAAAGAGCGCAAGTCAGGGTGACGCAGAAGGGAGTGAAGAGGTAAAGAGGCCTTAGTCAAGGAAGACTTCTTGGATTTCCTAAAGTCATACAACAAGCATTTATCAGAGTGGGGATTAAAACCCAGGTCTTCCCATTTCAAGCCCATGCTCTTTCCACTCCACCATGCTGCTGCTCCAATGATCCCTATCTTCATAAAAGAGGAAAGTGAGGCACCAAGAATAATTTGTGATAATTACGGCATTTGTTAAGTGCTTACTATGTGGCAAGCACTGTTCTAAGCATTGGGGTTTGTTCGGACCCAATCCCTGTCCTGCACGGAACTCACAGTCTAGGTAGGAGGAAGTGGGATTTAATCCTCATTTTACAGATGAGGAAACTGAGGAACAGAGAAGTGAAGTGACTTGACCAAGATAACGTAGCCACACGAGTAGCTGTGATTAGATCCAATCCTCTGCCCTCCAGCCCGTGTGACTTCTGAAAAGGAAGACGGTTATCAATATCAGTGGCCTTTACTGAGCACTTTCTACGTGCGGGGCCCTGTACTAAGTGCTTGGGAGAGTAGAATACAGAGTTGGTAGATACATTCCCTATCCACGACAAGCTTACAGTCTTACAGTCAGTCTGACAGTCTTCGGACATTAAAATAAAAATATTTAGAATATATACGTTATAGATAATAATGTAAGTGCTAGCTGTGAAGACGGTAAGATCCTGGAAGAATTGGCAGAGTCCTTCCTTATGAACAGCAACCTGCAAGAATTCACCAGGGGCTTTTTTCCCTGGGATCCTGACCCCAAAGAGGAGGAAGTTCTCGATCACAGGGAAATTCCTCCAAAGAGGTGTTGGCCAAAGCCAAAGACAATTCCTTCCCTCAGGCTTCTTCCTTCTCTCTAGCTCCCACCAACATCTTCCTACTACCCTCCTCTAAACAAAGCTTCCTCCCTTGGGAAATGTCAGCTCTAGCCCGTCAGCTCGTTGCGGGCAGGGAAAGTATCTACCAACTCAATTATATTGTACTCTCCCAAGTGCTCAGTACAGTGCTTGGCATACATTAAGCACTGAGTAAATACCACTGACTTATCGATCGACTGATTGATTCTGCTTTAAAAGCCAGCAGACACAGTAAGCACTTAACCGATACCACAATTATTATTATTATTATTATTATCGAGGTGCTGCGAGTAGGCTGGCATTAAAGGAGCAAAGTGTGCAGGCTGAGTTGGATGTAACCAGGCGAGCGGCGGAGGGGACGAGGTGACTGAGTGCTTTAAAGCCAATGGTAGGAAGTTTCTGCTTGAAGCGGAAGCCCGGTGTGGGCAGGGATGGTCTCTCTTTATTGTTGAATTGTACTTTCCAAGCGCTTAGTACAGTGCTCTGCACACAGTAAGCACTCAATAAATACGACTGAATGAATGACTGGGCAACCCCTGGAGGTTCTTGAGGGGTGGGAAGATGTGGAATTAATTTTTTTAAAAAAAAGATCAGAGTAAGCACTGGAGTGGGAATAGCCAGGATGCAGGAAGGTAAGCAAGGAGGATGAGGCAGTACTCAGGGAAGGAAATAATGAACGTCTGGATCAGGATGGGAGCAGTTTGGATGGAGAGGAATGCGGATGTTAGCGAAGTCATGAAGGTCGAGCCACAGGATTTAGTGAAACTGAATATGGGGGTTGAATGCTTTTGCTGCTTCTCTGGGGTTGACTAACCCGCACAGTATTTATTTTGACTCTAATCTGAATAAGTACTCAATGACAGCCAATGTCTTTCTCACTGAGCAGTCGGCCTGGGAATCAGAGGCCCTGAGTTCTAATCCCGGCTCTGCCACTTGTCTGCAGAGTGATTCTGCCGTGTGATCTTGGAAAGTCACTTCTCTGGGCCTCAGTCCCCTTATCTGCAAAATGGGGATTCAATAGCTGCTTTCCCTCCGACTAACTCTGTGAATCTCATGAGGGAGCCGATGATCCTGTAGCTACCCCAGGATTTAGTTCGGCGCTTAACAAATACCACAGTTTTTATTATCATTACTATTAATCCAACAGCCACCATTTGCATTTACTGCTAATAATAATAGTAATAATGATGGTATTTGTTAAGTGCTTACTATGTGCCAAGCACTCTTCTAAATGCTGGGGTAGATACAGGATAATTACATTATCCCAAGTGGGGCTCACAGTCTTAATCCCCATTTTCCAGATGAGGTAACTGAGGCACAGAGAAGTGAAGTGACTTGTCCAAAGTCACACAGCTGACGAGTGGCGGAACTGGGATTAGAACCCACGACCTCTGACTCCTAAGTCCGTGCTCCTTCCATTAAGCTACGCTGCTTATCCTTTTGGGTACAGGCCCACCCCACATTACAGTCACAATACATTCAACCCAAAGAAACAGCCATTTTGGGTTGTGATACTTTTACTGCAGGTTGCGGTCACACTACGGTGTGTGATACCGGGGATTACAGCCAGCGAAGAATAGCACAGACTAACGGAAAGAGCACGGGAAACACAAAACCTGGGTTCTAACCCCGGCTCTGCCACGTAGCTGTCGTGTGACCCGGGCGGGTCACTTAATTCCTCTGTGCCTCAGTTCTCTCATTTGCACAGTGGGAATTCAAAATTTGTTCTCCCTCTTACTTAGACTGTGAGCTCCATGTGGGACCTGATTATCTTGGCTCTACCCCAGTGTTTAGTACAGTGTTGGGCACATAGCGCTTAAAAAATACCATAATCATTATCATTACAGAGCTGTCATTGTTGATATCGCAACAATCCCATGCAGCATTACAAGACAACAGACCAGAAAAATAAGTGATGGTCACCAAAAGCTAGGGATTTGGAGATTGAACGGTCTGGCATCAATTTTAAAGAACGCAGCTGAATTTATACAAATGACAGCAAGAGACGGAGGGGAGTTCAAAAGTGTGAAGAGGTATTCAGAGAGAGTTGGCCTGCTTACAAGCTACTGTGTGTAGACAATAAGAAGGCTGTTTCAAACTAAATTGGACAAATTATTCATTAAAGTTGAAAACCACCACCACAGTCAGCAAAACCATCTTGCATTTCTGGAGCCTCCGAGATGCATTATCACACTACAGCTCATTTAGGGACTGTTGTAAAATTATGCGTCAACTTACCTTAAAGGTTGAGCAATAGTGTAGTGGTATTTATCATTACAGTCTAAAATAGGTAGAGGAATTTCAGATGGTTCTTCCAGAGTTTCTGGAACAGGTTCCAATTTATAATATATAAACAACTGAGTGAAAATGTACCCTAATACACTATTCATAATTCAGCCACATATTCCCCCCACATCCGTAATTTACTATGTGCCCTGTACTAAGCACTACGATAGACACCACGTAATCAGGTTGGACACAGTCGCTGTCCCTCTTGAAGCTCACGGTTTAAGTCAGAGGAAAGAGGATTTAATCCCTTTTTTTTTTTTTAAACAGTTGAGGTAGTTGAGGCACAGAGAAGTTAAGAAACTTGCTTAAGGTCAAACAGCGGACAAGTGGCGGAGCCGAGATTAGAACCCACATCCTCTGACTCCAGGCCTGGGAGCGCTCTCCACTAGGCCATGCTACTTCCCTTAAAAAAACACCTCTTTCCTTCAGTCACTGACTAATTTCAATTGATGATTCAATTTTACACATGGCTTCCTGGGGGGCTGAAAAATTTTGAATAAGATTTTATTTTTTTTATCAATCACATAGCGACTGATCAACTCTGACGAAATGTATGAATTCTCAGGTTCTCCAACCATCATCAATCCACCTCTTTAGGACAGGGCTTCCATGATTTAAACAGTAATGATGATGCTGATAATTATAATAATTACTACTGCGGCTAACAACAATAATACTATTAAGGCTTAGGATTTAGAGAGGAGAAAAATTCTTCCTGATATTGTAGGCCTCAATTCAAATGAAGTAGAGCGTGTGAGTTCTTGTAGGAATAGGTTTTATTTGTTACTCTTTGCTTTTTTATGATTGGACTTTTTTTTTTTTAAGTGGCCCACCATCGGTTAATCAGCCAATGGTATTTATTGAGCGCTTACTGTATTCATTCATCCAATAGTATTTATTGAGCGCTTACTATGTGCAGAGCACTGTACTAAGCGCTTGGAATGAACAAGTCGGCAACAGATAGAGACGGTCCCCGCCGTTTGACGGGCTTACGGTCTAATCGGGGGAGACGGACGGACAAGAACAAAGGCAATAAATAGAGTCAAGGGGAAGAACATCTCGTTAAGATATCGTAACAGATAGATTCCCTGCCCACAACCAGCTTACAGTCTAGAGAGGGTGAGAGGACATCGACAGGATCGATCAGTGTCATATCCTCCCCTTTCTGACATTTCAATGGAATCTGGGAGAAATCTGCTCTGGACCTTAACCCTCTACAGTTCCAACAAGCAGTGCCGTGATCTAGTGGATAGAGCGCGGCCCCGGGGGTCAGAAGACCTGGGTTCTAGTCCCAGTTCCACCATTTGTCTGCTGTGTGACCTTGGGTGAGTCACTTTGCTTCTCTGGGCCTCAGTCACCTTACCTGTCAAATGGGGATTAAGGCTGTGCGACACGGAATGTGTCCAACCTCATTAGCTTGTATCTATCCCAGTGCTCAGTACAGTGTCTAGTATATAGTAAGCATTTAAACACCATTGAAAACAAACAAAATTAAACCCTTCAGCAAACAATTTAACTGGCCAAATATTCAAATAGGTCCTTTTCTGTTCACAGCATAACTATGAATTTGTCAATTCCACTTGTTGAACAATCAGAAACTGTATATACAGGCATTTCTCTCTCTCCTCTCCCCTCCCCCCACTTCTCCTGACAGGGTTATTTCTCAATTAGATCCCAATAACCACTTACTCATTGACTTTCCTCATTCACTCATCATGGGTTTATGGCCTATTTAAAATTCATCTGTAAATTTGAATTTTCTCCCCATCCCAAAACAATTGCAACCGTCTGTTCCACTGACTGTCATTTGTACCTGCTATTGTGGGGGAAGTGGGTTTACATTTCCAATGTAATCTTTTAGCAACCTCTACTCTATTCAAGATTATGTTTGTGTAGTGTAACTCATATTCACATTCATGATATCGATCAATTCTCGATCTGTTTACTTCCTCAATACCATCAGTGACTCAAAGATTATCCCGGCACCATTCACTTTGCACTGATTGGAAGACCTCTCCGTGAGACATTTTTAGTTCCGTTAACCCTCGTGAAAAGCTCCGGGGAAAATATTTTCCCACGTTTTTCAGTAGAATTAAATTTATATGAGCTTTTTCCTTTAAAGCCAACACTTCCAGATGAATCAAATACACTCCCATATGAAACTAAAGAAACAGCATCCTTGAGGGCCAGGGCTTTACACTAACATGGAACCTTAGTAACATTCTCTCCACCTCAAAATTCTCTCTCTTTCAAAGCATTACTAAGGTCACATCTCCTCCAAGAGGTCTTCCCCGATTAAGCCCTCTTGTCCCGCTCGCTTTCCCTTCTGTGTCGACTATGCACTTCAATCTGTGACCTTTAGACCCTTGATATTCTTCCCACCTCCAACCCCACAGCACTTATGTACATATCTTTAAATTATATATCGTAAATGACTTACTTATTCATATTATTGTCAGTCTCCCCCTCTAGACTTTAAACTCGTTAAGGGCAGGGAACCCGTCTGCTAAATCTGTTGATCTGTCGTCTCCCACGCGTTCAGTACAGTGCTCTGCACACAGTAAGCACTCAATAAATCCCAATGATCGATCGAGTTCCTGAAGGGCAATGACTGAAACCTCAACTCTATCCTGGCCCATTGAATGGGAGTTGATTTCATTTGATATATTTTAAATTTGATACCTAAATCTTTAGCAACATGCATCTCCGCCTCGCTTTACTGCATTAAAGGAAGATGAGCAAAATCCCTCATGATTCTTTAATACTCATTCACTGTACTATATTACAGCCCTTATCAGGGATTTTTTTTTTTTTAACCAAGCGGCTTCATTAAATACCGAATGAGTCTCCTCCTTCTATTTCCCGCCTCCCGAACCCAAGTGAATTGACTTGAACCAAGGACAAGCTGCTGGGTGAGGAAATATATCCCTGTTCTCTTGAAGAACTTCATAAAAGAGCCCATCATTTAAAAGGGAAAGTTTGACTTACGTGACAATGCGGATTAAAAGGAAAACTCGGCAAAATCACCACTTCCCAAGGAAACAAAACCCATTCCCCAATCTCAATATGGAGGATGAGGAGTTGGGGGGGAAAGGGTGAGCAATTTCTATAATCCACTGCTTCGCCACCTCCAAGCTCTTAAGTAAGATGCCTTCAGAGCTGACCTTACCAGGTAAGTCAGGACATTCCATTGTGAGTCAATGGAACATCAAAACTTCCAGCTTCTGTGATGCAGCAGGATTCTGTGAAAGACCCATAGTAAAGTGATTAAAAGGCTGAGCCCTGAAGGCTTTTCAAACAACTCAAATCGCCCCTTAGCACAGTGATCCCCCACCAAAAAAAAAACCAACCATGCAGAACATTCAAAAACAAGGGGCCCGATCAATCAGTCCTTCGATGGTATCATTAACCGAGTGCTGTGTGTAGAGCATTGTACGAAGCCCTGGGGAGCGTGCCAAAGTTGACGGACTCATCCCTCAGCCCTACAGAATTTATATACATATCTGTAATTTATTTATTTATATTAATGTATCCACCCCAGCGCTTAGTACAGTGCCTGGCACAAAGAAAGCACTTAAATGCCATTATTATTATTATTATTATTATTAATGACTATCTCACCCCCTAGACTGTAAGCTCATTGTGGACAGAGAATGTGTCTTATTGTTGTAGGGTACTTCCCATGCGCTTAGTACAGTGCTCTGCACATAGGAAACACTCAATATATATGACAGAATGACTGACAGGCCGCTTGGTCATTCTCCAGACCAATTATCCAAGGCTTTTAGGGTGATCCTGCTTGAATGGAAGTTCCTCAGAGGTAGGGATAGTATTTACCAACCCTAGTGTACTCTCTTAAATGCTTAGTACAGTCTCGGCACATAGTAACCACCTGCTAAATACCATCGATTTGCTTCCACAATATATGAACATGGGGTAAAATGATCCAATGGGGATTTTGAGATTTGGGTTACATCTCTAGTCTGTAGCTCGTTGTGGGAAGGGAATGTGACTGTTTATTGTTGTACTGCACTCTCCCAAGCGCTTAGTACAGTGCTTTGCACACAGTAAGCACTCAATAAATACGATGAAATGAATCGGTGGGGGGGGGGGGCGATAAGACCAGGAATATGCATTCCTTGGAACATCAGAGTTGGAATGATAACGAACTTGAACGTTCAATTATTTGGAGGCCGGGGTCAGCCTGACAGGGAAAACTGTGATTCCCAGAGACAAATATTTCCCAGTTTATCGAGGGAGGTAGGGCTGCTCAACTAAACAAAGACACCTATGAAGAGAAAAGGTGGAAAATATGGCGTTGGTCCTCAAAAGTCAAAAAGAATATGGGGTGAAATGGGTGAATGAAGCTGTCATGGGGTTTCATTCAATTAAATGAGAATTCAAATCTTTAGATGGTTTCAGCCCTGCACAAACACCCCCTAGTCTCTCCTCTTGCACCTTTCTGAATTTATTCTTTTCAGTTTTCTCCAAAGGAGGCATTCATTTGCTTCCATGAGTAGACAAATACTATAGAAACAATAATACTCCCACCCAGAAGAAATGCAGAAATCCATTTTCTCCGCACAGCAGATTAAAGACGTTTTTCTTGACAATCCCGAAAGTACACCGAAGGCTCGAAATCGGGTGTCATACGCTGGTTTATGGCTGGACCGATTCTAAAAGTTATTATCTGGGCTTTTCGAAAATTTCTTTCCTAATCTGATTCTAGCATGAACGTGGAACTGCTCTTACACATTAAACATCAAAATTTGCAACCACTCATATGAGTAATTCCATCCTGAATTAGACAATTCAGTTGACACTAGCGTCATTAATGAAGAAAGAAATCGCTGGAAAAGTGAATAAATAAAGGATTTACTCAGTGATGCGAGACCCTGCACAAGATACCATTCATTCATCCGTATCTCGGAACGCAAAGGCATCTGTGAGGAACGTATATAAAGATTTTCTCAATTAAACCTATTTATTTTCAACTGATTATCCTTCCAAAGCATCAACCCTGCTTAATTACATTTCAACAGCTCACCATTAAATCTAACAGACCTGTTAAAAAGGAGTTAAGGTTTACCTTTAATGATTTTCCAACAAAAACACACCCAAATACCTTGATATTGATAGATGTTAGAGGACAGATGGACTTTCTAAACCCCATTCTTGGACAAGATTACCTGTTGTTATTATTACTGTTATTATTATGGTATCTGTTAAGCACTTACTATGTGTCCACCACTGTTCTAAGTGTCGGGACAGGTACGAGTTAATGAGGTCAGATACAGAGAAGCAGTAAAGAGAAACAGCGTGGCTCAGTGGAAAGAGCCCGGGTTTGGGAGTCAGAGGTCATGGGTTTGAATCCCGGCTCTGCCACTTGTCAGTTGTGTGGCTGTGGGTGAGTCACTTCACTTCTCTGGGCCTCAGTTCCCTCATCTGTAAAATGGGGATGAAGACTGTGAGCCTCCCGTGGGGCAATCTGATTACCCTGCATCTACCCCAGCGCTTAGAACAGTGCTCTGCACATAGTAAGCGCTTAACAAATACCAACATTATTATTATACAGCCCCTGTCCCACATGGAGCTTCCAGTCCTCGCAAATTTGGGCTTGGAAGCTAGGGGCCAAAGGTATTTTCCAAATCCAGGGGAATTGTGGATTTCTGAAACGCGCTTGTCTCCATGCCAGAATGGTTTGCTTCCAGTGTGGCCATGAACAGACCGGCTCTCTTTACAGTCCCAATCTCCCCACCTTCAATGCTATATTAAAATCCCACCTCCTCCAAGAAGCCTGCCCAGACTAAGTCTTCATTTCCCCTACTCCCTCTCCCTTTTGTGGCGCCCTTGCACTCAGATTTGTACCATTTAAGCAACTGATATTCACCCCACTCTCAGCCCCACGGGACCTACGTATATAAGCGCTTAGTACAGTGCTCTGCACACAGCAAGCGCTCAAGAAGTACGATAGAATGAATATCCGTCATTCATATCAAAGTCTGTTTGCCCCTCTAGACTGTAAGCTTCTTGAGGGCAAGGGAATGTGTCTACCAACTCTGTTGTCTTGCGCTCTCCCAAGCGCTTGGGACAGTGCTCTGCACACAGGAAGCGTGCTAAGAGACCTCAGGCAAGTAACTTCACTTCTCTGTGCCTCGGTTACCTGTCAGCCGTTAGGAGAAGCAGCTAAGCTTGTAAGTGTGATGTCTTGCCGCGAAAATGGATCGTCTCGAAAATGCGTTCGGGGGGTAAATCAAACCATAACCAGATGGCCAAACCGGGATGAACAATAATCGAAGCCACCGTCAGAAGTCGGAGTGCGAGTTTCTCCCTAAGTTGTCTGGTCCTACTGGGTCTTCAGTAAATTCCCTGCTTTAAAAGGGTGCTCCGTAATTAGTTTCTTAGATATCGACAGGAAAGAAAATGGAAAATACGGTCCATCGTCTCCGATTAGGGCTCTACCGATTTAAGAAACTGGGATGCTTCATGTTCTCTGCAGCTTTAGTGGAGGTTGAATTTAACCTTACCTAGAGGGAAAGGAGTCACTCAGTCGTATCTATTGAGGGCTTACTGTGTGCAGAGCACTGTACTAAGCACTTGGGAGAGTACAATATAAGAATAAACAGACACACTCGCTGCCCATAGTGAGCTTACAGTCTGGAGGGGGAGACAGCTATTAATATAAATAATTTACCTCATTTGGTAAAATGGGGATTAAGTTTGGGAACCCCACGTGGGCCACCGAAAGTGTTCAACCTGATTAGCTGGACCTGGGGTGCCTGGAACACAGACCTTATGCGGGAATGTCTCCGCTAATTCTGTTGTACTGTGCTCTCCCAAGCACTTAAAAAATAGTTCTCTGCACTTTGTAAGCACTCAATAAATATGACTGAGTGACTGCCAAATACAATTATGAAAAAACAAAACACTGATTGACGGAGATGGTGATTGACTGTCATGTACCGAGCGCTTGCTGGGTGCAGGGCACTGTAGTAAGTTTGAATCGGAGCTATTTCGGAAGCTCTCCTGCTCTTCCTCCTCAGACTAAAACATCTACAATGAAACTGAAAGTAGCCTGGCTGTTTGAGAATGACTGTTTCCAAAAGATTTCCTTTCCTTTCAAAATCATTTCTGAGTTTTAAAAGACACATTTTTAAAAAGTGATCGTAAAAGAAAAAAAGGTTTCCCCTACTCCGTAACTTCTTACCTCAAAATATACATACCAAACCTCAAACACACACAACCATATTTAAACAGATGGACTTCCCCCTGTGTGAATTCTCCATTGCACAAGCCGAACTAGTCCCTCGGGCCTTGTGGAATTCTACGGAAGAGGTTCTCTGTCACTCCTCTTTTGCTGTACTTCACACGTGAAATGTCAAATGTTCATTGTATGTTCTGGTTTTACCACAGTTGCCCTCAACGAACAATAATCCTCGGCAAAATCTGAAGCAGCGTGATTTAGTTTTACCACAGTTGCCCTCAATGAACAACAAGCCTCGGCAAAATCTGAAGCAGCGTGATTTAGCGGTAAGAACAGGGGGCTGGGAGTCAGAGGGCGTAGGTTCTGATTCCGGCTCCACCACACGTCTGCTGTGGGACTTTGGGTAAGTCACTTGACTTCTCTGTGCTTCGGTTCCCTCATCTGTAAAATGGGAATATAGGACTGTGAGCCTCCTGTGGGAAAGGGACTGTGTCTAACTTGATTATCTTGTATCTACCCCGGCGCTTAGAACAGTGCTTGGCACATAGCGTGCTGTGAAAATCTCATTTGTTCCAAGCAATGTGATCCGTACATGCCGTACGATCGATCCATTGTACTTACTGAGTGCTTACTATGAGCACGGCACTGTACTAAGTGCTTGGGAGAGCGCAGTATAACAGCGTAATAGACACCATCCAATCTGTCCGCTGCCCTCGTTGCTACGAGACCACTAGGTCGCGAAGTTTCAGTAGTCTTTCTCTCGACTCTACGTCTCCCTCCAGGTATCACCCCATCTCCCTCCTACCATCCCTCTCCAAACTCCTTCAGTTGCCTACACCGGCCGTCTCCTCTTCCTTTCCTTGAATTTGCTCCTCGGCCTCCCCCGATCTGGCTTCTGCCCTCTTCACTCCTCGAAAATTGCCCTCAGCTCACGATGACCTTCTTCTTGTCAAATCCAACAGGCCTCTCATCCACCCTAATCCTCCTCAGCTGCCTTTTCAACAGCTGACCACCCTCTTCTGGGAACACTCCACGACTTTGGCATCACCGACACGGTCCTCTCCCGGTTCTCCAATCTCTCCGGCCGCTCCTTCTCAGTCTCTTTCACAGGTTCCTCCTCTGCCTTCCACCTTCTAAGTGTGGGTGTCCCTCAAAGCCCAGTTCTAGGTCCCCTTCTATAGTCCATCTCCACCCGCTCAGAGAAGTTGGTATTTGGTTGGTATTTGTATTTGTTAAGCGCTTACTATGTGCCGAGCACTGTTCTAAGCGCTGGGGTAGACACAGAGGAATCAGGTTGTCCCACGTGGGGCTCACAGTCTTAATCCCCATTTTACAGATGAGGGAACTGAGGCACCGAGAAGTTAAGTGACTTGCCCAAAGTCACACAGCTGGCAAGTGGCAGAGCCGGGGTTCGAACCCATGACCTCTGACTCCAAAGCCCGTGCTCTTTCCAGTGAGCCACGCTGCTTCTCGTCATTTGCTCCCATGACTTTGACTACCATCTCTAGACGGATGATTCCCAAATTTACACCTCTAGCCCCGACCTCTCTCCGTCACTAAAGTCTTCAGGTTCCTCCTGCCTTTGGGACATCTCTACACCTCAAATTGAACAGGTCAAAAACTGAACTCCTCATCTTCCCACCCAAACCCTGTCCTCCTGATTATTCCTGTAGACAGCACCCACTTCCTCCTTGTCTCATGAGCTCGTAACTTCGGCATCACCTTAAATCACCTCTCTCATTCAATCCATACATTTGATCTGCCCCCAAATCCTGTTGGTTCTATCTTCAGAACATTACTAAAATCCACCCTTCCCTTTCCATCCAAACTGCTACTGTGCTGATCTACGCACATATTATATCCTGCCTTTAACTACTGCCTCAGCCTCCTCACTGTCCTCCTTATCTCTCCCACTCCGGTCCATACTTTACTGCTCGGATAAATTTTCTCCAAAAGACGTTCAGTTAAAATCTCCCCACTCCTCAAAAACCTCCAATGATTGCCCATCCATACCAGTGACTGCCCATCCATACCACTGACTCTAAGGCATTCATTTCATTCAACCATATTTATTGAGCTCTTGCTGCTTGCAAAGAACTGTACTAAGTGCTTGGGAAAGTAAACTATAATAATAAAAAGACACATTCCCCGCCCACAACGAACTTACAGTCTAGAAGGGGTGACAGAAATTAATATAAGATTCGCTCCCTCCTATCTCACCTCGTTTTCCTACTACAACCCAGCTCATACACCTAACTCTTTCAACGCCAACCTGCTCACTGTACCTAGATCACATCCACCTCACTGCTGACCCTTAACCCACATCCTCCCTCTGGCCTAGAACTCTCTCCCTCTTCAGATATGACAGGCCACCACTCTTCCCACCTTTAAAGCCTCATGAAAATCTCACTTCCTCCAAGAAACCTTCCCAACCTAAGTCCTCATCTCCCTTCTCCCACTGGATCCGAACCCTTCAAGGACTTGATATTCACCCTACCCTCAGGCCCACAGCACTTACACAGTTTATTTTAATGTCTCCCTCTCCCTCTAGATTCAGTTCCCAGTGGCTTGGGAATGTGTCTGCCAACTCTGCTGTACTGGACTCTCCCAAGTGCTTAGTACAGTACTCTGGACACAGTAAGTGCTCAGTAAATACTGAGGGGGAGGGGATTCACAATATAAAAATAAAGTGGGGGAACAGAGGATTAGTGATAGCGCCATATGGAGAGATGAGCAAAGCATTAAAAACACCTTGGGATGTAAACCAGATAGCCGGAAAACCCAAATTACACCAAATTTCTTGAACTATTCTACATTCTGAGGCTAGATTCTCCTAAAATAGCCTCCCAAGGTCAATTTTATTTTGATTCTGGGAGCCACACATATTTAATTCAACAGAGGTGCTACCAATGTCTATTTACATTAGCTGATGAGTTCTTTAAGGTATTACACTATACTAACATTATTCCATGAGATCCAGACGAGACTAAGTGTGTAGTGAGTCTTTCAGCAGTTTGTATACCTGCGGCTGAAAGGATAAGAGATAGCAGGAAGATCAGACTGCTGTGGGTCCTTTTTACAAGTGCTCTAAAATATTCCCCTGCAGGTGAAGGAAACAATAATATATAGTTGAGGTATTTGTTAAGCTCTTACTGCATGCCAGGAATTGCTTATAGCATACAAGTTTCACAGTCTAAACTGGAGGGAGGACAGGTACCAAATCTTCCATTTTACAGTTGAGGAAACCGAGGTGCAGAGAAGTGACTCACCCAAAGTCATCCTATAGACAAGTAGCAGGACTAGAACCCAGGACCTCTGACTCTCAGGCTTATGCTCTCTTCCATTAGCCCACACTGCTTCTCGATTTAAGATCTTCACTTAAATTGAGCAATTTGGCATGCAAAAAGAATATAAGGTGAGGCCATATAAATGATGTGATTATAAAGAAGTCAAAATAAGAGTGGTTTGATAAGCTGGGTTTCCCAAAGCCTAAGGCAGTCTCTCACTAGGCAAGCACGGTCTCATGGATGGAGGACAGACCTGGAAGTCGGAAGACTTGGGTTCTGATTCTGGCTCTGCAATTGGCTTGCTGTGTGACCTCGGACAAGTCACAACTTGTCTGTGCCTTAGTTTTCTCAACGGTACAATGGTGATTCAATAGCTGTTCTCCCTCCTCTATAGAATTTGAGCTCCATGTGGGACAGGGACCGTGTCTGACCTGATTACCTTGCATCTATCCCGGGGCTTGGGAGATGGTGATTAATAAATACCGCTATCATCATCAGCCAAAAAGAAATCTGAAATATCTCTCCCTTCAAAGCCTTATTGACGGTATAACTCCTCCAAGAGGCCTTCTCTAAGCCCTCCTTTACTCTTCTCCCACTCCTTTCTGTTTCGCCCTGACTTGCTCCTTTTATTCGTCCCCCCGCCCCAACCCCACGGCCCTTACGTCCTTACGCTTTATTTATTTAGATTAATATTTGTCTCCCCCTTTGGACTAAGATTGTTACGGGCAGGGAATGTGTCTGCTTATTGTTGTATTGTACTCTCCCCAGCACTTAGTAGACAGTAAGTGCTCAATAAATATGACTGCCTGACTCTCACCCGGATGGAATCTTTTGGAATGGGGACGGGTCCTTCAAACCTTCACTCTCCCCACGCTCTGTCCCAGCAGGATTTGGAGACTGTGCTATCACAAATTCAGATCTACCAGACCAGTTTTCACCGGCCAAAAGTGTTCTGGCTTGGGACTTCAGTGAACAGCTCCAGAAATGAACTGGTTTCTGAACCAAAAGGCAAGGGCACTGTCCATCCAACTTCATCCTTCTGCTGGATTGCAATCCACCCTTCAGCTGCTCATCCTCTTTTTGAAATAGTACTGGTTAAGCACTTATGTGCTAAGCACTGTACTAAGCGCTGGGGTAGATGTAGGTTAATCAGGTTGGACTCGGTCCCAATCCCACCTGGGGCTCAGAGTCTCTGAAGGATGGGAGGAGGGTTTAATCCCCTTTTTAGATGGGTGAACTGAGGCACAGAGAGAGTAGAGATGACTTGCCCAATGTCACCCAGCAGACAAGCGGCAAAGGTTCCCTGACTTCCAGGCCTGTGCTCTTTCCACAAGGTCATGCTGCTTCCTCTCTTCTTCCATTCTCCCACCCTTTGCCCTTGCTCCGGCTTCTTCTTCTGCCCTGCCAAAGTTTGAGCCACCAATTGAATTGCAAAATTGTGTGATCTAACCCTGGTGCCTAAAAAAAAATTAAAAAAAAATTTAACCATGGTCCCGCTGTATTAACCAATGCTTATAAAAGAATTATGGAACCTTCAAAACTCATTCCAGCTGCTAACTTAGGATGGGAATTCTTCAAACCTCTTGCTTCTCTAAGAGCACCTTAGAGCAATTAAAGCAATGCTCCCCAATTATATACCCAATATTTTAATCATATTTTTTAAGTGCTTATTGTGTGCCAGGCACTGTTTGAAGCGCTGGGGTAGATACAAGATAATTGGGTTGATATAGTTCTCAAAGTCTTCATCCCATTTTCCATATGAGGTAACTGAGGCACAGTGAAGTGACTTCCCAAAGTCACACAGCAGGCAAGTGGCAGAGACAGGATTAGAACTCAGCTCCTTCTGATTCTCAGGCCCGTACGCTATCCACTAGGCAATGCTGCTTCTCCGCCTCGCTGCTCTTCAGTGTGTCACTGCAGTAACCATTTTTGAGTAAATAATTGGTTCAGTTTGTCACGAATTCCCAGGAAATGGCCTCTGACTTAGATGCTGCTATTTCCAACCACTTTATAGGGAATGAAATTTTAAATATTTAATAACAGTTGTCTTTTATTATTAACACAATGTTCTTTATTTTTAGGATTTAAAACTCACAAGGTACAGACATCATACTTCATATTCTTTTGACGTTTTTGAAATTATAATAACACAAAGGTTTATCCAGGACAGCCAATGCCAATTCACAGATACCTGAAAACTTGTAGTTCTCCTTCTGGATAACGAACATTTCTTTCTTATTTTCTTGGCTTGAGGATACAAATGAAATGCAATATCGATCAGCCCTTTAGTTCTTATCTCTAGAGGCATTCTGAGAGATGCCAAGTTGTTTTGGGAAATTATCATGTCAATTTGCATGAGTGGACAGATCCGTTTCCTAAAATCGGTGACTGCTTCGCTTCCACACGCTCTACCTCGTATTTAAAAGATTCGGCCGCCTTTCCCAATGTCGTCACCACAGAAAAGTCATAACGCTAAAGGGAAAGCCCTGTAGGCAAGCGAAAAGAGCACCCGATTGGGGTCAGGATATCTGGCTTAGAGCCTTAGTTCTGCTATTTGCCTCTTAGAAGCTCTGCTCCTCCGCGGCTTCACAGATAAGGACGATTAACAAATACCAAAAAAACTAAACAGAAAAACTAAAGTTCTGGTCTCGGGGGATCAGGTTGATGGATCTTGAAGGAGTCACCAAATACTTAGAGGAAAGACAAATCCGTTAGCCAGGGTATTATATATTAGAGTATTATATTGCGGTGGTGTACTCTCTCACTCGCTTTGTATAATACTCTGCACATCATAAGGGTGCAAAAAATCTAATAGATTGGTGATAGTAGTAAGCGCCTAACAAATACCACAATTATCATTACCCAAAACAACTATTAGTAGCCACAGCAATAGCTTTTACTGAGTCTCCCCTTGCACTGAAGTAGGAGCTTGAAGTTCTTGAATAATAAAGTGACACGATTCCAGTGTCCAACTAGTTGTCCTGATCAGAAATAATCAATACCAGCATGGGAGACTTTACTGGATAAAGCACAGGAAGGAGAATCAGGAAACCACTTTGTGATCTCTTTGATTCTGTCAGGAGAAACGAATCTGTTAAGTGCTTACTGTGTGTAGAGCACTGTACTAAGCGCTTGGGTGAGTACAATATAACAATAAATAAATTCCCTGCCTTCAACGAGCTTAGAGTCTAGAGGGGGTGACTTTGCGCAAGTCCCATGGAGGTCAGGACTGGGCCCCGATTACCTTGAGTGTGACTTCGGTTCTTGGCACACAATAAGTGCTTAACAAATACCACTGTCACTATTCACCAATAGCCCCAAGATCAGTGGTAGTTATCCGGAGGGTCAGAGAGCTCTTGACAATGGTCTCGTACTGATCAAGGATGGTCTCTGATTGGAAAAATTCTGCAATCGACCAAGGATAATCAATCGGTCTGGCTGGCTGGAGCAGGGCTAGATGGGGAGACAGTCGGTTCTAGACTGTGAGCTCCTTGTGGGTAGGAATGTGTCTGTTATCATACTGTACTCTCCCAAGTGCTTAGTAGAGTGCTTTGCACACAGTAAACGCTCAATAAATACAATTGAATAAATGAATAAAATCAGGTTGGACATGGACTGTGTCCAACTTAACTTATCTACACCAGTGTTTAATACAGTGCCTGGCACATAGTAAACACTTACCAAATACCATTAAAAAGAGAAAAACGAGGTCACAAGAAACCCATGGTTCAGCCAGAAAATGAGGATAGCGGGTCAAAGACCACATCTATGCAGTAAAGGAAAGGTCAGCCCAAAATCTAGAACTAATTCAGAGCCGCTCATCCATTGGAGTGAATCTGCTGAGTGGGTTGGCGCTCGGATACCGACACCGATGCTGACTTTGATGCATGCCTAACTCTACCTCTGCAAAGTCAAGCCTCTTGGCTCTCCTTGGCGAGAGAATTAGAAGTCACTGTCGGGTAAGGAGAGAGGACGAGACTCACGGCCGCCACGCTGACAGGAAGTAGGAAAAGGAAGAGGGCCCGCCAGCATAGATTCGATCGGAGAAGTATCCAGGAGGCCTCCACTGACACACCCAAGGGTGGCAGCAAATTGGGGGCCGGAAGGGAAGCAGCTCCCTGTCACTTGTGCGCTTCAGGTCCCTGGGAATCTGCTCTATCAGGAGCCCGGGAGTCTGATGGGTTCTCAGAGCCCAGATCCTTCACCAGGGAGACCAAGGAGAGCAGCCCTATCCACCAGTTGCATTGGCTGGTGGATAGAGCCCGGGCCCGGCAGTCGAAAGGACCTGGATTCCAATCCCCGATCTGCCACTTGTCCAATTTGGGACAAGTCATTTTGTGCTTGGCACATAGTAAACGCTTAATACCATCATCATCATCATTATTATTATTCTCTGGGCCTCGGTTACCTCATCTGTAACATGGGGATTAAGACTATTAGCCCTTTATGGAAAACATCGACTGTGTCCAATCTGACTAGCTTGTAATCTATCCCAGCGCTTACTACAATATCTGGCTCATGGGAAGTGTTTAACAAATACCAAAAATATTAATATATACATAACAATAATAATTATGGTATTTGTTTAGCACTTACTAAGCGGTGGGGTGGATACAAGCAATATATATATCGATCAATGGTATTTACGGAGTGCTTACTATGCGGAGAGTACTGTACTAGGTGCTTGGATGAGATAACTGCCAAGAAAACTGTGGAGTTTTCACAGTGAGGCTGGTTCAAGGACAGATCAAATCCTGTTGGGAAGAAAGCAATCTTTCTGTGAGAAAGGCCAAATCTCATCCCACCTTTGATGCCTCTTCCCCATCACAGCAGGAGGGAATGAGAACCCCTAAATCACCTTGCTCTTTCCTGATGAAAAAACAGCTCGGAGATAATGGGCAGGGAAAGTGCTAATTCTGTTGTATTGTACTCTCCCAAGAGCTCAGTCTCAGAGCTCAGAGCTCTGCACATAATGGGTGCTCAATAAATAGCAATAAACAGCCTCTGCCCCCACAAACTCCCATGAGAAAGGCATATTTGGGGAATAGAGGAGGGAAAGGCATCCGTAGCAGAAGCCAGAACTCTTGATGCAGGACTTTGGAAAGCAGCACGGATCTGGGAGTCAGTAGGACCTGGATTCTAATCCCAGTTCTGCCACTTGTCCACTGTGTGATCTTGGGCCAATTATTTCACTTCTCTGTGCCTCAGGAACCTCTTCTATAAAAGCTGTATTAATCAATCGATCAATCGTATTTACTGAGCAATTACTCTGTGAAGATTGTGAACTCCATGTGGGGCAGGGACTATCTCCAACCTGATTATCTTGTATCTATCTCAGCTCTTAGTACATAGTAAATCCTTAACATACACCATTAAAAGAAAGCAGCTTAAAACCCCAAGCTTTATATAGGGAGAACACTGCAATCAATCAAGGCTATTTACTGAGCACTCACTTTATGCAGCAAGCTCTCTCCTGATTCGCTCATTGTCACCAAGGAAGGGAACTTCAGAAATGCGCTCATCATCCACAGCCAGCAGAAAATGTTCTCGACAGGATATAGTTATGCAGAGAGATGGTTACCACTAACACCGCCAGGCTCAAAACAAGTCTTGGGAAAGGCAATGAAAAATATCAACTTTAAAGACGTTGGAAAGGAAAACTGGGGGTGGGGGGAGTGTGTGTGAGAGAGAGAGAGAGAGAAAGAGACTACTCTCACTCTTGCGAATCAATTTCACTTCGTATACAGTTCAGCGGAGCGGAAGCTGTTTTGTTAAATTGGAAATAGCAGCTTTTTTAGAAACTTCTGCACGCCATTCCCTATCATCTTAACTGTGTACTAGCTATTTATTTATTCACCCTACTTGTGCTTCAGATTGCAACTACACTCACATAATCTTTGCTTTCCTGCTTTGTCTTAAATGTCTAGAGGCACACCTTAATAATAGTGGAAATTGTTGAGCGCTTACTGTGTGCCAAGCTCTGCACTAAGCTCTGGGGCAGATACAAGATAATCGGGTCCCATACTGGGTTCACAGTGTAAATAGGAGAGACCAAGGGTATTGAATCCCCATTCTGCAGGTGAGGGAACTGAGGCCCAGAGAAATTAAGTGACTTGCCCAAAGTCACAGAGCAGACAAGTGGAGGAGCCGGGATTAGAACCCAGGTCCTTTGACTCCCAGGCCCGTGCTCTTTCCATTAGGCCTCGCTGCTCCCTGCATTTATGATGCCATCGGTCCCTGAAATTTGCGTCTCGACGTGAAACATAAATCGGAACCGATTTTTCTCACAGGGAAACGTGTCATAAATGGGAGATTGATTCCTGAATCAAGGTTGGTTACTCTATTTTTACCCAAATTACCCAGAACTGCATACTCAGTCAATTACAGATGAGTAATAAAGAGACATTAATGTATTTTTATTGAGTCATTGGGAAGCTTGTTTCCCTGGAAGGAAAATGAATGTATCAACCCTCCCGGCGACTCAATTCCATTAGACTGTAAAATTCTTGAGGGCAGAGATCGCGTCTGCTAACACCGCGGGCCTAACGGAAGCACTAGAACAGTGCTCTGAACACGGTAAGCACCGAAGAAAATACGATTGCTAGATTATTTGGCCATCAGATAACACCCCCATCTCCTAGCCTCTCCCACTCCGCTCCCTCAACTCTTCAACTCTCCCTCCTGCTCCCTCCCCTTCCTGACTTTTAAAATCGTTCCCCATCACCCTGAGGCTTTCCTAGCCCCAAACACACCTAGAGCTGGCCAGATCAATGGCCTACCCGTTCAGAACATTTTGTCTCCTTGGGTACTTTGGAGAGGAGGATTTTCTTTTTAACATCGCTTCATAAACGCCCCAGCAGCAGCGCACACTAGTTAATTGTTAGAGATGAAAAGGGTCTGTCATATGACCACCCTTGATTGGGGATCTTATTTTCCCATTTATACCTCGCAGGGTTGGAGCTACACTTTTTCTTCCATGATCTTATGTAATTGGCTCTTCAGCATATTTTTAGCTGAACGTGCAGGGTGGTGAAACGCATCCTTCTGGAATTGAGGAGTTTGAAGTTAATATCTTTTACAGGCTTAACACACCTTATAATTGACTTCCTTAGAGGCTTTGCCAATTCCCTCCTGTTAGGGGCACGTTGCTTTCGAGCTAAAATTACTCTTTCTTGAAGACTATTTGGATACTGGTGAGAGACCATTTCATCAAAGTTGGAGGTCTGGGGGCATTTTGGGGGCCGGAAGCTTTCCTGACGAATGGATTTCCCTGATCAGAGAGCAGGAACCAAATGCTGAACTGAACTAGGGATGTCTCTGATACAGTTCATTCATTCATTCATTCGTACCGATTGAGCACTTACCGTGTGCAAAGCACTGTACTAGGCCACACTGCTCCTCTAGTAAAGTATGTGAACATATTAAGCATTTAAATACCATTGCTATTATCATTATAATATTACTAACCCTGAATACCTTCATGAAAGCTCACAATAAAAGTACCGGTGGAAAGAAACGTAGCCCGCTGTCCATTTAGTCATAAAACACCCACCATTAAAGAAGTAGTGTGGCCTAGTGGAAAGAGCGCAGACCCTGGAGCCCGAGGACCTGGGTTCGACTCTTGGTTCTGCCACACACCTGCTGTGTGAATCACTTCACTTCTCTGTGCCTCAGTTCCCTCATCTGCAAAATGGGGATTCAACACCTTGCTCTTCCTCCTACTTAGACTGTGAGCCCCATGAGGGATCTGATTACCTTGTACCTCCCTGAACACTTAGTACAGTGCTTGGCGCACAGTAAGGACTTAACAAAAACCACTCTCATTATTACTATTATCTCAAAACTGATAGACTGCATAATAAACTATATCAAACCAGGGTGGTACGGCTCTGGTTCCTATCCTACTGCCTGATAGCAAACCCAATCCCAATACTCGGTTAGAAGCACCTGTCTGGAGTAGATGATCTGTCCCCAAGCTGGAAAACGTTAAATTTTATCAGCAGCACCTACCCTCCCCGTGACCATGCTCCAGCTGAACTCTCTAACCCACACTCCCTTACACTAAGCTATCTCCTCTCCATCACTGAAAAGGCAGAGACAAAAAGAGATAAGGAAAAAAGAGAGGTTACTGTGGTAATTACGAGATTTTTTTTTTTAAATTGAAAAAGACCTTTCCAAGACGGAAGAACGGCCCTAGGGAACAGTGCCAAAATGATATCCCACCGATATTGCAAACAGGATCTATCTTGAACAGAAATACTCTGGCTGCCCCAAGTCTAAACATCTGTTAACTTCGATTTAAAAAGCGACTCGAGATTTTGCCTTACACACATCCCACCCTACCCCACCTTCCAGATCTTCTGGAGAGATCTTGATTTCCTATTCCTCCAGGTCCTCATTCAGGGGAGAGACTTTTTTCCTTGGTTTCTAGAAGTTCTGGGCTTGTGGATAGGGAACATACCTACCAACTCCATTATATCGCATCAGTCGGTCGATCAATGATATTTATTGAGCACTCACTATGTGCAGAGCACTGTAGTAAGCGCTTGGGAGACTATAAAGTAACAGAGTGCGCAGACACGTTCCTTGCCCACAACGAGCTGATAGTCTAAAGGGGGAGACAGACACTGTACACTCCCAAGCGCTCTGCACAGTGCTCTGCACACAGAAAGTGCTCAATAAACACTGCTGATTGACTGTACCAAGGCGAGCCATGGCTCAAGCCACTTCCCTCACCCAAATGACTCCGCAGAGAACTAGCTTCCCAGTGAGGCAGCGGGGCCTGGTGGATAGAGAACGGGCCTAGGAGTCAGATGACCTGGGTTCTAATCCCAGCTCTGCCACTTATCTGCTGTTTACCTTGGGCAAGTCAGTTCACTTCTCTGTGCCTCCATTCCCTCACCTGCAAGATACCTGTTCTCCAGCCTACTTAGACTGTGAGCCCCAGGTGGGACCTGTTTATCTTGCATCTATCCCAGTGCTTGGTACAGTACTTACCACATAATAAGTGCTTAACAAAGTCCACAATTATTACGGTTATTATTAGCTCAGAGCACATCCCATGATCACAAGAGTGTTCCTTTGCGGCATGCCTGTTCCACTCAAAAAGCCGACAGATTCGATTTTTACTTGGTTAACACTAATTTGGGGCGACTGATGGTGGCTGTTGGCCCAGTTAGCACCAGATAATAATGATAATAATAATGGCATTTGTTAAGCCTTATTATGTGTCAAGCACAGTTTTAAGCCCCAAGTTACATACGAGATAATCAAGTTGGACACAGTCCCTGTTCCACATGGGGCTCACAGTCTTAATCCCCATTTTCCAGATGAGGCAACGGAGACCCAGGGAAATGAAGTGACTCACCCAAGATCGCACAGCAGACATGTGGCCGAACCGGGATTAGAACCCAGATGCTCTGACTCCCGGGCCCGTGCACTTTCCACTAGGCCACAAAGCTTCCCACCTTATACCCTGTGTGGTGCCAATATGGAATCAGGTGCTTTTATGTTCTTTTTTTTTTTTTTTTAAGCACTCCCCACCGCTCCCAGCGGGCTCATGAAACCAGGAGAAGAACTCAACGGCTCTGGGATTCAGTGGTCCCTGAAGAGAAACGCTCTCGACACGTACGATGCGACACAGAGCACCAGAAGCATCCCTTTGTCCAGTGTGCCGGAGGACTCTCCGTGGATTCTCGGGAAAATACGATGTAAAACGCTAGATGTGGCCCCGGCCCTCCAGTAGCTTACTGGAATTCTCAACAATCCAACAACAACAACAAACAAACATCGAATCAAACGACTACAATCAAGACAGCATGCTTCTCTGCTGCTCCACTCCTTCCTACGTCCAGATCGGCGGCCCCAGTTGGACAGATCGTAATTGTGGTGATCTCCTTCTTGCCAAATCTGACAGTCGTTACTCCATCCTAATCTTACTCGACCTCTCCGTTGCCTTCGACAATGTCGACCACCCTCTTCTCTTGGAAACATTATTCAACCTCGGTTTCACTGACCTCTCCTGGTTCTCCTCCTACCCTGGGCACCTCCTCTGCCTCCCACCCCCTAACTGTGAGGGTCTCCCAAGATTTAGTTCTCGGTCCCCTTCTGTTGTCCATCTACCCCCACTCTTTTGGAGAAGTCATTCCTCCCCACAGCTTCAACTACCGTTTTTATGGGGATGATTCCCAAATCTACTTCCCCAGCCCTGATCTCTCTCCCTCTCCGCACTCTCGCATCTCCCCCTGCTTTCAAGACATCAGTCACTACTTGGATGTCCCGCCATCACCTCAAACTTAACACGTCAAAAACAGAACTCCTTATCTTGAGAAGCAGTGTGGCTTAGCGGAAAGATCACGGGCTTGGGAGTCAGAGGATGTGTGTTCTAATCCCAGCTCTGCCACTTGTCGGCTGTGTGACCTTGGGCAAACCACTTCGCTTCTCTGAGCCTCAGTTACCTCATCTGTAAAAATGGAGATTAAGGCTGTGAGCCCCCCTGGGACAACCTGATTGTATCTGCCCCAGCGCATAGTGTACTCGGCACATAGTAAGCGCTTAACAAATACCATGATTAAATTAAATTCCCACCCAAAACCTGTCCTTCCCCTGTCTTTCCCATCACTGTAGACAGCACTACCATCCTTCCTGTCTCACAGGTGCATAACCTTGGCGCTATCCTTGACTCCTCTCTCATTCAACCCCCATATCCAATCTATCACTGAATCCTGTCGGTTCAACCTCCACAACATCGCTAAAAATCCAACCTTTCTTCTCCATCCAAACTTGTACCGCGTTAATCCAAGCACTTATCCTATCCCACCTTGCTTACTCTATCAGCCTCCTTGGCGACCTCCCCGCTTCCTGTCTCTTCCCAATCCTGCCCATATTTCACTCAGCCACCCGGATCATTTTTCTACAAAAATGTTCAGTCCGTATTTCCCCACTCCTCGGGAACTTCCGGAGGCTGCCCATCCACCGCCACATCAAACAGAAACACCTCACCATCGCCTTTAGAGAACTCAATCACCTTGTCCCTTCCTACTTCACCTTGCTGCTCTCCGACTACCACTAAGCCCACACACTTCTAATAATAATAATAATACTAATAAAAATGCTGGTATTTAAGTGCTTACTATGTGCTGAGCGCCATTCTAATGCCACCCTAACTCACTGTACCCTGATTTCTCCTCTCTCGCCAACGACGTCTCGCCCATGTCCTGCCTTGATGACACGTCTCCTCTAAAATAGTAGCTCTGCACATAGTAAGAGCTTAACAAATACCAACATTATTATTATTATCAAAAGGCCTTCCCTGACTAAGCCTTCTTTTCTTTTTCTTCCACTCCCTTCTTCGCCACCCTGACTTGTTTCCTTTATTCATCCCCCCTCTCAGCCCCACAGCACTTACGTACATATCCATAATTTATTTCTTTATATTAATGTCTGTCTCCTCCTCTAGTTTGTAAGCTTGATGTGGACACAGGATGTGCCTGTTTTATTGTTCTACTGTACTCTCCTAAGCGCTTACTACATTCATTCAATCGCATTTAATAAGGGTTTACTGTGTGCGGAGCACTGTACTTTGCACTTAGGAAAGTACATTACAATAATAAACACCTACAGTTCTCCGTGCACAGTAATCGCTCAATAAATATAACTGATTGCTTACTAGGTGAAAAGACGGATATACAATACAATCAGATGGACACAGCCCCTGCTCCAAATGGGGGGCCGCAGTCTATGGGGGAAAGAGTATTTAGTCCCCCTTTCCACAGATAAGGAAAATGAGGCAAGGAGTGAAGTGACTTCTCCAAGGTGACACATCGCTTGAGTGGCGGAGGTGGGTTAAGAACTCAAGTCTCCTGACTCTGGTTCTTCTGATTTTTCCACAAGGGAATGCTGTACACAGCTTCCTACATGGATTTTCTTGTAAATCAGCCCTCTTGTCTGTTGAGGGTCCTATTTTCACAACCTGTCACTGTACCACAGAAATCTAAACGGTAACAAATTGTGTTCACTGAGTGCTTATTATGGGCAGAGCACTGCATGAAAAGCTTGGGAGAGTACAGTGTACCAGACTTGGTAGACATGTTCCCTGCCCTACGCAAGCTTACTGTCTGGGGTTGGGGGCTCATCTTTCTGCAGAAACACTCTGGGCATGTCACTCCCCTTCTTAAAAACCTCCAGTGGTTGCCTATCGACCTCCACACAAAACAAAAACTTCTCACTCTAGGCTTCGAGACTCTCCATCACCTTGCCCCTTCCTACCTCTCCTCCCTTCTCTCTTTCCACCGCCCACCCCGCACGCTCCGCTCCTCTGCCGCCCACCTCCTCACCGTCCCCCGTTCTCGCCTATCCCGCCGTCGACCCCCGGCCACGTCCTCCCGCGGTCCCGAAACGCCCTCCTTCCTCACCTCCGCCAAACTAATTCTCTTCCCCTCTTCAAAACCCTACTTAAAGCTCACCTCCTCCAAGAGGCCTTCCCAGACTGAGCTCCCCTTCTCCCTCTGCTCCCTCTACCCCCCCATTCACCTCTCCTCAGCTAAACCCTCTTCTCCCCCCTTTCCCTCTGCTCCTCCCCTCTCCCTTCCCATCCCCTCAGCACTGTACTCGTCCACTCAACTGTATACATCTTCATTACCCTATTTATTTTGTTAATGAGATGTACATCACCTTGATTCTATTTATTTGCTACTGTTTTAATGAGATGTTGTTCTCCTTGATTCTATTTATTGCCGTTGTTCTCTTCTGTCCGTCTCCCCCGATTAGACTGTACGCCCTTCAGAGGGCAGGGACCGTCTCTGTTACCGATTTGTAACATTTCAAGCGCACAGTACAGTGCTCTGCACATAGTAAGTGCTCAATAAATACTATCGAATGAGTCAGACATTATTGTAAATAAATTACCGGTATGTATATAAGTGCTGTGAGGCTAAGGAAGGAGTGAATAAAGGTGCAAATCCAAGGGTAGAGGAAATAGGTAACTGAAAAAGAAAAATAGCATTTTCCTCTTCAAAACACAAATCTGAATTCTCTTTGGCTTTCCCTTCAAATAAATCAGACTTTCAGACTCCTACTCTCACCTCCATTCTTCTCCATTCTAAGGATCAGGATGACTGGAAGATCATCCCCAGGTGATACAAATTAGGTTTTAGGAGTTAACAGCCCATTAAGAGGAATTGTAAACTCACACCTCCCTCCGGAACTGCAAGAAAAAGCCAACACACCACTTGCAGGTGTTGAAGCCATTGCCACAAAAAGAAAAGGCAAAAGAACGATGCAGGAAAAAAAACAACACAGATCCAAAGAATATTAAAAGCAAGACTCTAGACCCCCATAGACTTTCTATAAACTGGATAAATTCTCCTCAGATGTGAGTCTCAAGTGGAGGAAGGCAGAGAAGCTATGTTGTTTTTGATTCTTGACTGTTCAAAATTTAATGTAATCTGCTGGAGCTCAAGGGCTGTGAGTCTATTTGGGCTGGGTTCTAATTCCGGCTCTGCCACTTGCCTGCTGTGACCTTGGGCAAGCTACTTAATCTCTGGGCCTCAGTTTCTTCATCACTAGAATGAAAATTCAATACCTGCTCTCCCTCCCTCTTGGACTGTCATCCCTGCGTAAGACAGGGCCTATATCTGATCTGAATGCACTCTGTCTCCCCCAGAACTTAGTAGTTTTGGGGTGTTTTTTTTGATGGTATCTGTTAAGCGGTTCCTGTGTGCCAGGCACTGTACTAAGCGCTGGAGGAGATACACAGTTGGACACAGTCACTGACTCACATGGGGTTACAGATGAGGCAATGGAGGCACAGAGAAGTCAAGTGACTTGCCCAAAGTCACACAGCAGACAAGTGGCAGAGCAGGGATTAGAACTCAGGTCCTTCTGATCCCCAGGCCCATGTTCTATCCATTAGACCATACTGCTTGGCCCATAATAAGCACCTAAATACCCGCAATCAATTATTAGGTGCTGCGTCTGACATGTCCCACTGCAGTTTTGCCAAGATCTGAACAAAGTAGGGTTAACAGATGAAGAATCAAATCGGTGGACACAATGCAACTTGGTGATGAGGAGAGCACCCAATCGAAGCAGTGCTAGGCTCCCAGTCAATCGTATTTACTGAGCACTTACTGTGCGCAGAGCACTATACTCACTAAGTGGGGGGGAGAGTACAATAGAACGGACACAATCCCTGCCCACAAAGAGGTTATGGTCAAGAGTGGGGGAGAAAGACATCAAGAGTGCAGGGAGGTGGAGTTGTATTGGTGTGAGGGGGAGAGATGACAATTAGAGACCAACAAGGGCCTGACAGAATGACTCTGTTCATTCAATCATTCATTCAATTTTATTTATTGAGCGCTCACTGTGTGCCGAGCACTGTACTAAGCTCTTGAGAGAGGGCAATGGAACCGTAAACGTACTCCCTGCCCAAAATGAACTTAGTCTAGCGGGAGAGATGGACATTAATTTAAATAAATAAAATTACAGATATGGACGTAAATCCTGCGGGGCTGGGAAGCAGGGGAACCTGCATCTCCTATTGCACGGCTCCTCGTGGCCCGCACACCAAACAAGAGAGCAAGTGGAGGCACTGGTTTCAGTGAGTATTACTTTTTTCTCTCCCTCCCGAAAGCAAGTGGAAGGAAGCTAAAGGCCCCTTGTGAATGAAACTTCACCGTCGCCTTCCTAGACATACTGAATCGCTCTGCGCTACATCTTATTTAGAGGGTGTTCGCTGGGTTGGATCCGCTCTGATCCGATCTCTTCCTTCCTGGACGATTTTAACTAAAAAAAAAAAAACCCAAAAAACCATAGAGCCCTCCAGTGGCCGCCCTTGGGGACATCCCTGTGGTTGCCTGGGGCTAGGAGCTCCAGTATTGCGGGTGGCTAAGTGACTGTAAGGGCCAGAGAGGGGATTGGTTTCCATCTGAAGAGGATGCTGATTGAGGCTGTTTGGGCTCCCCACTCGGAGCCCAAAAGGGATCCGAATCAAGATGTTCCTTAACGGACCAAACCAATCCATCATATTTACTGAGCGCTGTGTGCAAAGCTACACACAAAACTACAGTATAACAGAGTTGGCAGACACATTCCTTATACATAACGAGCTTACAGTGTACATGGGGAGGCAGACATTAACATCGATAAATTACGGAGCTAGACCTAAGCGCTGTGGGGCTGGGGGGGGGGGGTGAATAAAGGGTGCAGATCAGGGTGAGGCAGAAGGGAATGGGAGAAGAGGTAAGGAAGGGTTAGTCGGGGAAGGCCTCTTGGAGGAGATGTGCCTGAAGGGGGAGGACAGTAATCGACTGTCGGATATGAGGAGGGAGGGCGTTCCAGGCCAGGGGCAGGATGGGGGGGAGAGGTCAGCGGGGAGCCAGACGAGTTAGAGAGGAGACCGTCGGCTTGGTGAGCCGATCTGAGGTGAGTTTGGTCCTGTTCCTGCACCGGCCAAGATGGTCCAGCTCCCGAACCATTCAGCTGCCCTGGGCAATCTTCATCTCGCAACCATCAGCTCATTTGTCACTCATCCCTAGCATCATCCCTTTCTGACAGTTCTAATGGAGAATAACAATACATGGTATTTGTGAAGCTTTTACTCTGTGCCAAGCACTGTTTTAAGCATTGAGGTTTGTACATTCCAAGTGCTTAGTACAGTGCTCTGTACATAGTAAGCGCTCGATAAATACTATTGAATGAATGAATTGAGGTAGAGGCACAGTAATCAGGTCGGACAGAGTAACTGTCCCACGCGAGGCTCATTCTTAGGGGGGAGGGAAAACTGGTATTTACCCCCATTTTACAGCCGAGAAAAGTGAGGCACTGTGGAGCATTAAGTTTTCTGGTACAGATTATAATTTACTTCTCTGTAATTTATTTATATTAATATCTGTCTCACCCCTCTAGACTGTAAACTCATTGTTGGCAGGGACTTGTCTAATAATTGTTATATTGTACTCTCTTAAGAGCTTAGTACGGTGCTTTGCACACAGTAAGCACTCAATAAATATGACGACTGATTGTGATTCTGATCCCAGGAGGAATTTTCCACACAGACTCAATCACTGACGGCAATCTGGGTCAATGAATCCTTTCCTTCCCCAATCAGTTTGCTCAGAGAGTCTACGCTAAACACTCCCAGAAGGAGAGAGAGGTGCCAAGACTGGCTTGTCATAATGCTAATGTAATAATGCTATTAATTGAATAAGCCAAGAGATGTTTAATGTAAAATAGAGAAGCAGCAGTGGCCTAGTGGAAGGAGCATGGGCCCGGGATTCGGAGGAGCTGGATTCAAATCCCAGATCTGCCGTATGTCGTCTGTGTGACCTTGGGCGAGTCACTTAACATCTCTGGGCCTCAGTTCAGGCATCTGTAAAATGGGGATTGAATCCTACTCCCTCCTACTGTAAGCCCCATGTGGGACGAGGAGTGTTTCTAACCTGATAACTCTGTATAATAATAATTATTATTATGGTAAATGTTAAGCGCTTACTATGTGCCAAGCACTATTCTAAGAGCTGGGGTAATCAGGTTTTCCCACGTGGCGCTCACAGTCTTCATCCCCATTTTACAGATGAGGTAACAGAGGTAACAGGCACAGAGAAGTTAAGTGGCTTGCCCAAGGTCGCAGAGCTGACTAGTGGTTGGGCCGGGATTAGAACCCACATCCTCTGACTCCCAAGCCTGTACTCTTAATGCTTAGAACAGTGCTTGGCACATAGTAAGCACTTAACAAATACAATAATAATGATGATAATAATAAAATAGGCCACATTAGGGGAAAAAAAGCTAGTCAGTCATGAAACGAGTAGCATTTCTATAAAAATTTTAGGTTATCTCGCATGAAAATTAAAAGTAACCGTTAAGCCTTTTTAAAGTTATTGTACATTTACAAAAAATGTAATAATCAACTTCAAAATCAAAGCATACTTGTAGGTGGTCTAGTGGACAGAGCACAGATCTGGGAGTAAGAGCTCACGGGTTCTAATCCAAGCTTCCCGACTCGTCTGCTGTTTGACCCGGGAAAAGTCACTTCATTTCTCTGGGCCTCCGTTCCCTAGCTGTGTGACTGTGGGCAAGTCACTTGACTTCTCTATGCCTCAGTTATCTCATCTGGAAAATGGGGATTAAGTGTGAGCCTCACGTGGGATGACCTGATTACCCTGTATCTCTCCCAGCGCTTAGAACAGTGCTCTGCACATAGTAAGCGCTTAACAAATACCAACAAAAAAAAAGGGGGGGATGAAGACTGTGAGCTCCATGTAGGACAGGACCTGGGTCCAACCCCATTCGCTTGTAACCACCCCAGCGCTTAGTTCAGTGCTTGGCACATAGGAAGTACTTCACAACTACCACAGTTATTATTTTAATAATTCTTTCATCAGTGAACATTTACCTGGGGCCATCGGCACGGAAATGCATCCCATGTGAAATGCAAAATTTCCTAAGTGACTTTATTCCAAAGAGGGCAACCCAGAAAAGTGATTTAAAAAAAGCCTACATCAGATCAGAAACAGACATTTTCTTTCTGAATTAGTACTGAATGACCACTAAACTACAGTTTATTCATGCCTTAAATTGCTATTCTTAGTCTAACAATGTGTTCCACCGTGATTATCCCTACTGAATCCCGGCTCTGCCACATGTCAGCTGTGTGACCTTGGGCAAGTCACTTGACTTCTCTGTGCCTCAGCTACCTCATCTGGAAAATGAGGATTAAGTGTGAGCCTCACGTGGGACGACCTGATTACCCTCTATCTCCCCCAGCGCTTAGAACAGTGCTCTGCACATAGTAAGCGCTTAACAAATACCAACAGAAAAAAAAAAAGGGGGGGATTAAGACTGTGAGCTCCATGTAGGACAGGACCTGAGTCCAACCCCATTCGCTTGCAACCACCCCAGCGCTTAGTTCAGTGCTTGGCACATAGGAAGTACTTCACAACTACCACAGTTATTATTTTAATAATTCTTTCATCAGTGAACATTTACCTGGGGCCATCGGCACGGAAATGCATCCCATGTGAGATGTAAAATTTCCTAAGTGACTTTATTCCAAAGAGGGCAACCCAGAAAATTGATTTAAAAAAACGCTACATCAGATCAGAAACAGACATTTTCTTTCTGAATCAGTACTGAATGACCAGGAGAAGCAGCGTGGCTCAGTGGAAAGAGCCTGGGATTCGGAGTCAGGGGTCATGAGTTCGACTCCCGGCTCTGCCACTTGTCAGCTGTGTGACTGTGGGCGAGTCACAACCTCTCTGTGCCTCAGTTCCCTCATCTGTAAAATGGGGATTAAAAGTGTGTGAGCCCCACGTGGGACAACCTGATTACCCTGTATGTCCCCCAGCGCTTAGAACAGTGCTCCGCACATAGTAAGCGCTTAACAAATACCAACATAATTATTATTATTCACTTCTCTGTGCCTCAGTTATTTCATCGGTAAAATGGAGATTGAGACCGTGAGCCCCACACGGGACAGGGACTATGTGCAACCCAATTTGCCTGTATCCACTCCAGCACATAGTAGAGTGCCTGGCACAAAGTGCCTAACGAATACCACAATTATTATCATTATTATTATTAGCAAGCCATGTAACCACTCTCGGTCTCAGTGTCCATCTCTGTAAAAACGGAGTTACTGATATTTCTCCTCTACCTCCACCCTGACACCACCGTAAGGGAGCAATGAAATCTGCAAAGAGCAGTTTGGAAAAAGAAAAATGCTATTCAAATAAAAGGTGCTATTAATAATAGTTTGCTGCCTACATCATTCAAGAAGATCCACCTGAAATATTCAAGTATCCTCATCTTCATCAACAAAATTAATGCTTTTCTAACTTTATCCTGAGCTCTCAACTAAGTGATTAGGATCTTCGGGAGGAACTATCTGTGAGCCCGTTGTTGGGCAGGGATTGTCTCTATCAGTTGCTGAACTGTACATTCCAAGCGCTTAATACAGTGTTCTGCACAGAGCAAGCGCTCAATAAGTACGATTGAATGAAATATATGACAGGAACATCCCCTCAAGAAGATTATGGTCTAATAGGAGAGGTTAGCAGACACAAATTACAAACATGCAGTAGGTAAAGATCATAATTATTCCTATGCATAGAGACATCTGTCCCCTTAGTTCAAATCTACTCCGGAAGCTCCTTGAGGATAGGAACGGTAGAACAGTAGGTGTATTTATTAAACGCACACTTGTACAGAGCATTGTATAAAGCACTGGGCAACAGTAGCCAGTTGAGAATCAAACATGATCAGGTCTTCCAACTCTCCCAAATGTTCAGTACAGTGCTCTGAACACATTAAATGCTCAATAAATACACCGACTGGACTCTTCAGCTTTCCCTTGCCGACCAACTAAACGTTAAATCAATCGGTCCTATGTATTGGGTGCTTACTTTGTACAGAGCACTCTACTAAGCGCCGTGATAAGCTCACAGTCTAGACGACTGTAGACATTTCAACATTTTTCAAGCATTTAAAAATAAAAGGTGCCGAGGCTTCTGTTTACTATTGGCTCAAGAGTGAACCTCACCGTTTTCCTGCCTCCTTAAGAGGCAAGGAAGCACGAATGTTCCAACTGACGAATATCCCTTCTCCACATCACTACTCTTCCACCCGGGATGGACCAGAAAAAGCCAGTTGGCTTTCGGGACCGTACACCCTCAAGGCAGCAGAAACGGGCGGGACTGATCTAAATGCTTAGCTGTGAGTGGGGCCGTGGCGGGGGAGGGAGGGGAGGGCTTTTAAATTCAGCAACCTTCCACACATGCTTGACTCGCAAGAAATGTTTTATTTGTCATCCTTTTCACGAGGTCACCATCCCTTCTCCATTAATCATTTCCATGGAGAGGGGAGGCCCGGGGAAAAGTAATCCCAAGGCCCTAATATCACTAACCCAAGTGCAGCAGCATCTAATAAATTAACCATGACGAAGCCTCCAGCCCCCATTAAAAAGACTTACTTGACTTTTTCCGTCCTATTCCCCTTCAATCAACCACAGCGCTTAGTGCAGTGCTTGGCACAAAGTGAGCACTTCAACACCAAAATAACGAGGATGATAATTATTGGCTTCCCGCTCTGTCGGCCATCTGAATCGGTTCCACGTGCCCCAAGACGACGCCCATCGGAGCAAAGGGTATTTACACTTTCATTCATCCATTCGTTCATTCAGTCGCATTTATTGAGCACTGACTGCGTGCAAAGCACTGTGCTAAGCACTTGGGAGAGTACACTACAATAAACAGACATATTCCCTGCCCACAATGAGCTTAGAGCGTAGCAGGGGAGCCAGGCATTAATATGAATGAATGGATAAATTACGGATATGTACATTAAGTGCTGTGGGGCCGGAAAGGGGGATGAATAAAGGGAGTAAGTCAGGGTGACGCAGAAGGGAGTGGGAGAAGAGGAAAGAGGGGTGTTTAGTGTGGGAAGACCTCTTGGAGGAGATATGCCTTACTGAAGGCTTTGAAGGGGGGGGGGAGATAAAAATAACACCACTTATTAGTAGTTTACTATCAGGTATGCTATTTTGTAATCATGATTACTTTATCACAAGCTAGAAAGCGCATTAAACTCCAGACATCAGTACTCTAGCGTCTTTTCTAGAGAAAAATCCTAAGCCCTTAAAATAAAGGGTTTCACCAATTGCTGTCATTCTAATTTCAGTAACATCTTATGATCTAAATTCCACCCTTTAAAGGGAGGTGGAAAAAGAATCCACGGGTAAAGGATCGGCGACGGTTTTCCGGAAGGATGAAATACTCTTCTCTCGATGGCAACAGATCTGAATGGGCATAAAGCAACCAAAAGTGTTGTAATTTTAAATCAATCCAAGCATTTACTGAGCTTAAGTGGAGAGTTTACCAAGTCCCTGGAAAAATATATAATGAAAACTATATCAGTGTCTTGGCCTCTTTAAATATCTACATTTTCTCTCTCCTAATTGGGAAAAGTTAGGAGACAATCTAAGATGAACCTCCGCATCATCGGGAGCCTACCTTGTAGTTATCGAAGCACTTTGCTTCCCGAAAGCTTGCATGAATATTAGCCCAACGATATCCCGAGTCAATCCATCAAGGGTATTTATTGCTCACTTCTGACTCCTAGGTCCAGGTTCTATCCACTAGGCCACGCTGCTTCCGCTAGGTCAGACACAGTCCCTGTCCCTCACAGGTTAAGCAAGAGGAGTAGCAGGCATCGAATGCCCATTTTACAGATGAGGAAACCGAGGCACAGAGCACAAGGACCTAGAAAAGGCAAGTGGCTGAGCCGGGATTAGAAAAAGTCTCCTCACTCCCAGCCCAAGCTCTTTCCACTAAGCCGCAAGGCTTCTAGTCCAGTAGCCGCTTAAAAAATAGGATCATTAGTAGCGGTAGTTCTGTCCAGCAAATTAAACCGGCGGTAAAAAACACCGTTCTTCAAAACCTCGGCATTTCTGCTTGATCTCTATCAATCCCCGGCATTTCTTGAGCACTTATTCTGTGAAGAGCACTGTACTATAATCAAACAGTTATACTTTACAATCAACGGGAGTAACCCACACAGCCGATAACGTACCTAGAAATCCAATTTTCCTGAGGCACAAATGAGGTCCTCCTGGCTTCAAAAATTTGTAAGAAAATAAATGGTATTATACTGGAATAAAAGAAATACCACAATACCAGAGTGCACTTCTACTCTCCCCTCTAGTGTTCCTCCCGGCTCACCACGCACTTGGTATTTAATTAGCCTTTGAGGCCCATTACTAATTTTAAATGAAATCGTGCAACCAGGCAAATAGCAACCTCGGTGGAGAGTGCCCATCGCTCCTCAATTTTCCTGGATTTAGTGGATTCCTTTTTCAGCGATCCACTTAAAGCTCAATAGTCACACTCTCTCTCAATTACCCTGCGCCCCTAGGAGCCCTGCCTGAGGGGACCCATTTTATTCCTTGGGGCAGCCAGTGTTGTGGGCAGCGAATATGTCTGCTAATTCTGTTATACCGTACTCTCCCAAGCACTTAGTATAGTGCTCTGCACATAAGTGCTCAATATATACCACCGACTGACGGCATCAGAGGCTCCCTTGGCTTCCGGCAGGGCCCAATGTGAGGTGATTTTGGGGGCGGGGGGGCCATGGTCAGGAAAGGGGCCACAGAACCTGATCTTGCTGTGCTCGAATCTCCAGTGAGGCTGGGCCCAATTCAATCAATCAGTGGTATTTATTAAGCGTTTACTATGTGCAGAGTACTGTTCTCTGCCCCTGGAAGAGTCCAAAACAACAGAATTAGCAGACATGCTCCCTGCCTATACTGAGCTTACAGTCTAAGGGGGAAGCAGGCATTGAAATGAAGAAATAATTTATAATAAATAATTGAAAGATGCGTATATAAGTTCTGTGGGGTTGGAGTGACTATCAAATATCCGAAGGTCAAGCTCGCTGTAGGCAAGGAATGGTGTCTGTTTATGGTTACATTGTACTCTCCCAAGCGCTTAGTACAGTGCTCTACACAGAGTAAGCGCTCAATAAATATGCTGGAATGACTGAATGGACAATCAATGGGTCAAGCTGCTGTGGACCTTTCCATTGCTCCTCACTCCTCCTTTATGTTGGCGAGGAAAACAGATGTGGAAACTGAGAAACAGGAGGGAAGGGGAGAGTTTGGGGGGCAAAGGCGGGAGAGACCGCACAGGAGGGGGGAAGGATTTAGTCCTTTATCCCGAAGTGTCAGCACTCTTTGTTATACTGCCTTGCAGGACCAGCAGCAATGGAAACGGCATATTGCGGGTCTGATAAGACGGTGGGGAGATTTCCCCCTACTCTTTGGCTTTCTCCGCTCTCTTCAGCTGTGTTCTGCCTCTTCCCTTTGACGGTAAGCTCCTTGTGGGCAGGGAACGGGTCTTGGGCTGATATTCCACTTCGAGGGCCTTCAGTGCCTTACACTCGGTAGCGCAATAAATACGACTCCTTTAAGGTGTGCTGCCAACCCAAATGGAACAATAACTGGGGATCCTCTTTTTATTCGGGCTAAGGAAGTCTCAAGGGCTTAGTATAGCGCTCTACACCCAGTAAGTAGTCAATAAATACCAGGATGAGGAGGAGGAGGTGAAGGAGACATATATAGCGCTTTACCCACAGTAAGCATTCAATAAATTCCAAGACGAAGAGGAAGAGGAGGTGAAGAAGAAATATATAGCGCTCTGCACACAGTAAGTGTTCAATAAATAAAATCCCACTGATTGATTGGAAACCCTCCAAGAACTCCAGGATGGAAGAGTTTAGGAAGCAGTGATCTGGATGAGGAATAAACTCTATTCTGAATAATAACAGTATTTGTTAGGCACTTACTCTGTGCCAAGCACTTTACAAAGCGCTGGGCTAGACACAAGCAAATTGTGTTGGACACAGTTCCTTTCCCCACCTGGGTACGGTCTTAATCCCCATTTTACAGAGAGGTAACTGGGGCCCAGAGAAGCTGAGTGACTTGCCCCAAAGTCACGCAGCAGACAAGTAGCAGAGCCGGGATTAGAACCCAGGTCCTTCTGACTCCCAGGCCTGTGCTCTATCCCTTAGGCCACGCTCCTCTTGATCTTAGTGCTCAACTCCAACCTTCTCCTGCCCTCCCCTGAGATGGCAGGTCCTCGTCTATGGAGGGACGGTCATTGCATGGGCTAAAACCATCGGACGACAAAAGGGCACTTGGAAGAAAAGACCTTCTGCGTTTCCAAGCAACCATCCGTCCCCGAGCCCCCATATCCCGACACCAAGAAGCAATAAGGAGCCGAGAAGACCCCCGATGCCGAGAGAAAGACTTGTGTGGGACTGCTTAAGACCTTTTAATGGTGCATTTGCTCTGGATTCATCCGATGAGTGGCTATTCTTTCATCTCAGAAGTAAAATTCACTCTCCAGAGGAAGCTGGGAGACCAAACTTCTTTTGTCTGAAAAGGCTGAACGCGCCTATGTCAACGGAGGAGAAACTGCCTGCACTTTTGACTTTCTTTCCACCGGCGGTGCTTTGAGGCTTCCCCTACTGCCAATACTATCAATCGCTAATAATAATAATAATAATGATGGTATCTGTTAGGTGCTTACTACGTGCCAAGCACTGTTCTAAGCTCTGGGGGTGATAAAAGGTAATCAGGTTGCCCCACGTGGGGCTCACAATCTCAATCCCCATTTTACAGATGAGATAACTGAGGCACAGAGAAGTTGTGACTTGCCCAAAGTCGCACAGCTGACAAGGGATGGAGTCGTAATTAGAACCCATGACCTCTGACTCCCAAGCCCGTGCTCCTTCCACTGAACCGTCCAAACATATCGATCCACCACATATATTGAACGCTCCTCAGCTATTTAGTACAGTGCTCTGCACCTGGGAAGAATTCAATACACATAATTGAGTGAGCACTTACAGGGTACAGAGCAATGTATTAAGAGCTTGGGAGTATCTGTAATTTATTTATTTAATGTCTGTCTTCCCCTCTAGATCGTAAGCTTCTCGTAGGCAGGGACTGGGCCTGTTTATGGTTATCCTGTACTCTCCCAAGTGCTAAGTACAGCGCTCAGCACACAGTAAGCACTCGATAAGTACGAGCGAATGAAATGAATGAATTTGAATTGGTAGAGACGATCCCTATCCTCAAGGATCTTATAACCAGTCATATTCACTGAGCGCTCACGGTAATAATTATGGCATTTGTTAAGCGCGTACCATGTGCTCAGCACTGTTCTCAGCGCTGGGGTAGACAGAGCGTAATCAAGGTTGTCCCACGTGGGGCTCACGCTTTTAATCCCCATTTTACAGATGAGGTAACTGAGGCATAGAGAAGTTAAGTGACTTGCTCAAGGCCACACAGCAGAAAGTGGCGGAGGCGGGATTAGAACCCACGTCCTCTGACTCCCAAGCCTGTGCTCTTTCTACTAAGCCGCGCTGCTTTGGAGAGCGCTGTACTAAGTGCTTGGGGGGAGCACAATACAACAGAATTAGCATCCGTGATCCTTGCCCTCAAGGACCTTACAGTGTTACCTATCACCTCTTCCCACCTGCTCCTAGTCTCCTCTTCCCTGCTGGTAACCGCCCCCTTTCCCCCTCACCACAACTTGTCTGCTGTGTCACCTTGGGCACATCACTAAATTCTCTGTGCCTCAGTTACCTCACCTCTAAAATGGGGATTAAGATTGTGAGCCCCATGCGGGACAGGGACTTGCTTAGCTTGCATCCAAATTAAGAGAAGCAGCGTGGCTCAGTGGAAAGAGCCCGGGCTTGGGAGTCCGAGGTCATGGGTTCGAGTCCCAGCTCTGCCACTTGTCAGCTGGGTGACTGTGGGCAAGTCACTTTACTTCTCTGGGCCTCAGTGACCTCATCTGTAAAACTGGGATTAAGACTGTGAGCCTCACGTGGGACAACCTGATTACCCTGTATCTACCCCAGCGCTTAGAACAGTGCTCTGCACATAGTAAGCGCTTAAATACCAACATTATTATTATTATTATCCACCCCAGCGTTTAGTTCAGTGCCCGGTTCTTGCCAAGAGCTTAACAAATATATTTTTTTAAGACTCAAGAGCAAACATTATCCCTTTTCTTCCTCTGAACAAGTACAGATTTAAGAAGATACGATTTAATCCCTCTATTCTGTAAAAAGTTTCTGTACGTAGAACGTTATTAGTCTAGCAGCGTGGCTCAGTGGAAAGAGCCCGGGCTTGGGAGTCAGAGATCACAGGTTCTGATCCCGGCTCCGCCGCTCGTCAGCTGCGTGACGTTGGACAAGTCACTTAACTTCTCTGTGCCTCAGTTACCTCAGCTGCAAAATGGAGGTTAAGACTGTGAGCCCCACGTGGGACATCCTGATTACCTTGTATCCCCCCAGTGCTTCGCACATAGTAAGAGCTTAACAAATAATCGTTATTATTATTATTACTCTGTAGCATCCTTAGTCTCCGGTAAAATCTCCCCAATCTTTTTGTACCTCACTCAGGGAGTGGTTTACTGCCCACCTGCACACGATCTAATATCTCTGTATAGATGCAGCCCGCAATTTTTGCCACTTTGAACACCACAGTTTTCGAGGAAACTCTCTAGAACCGGCACCCTAATTCCGTAGCCATCGCAGACGTCGTTCTCTGCCTTTCCTGTGGAAACGTGCTTCGTGTCGAATCTCCTGTTCTGAACACTCAGGAATACCATTCCGACATACTCCATCTACTCTCATTTCGCGAGAGAGGAAAGCTCCCACCGTATATCTAAATTCCTTTAGGCCCCTCTCTAATAAGTCCGTGAGAGGCCATCCGTTACAAGCGGGATGGCTCGGCGGCCCCTCGCTTCCTCTTCTAAATAGAATTCTCCGAAACTTTACAGCCCAAATTCTGGTTTTGCCATCGACAGAGAATCCCCTTTCGCTTGAACCACCTGACAGCTACAAACCTCCAATCCGAGGTCTCGCCTCCGCTGCTTGTGAAGAACCTCGCTTAGTTCGGTTTTCATCGTGGTCACATGCCCGGGGAGTGAAGTAGAGGAATCCTTCTCTCCGCCTCGGCCATGCCGCCGCCCCGAGAGCCCCCACGTCCCCCCGGCTCCGGGCCGTGAGGGAAACGCGGACTAGCAACTCGGGAGGCCGTCAGAACGGGCCGGCGGCGGGGAGTGTGTACTTCGAGCTGGCAGAGGGGGGAATGACTGCTTCTTTCGTTTTCAAAGGAGGAAGAACCGAGGCTGTAAATACACGCGAAGGACTGTCTGTATTAGTACAGTGCTCTGCACGCAGTAAACGCTCAAGCAATACGATGGATCGATCGCCCGATGACTCACGGTGTCGTCAGAGACAGTGGCTCTCCCTCTCAGCTTGTCCAGCACACACGCTCCCTCAGAAATGTTTTCAGTGCAGCAACCTACAGCTCTGCTGGTCACCCCGGCGTGATGGGATAACAAAACAAAACAAAAAAAAATCGGGATGATTCTGCCTCGTCAGCTGGCCCCTTTTACTTTGTTCCAGGAGAGGAAGCAAGGGAAAAAAAAAGGAGCCATGACAATCAGCCCGCCCGCCACCGGCACGAAACCTGCCCTAGACTTGTGAAAATAATGTTTTGGGAGGAAGAGCTCTGGCTCGCTGAAAGCACGGCTTGCGTGAAAAGCAGGAAGCTGATCGGAGCAGCAGAGAGCAGGGATGGGGCGGAGCAGAGAAAGCTCAGCCCAGAGGATCCTGGTTGCTTAGAGTTACTTATTCGCAGCATAATCTAATTTATTTATACCAGGGTCCGTCTCCCTCTCTAGACCGTCGGCTCGCTGCGAGCGGGGAACCTCTCTGTTGTACTCTCCCAACTGTTTGGTGCGGTGCTCTGCACACGGTCGGCGCTCAATAAATACCAGTGACCGATCGACAATCTAATGCCGCTGCTTTCTGCTCTCCCCCAGCAATCTAGGCTACCTCTTCGCTCCCCCGCTCGGCGGAAGGCTGGAATTTGGGGAACCGTGGCACCCTCCAAACGGAAGGCCTGACCATGGTTTCAGACGGTGCCTCGGCGCAAGGGAAGCGATGTCAGCCTCCCAGCACACACACGCATACGCCCCAGCCTCGGCTCCGTCGAGCCACCTCCGCTCTGATCTGTCGAGACCCTAAGGGCCCCGGCTTCTGCCCAATCCTACCTAGCTGGGCTCCGTGATCCGGCCAGGGGAACCGAGAGATCGTACTACTGGAGTAAATCAAAACTGATACAAAAAAGTCTCCCCACATGGAGTCCAACATCCTCTCTCTCTGCCCAGCCAAGCCCCTGCGGCCATCAATCGGTCGTCCTAATCCGGCACTTACTGTGCGCACAGCACTGCACGTTTGAGAGAGTACAGTAGAATTTATTGTTGAATCGTACTCTCCCAAGTGCTCAGTACCGTACTCTGCACACAGTAAGCGCTCAAATATGACCGAATGAATGAAGAATTTAGCAGATACAGGCCCGGCACATTGAGTCTGTGGCAGAAAGGGAGGAGATGCGGTGACAGAAAGGGCGTAAGTCAAATGACAAGCAGCGTGGCCTTGTGGGAGGAGCACGGGCCTAGAAGACAGAGGATCCGAATTCTAATCCCAGTTCCGCCACTCCGTCTGCTGAGTGACCTCGGGCGGGTCATTCATTGTTATACCGTACTCTCTTCAGGACTCACTACGGTGCGCTGCACCCTGTAAGCGCTCAATAAATATGACTGCCTGACTTCACGTCTCTGGGCCTCAATTACCTCATCAGTAAAATGGGGACTGAGACTGTGAGCTCTATTTGGCACAGGAACTGTGACCAACCCAATTTTTTTCCCTGTACTCCAGTGCTTAGTATAGAACCTGCCACACAGTAAGCACGTAAATTAAAGAACTCATTTTATAAAAAGTCAAATAAGCCTGAGCTCAGGACAAGGACCAAGACATCCTCCCCTACAAGAAATGTGGCAGAGAGGTGGTAAAAATGTATAATTTCAATTCAGACCCACAGTCCTGATGCTTCCCTTCTCCTCTTGGCCACAACCTGCCTGTTGTTGCTGGCCATCAATGCTGATAACGATGTTCACGGCAGACCCCGACGGTGAAAATGCTTTAAACTTGTAAAAGGAATCAAGGTTGGGGTTCGTAATTGGAATTCTTCTAGAAGCTGGCTGGGAAAACAAAATACAAGGCCAAAAAAAAAAAAAAAAAGACCTCACTTAATAACCACTTCCTTTGGGAGTCAGAACTGGGGTACTAAGTGCTGGGACAGATAGAGCAGATGTGGTCACTATACCATGGGGAGTTCACAGTCTAAGAGGTGGGGATAGCAGGTAACATCCCCATTTTACAGATGAGAAACCGAGGCTCCCAGAGCTGGGGTTAGAACTTTTCCAAATGAGAGGCTTATGCAAAGAAATGGGACGTTTCGAGAAGCAGCGTGGCCTAGTGGATAGAGCATGGGCCTGGGAGTCAGAAAGTATATATGTACATAGTTATAATTATAATTCTATATTATTACTGATATATATATATATATATAAAATTCCATTTATCTGTAATGATGCTACTGATGCCTGTTTACTAGTTTTGATGTCTGTCTCCCCACTTCTAGACTGTGAGCTCGTTGTGGGCAGGGATTGTCTCCATTTGTTGTTGAACTGTACTTCCCAAGCGCTTGGTACAGTGCTCTGCACACAGCAAGTGCTCAATAAATACGACTGACTGAATGAAAAGACTTGGTTCTAATCCCAGCTCGGCCACTCGTCTGCTGTGTGACCTCGGGCACGTCGCTTGACTTCCCTGTGCCTCAATTCCCACATTTGAAAATTGGGATTAAGACTGTGAGCCTCATGTGGGACGGGGTCTATGTCCCACCTGATTAGGTTGTATCTATGCCAGTGCTTAGTACAGTGACTGGCACATGGTAAGCGCTGAACGAATACCATAAAGTCTATCAGCAGTACTCCAGAAACTTAGATGACATCCTTAACTCTAAATTTACATAACCATAGACACTGGAGTTCCTCTGCTATATTATTCGTTCCTTGAGGGTAAAGAACCACATCCACAACTTGCCACGCTAGAAAACATAATTCTCGAGTCCATAACAACAGCAGTGATATTTGTTATGTTCGGTCTATGGGCCAAACACTGGGGAAGACAGCATGGCACAGTGGATAGAGCGTGGGCCTGGGCGTCAGAAGGTAATGGGTTCTAATCCCAACGTCACCACTTGTCTGCCGTGTGGACTTGAGCAAGTCACTTCACTGGGCTTCGGGTACCTCACTTAACAAATGGGGATTGAGACTGTGAGCCCCAAGTTGGACAGGGACCGATTTGCTTCTCTCTATCCTGCCACACAGTCAGCGCTTAGCAAATACCACAATTATTATTATAAAAGATAATCAGCACTTAGTAGGGTGCCCGGCACTTAGTAAGTGCTTAAATACCATAACAAAACAATATAAACATAATCAGATCAGACACAGTACCCTGGCCCACACCTACTCACGGTCTTAAGAGGGAAGAGGAAAGACATGTCACAGAAACTGAAGTCCAGAGAAGTTTAGTCACTTGCCCAAGGTCTCACAGGAGGTAAGTGGCAAAGCTGGGATTAGAACCAAGGCCTCCTGACTCCGATTCCTGTGCTCTGACCACTTGGTCACAGTGCTCCGCAAAAATCTCTATATCCTCCTATGGTCCCGGCCATTTCCCACCATCCCGCCCAGGAAGAATCACATTCCACAATGGCCTCCGACAGTAGTGGACTTCAATGGCCCCGTGAAATAAGCAACACAATTTTTTTAATTGGTATTTGTAAACTGCTATGTGCCGGGCACTGTACTGAGCGCTGGGCTAGATACAAGCTCATCGGATTGGACACGGTCCTCGTCCCATATGGGGCAAACAGTTTTCCCTCCCCGTTTGACAGATGAGGTAACTGAGGCCCAGAGAAGTGAAGGGACTTGCCCGAGGTCACACATCGGACAAGCGGCGGAGCCGGGATTGGAACCCAGGTCCTTCTGACTCCCAGGCCCGCTGCTTCTCAGCAAACCTGACGTAGAATTGAGACAACCCAGAAGGTCTGCTGCCCAATACACTCGCTGAAATCTGAGCAAAGCCGTGATTCTCTCCCGAATAAAATGCTAAATTGGCGTGTAAAGGCACGCCTAAGAAAAGTAGGCATTTCTCAAGGTAGACACTTCCTGGAAACAAGCAATGCTGCCAGGAGTTTTCGGGCGTTGAGGAAGATAACATTTCTGAGGAAGAAAAGCGGTGAACTGCCTCCCTGAGATCACATACTGCAATCTTTCTGGCCCCTGCTCGATGCTCACTGACTTCACACACCAGAGTAGTCAATCTGTCAGTGGTATTTATTAAGCACTTTCTGTCTGCAGAACACTGTACTAAGTGCTTGGGAGAGCACAACATGATACGATATGGTATGACCTAGCAGATAGAGCACGGGCCTTGGAGTCAAAGGTCATGGGTTCTAATCCCAGCTCCACCGCTTGCCTGCTGTGTGGCCTTGGGCAAATCACTTCACTTCTCTGTGCCTCAATTCCATCATCAGTAAATTTGGGGATTAAGACTGCGAGACTGATGTGGGACAGGGACTGTGTCCAGTGCAATTTGCTTGAATCTCCCTGCCCTCCCAGACACCCCACCAGTGATCAGTACGGTTCCTGGCACACAGTAAGCGCTTAAATACCACAGTTATTATTTTAATTATTACTACAATACAATATGGCCTGGTGGACAGGGCATGGGCCTGTGAGTCAGAAAGACCTGGTTTCAAATTCCGGTTCCTCCACTTGTCTCCTGGGTGACCTTGGGCAAGACACTTCACTTCTCTTGGCCTCAGTTACCTCATCTGTAAAATGGGGATTCAGACTGTTAGCCCCATGTGGGACAGGGACTATGTCCAAGACTGTGAGCTTGTTTCGGGCAGGAATGTGCCTGCTGCTATATTGTACTTTCCCAAGTGCTTAATGCAATGCTTTGCACACAGAAAGTGCTCAATAAATACAACTGAATGAACAAACCGATGATCCTGAGTGTTTAGTTCAGTGCCTTGCACATAGTATGCTCTTACATTATGGGCAGGGAGCGTGTCTGCTGGTTCTGTGGTACTGTACTTTCCCAAGTGCTTAATTCAGTGCTCTGCCCATGCAATTGCTTGATTAACAAATACCATTAAAAAAAAACCCAAAAACAACCAGAGCTGGTAGACACATTCCTTGCCCACAGTGAGATTACAGTCTAGAAGGACTTATGGTCTACAGTAAACCAGATCTCACTCCACTGATCCAGGGGAACTGAATTGGGAATTGGGATCCAGGGGCTGATCCTAATGGAGTTTTAAGGAGGCAGAACCCATCGGGAGGCAAAGGAGAGACATGCAACCTTACTGGGGAGGAGGGAAAGGGGAAGATGGAGGAGAGGGTGCACTTTCAACACCCCCACCCCTTCCCCACCCTTCCCCCACCTCCTCCAGTCACTATAGGAGAGCGAGGACACTGGTGAACTTCTCTGGATCATTCATTCATTTATCAATTCAACTGCATTTATATATAAGTGCAGAACACTGTACTAAGCACTTGGGAGAGAATGACAACTATGAACAGACATATTCCCTGCCCACAGTGAGCATACAGCCTAGAGGGGGTTTAAAAAAACCCAAAAAACTTAATTCTAAGTTACTTCTAGTATAGACATCAATACAAATAAATAAAATTATAAATGTGAACTTAAGTGCCATAGGGATGAGACTAAAGTTCTCCAGATTTCTCATTCTTCTACCGCAGGTTTGGGGCATCCTCCTCATTGTTCCCCAAGTTTCTTCATTCAGTTGTGTTTATTGAGCGCTTACTGTGTGCAGTGCGCTGCTTGGGAGAGAACAAGATAACAAAAACAGACACATTCCCTTCGCCAAGTCCCTGCAACCTTCTTGCTCCCACATCAAGAAGGATAGAGGAGCCCAACTAGTATTTATTTAAGCACTTACTATGTGCCAAGCACTGTACCAAGCCCAGGGGTAGATACAAGATAATCAAGTTGGACACCGTCCCTGTCCTACCTGGAGTTCAGCCTTAATCCCCATTTTATAGATGAGGTAACTGAGGCGTGGAGAAATTAAGTGATTTGTCCGTGATTTCACCGAAAACAAGTGGAGGAGCCGGGAATAGAATCCAGGTCCTCCGATTCCCGAGTCTGTTCTCTTCCCACTGTGGGCAGGGATCGTGTCTACCAACTCTGCTGTATGTTACTTTCCTGAGTGAAACGTCTTTAACTAATGTCTACTCTAAAGCAAATCTGAATTAATACCAGTGAGAGCAAGAAGGAGGAGAAAAGTGCTTAAAAAAAAACCCAAAAAAACTTTTAATTCTAATCTCCCGTTGACCAGAATTCACGTGACTGTTGAGAATTCCCAAGTTTCCACGCCGAAAGCTGCCTTGGCCAACTGGAAGAAGATCGCTATTGAGTAATCCAATGAACTATCATCAGACACTTTGACAAGGTATGGACTGGAAAACTATGGAAACACATGAAAACAAGGGGCAAGGCAGAAGTCCCGAAAAAACTCACGCGCAAATAGGACCACCGCAATCTGGAGCAGAACAAAGGAATTCAACAAGGTTGACAGGGCATGAAACACAACTTTCTGCTCAACTCTAAAAATACCTTAAGAATGGGGAGATTTTGTGGGACTCTAGGCTAAGCACTGGGGAAGAGACAAGCTAAGCAAACTGGACACAGTCCCTGTCACACACAGGGCTCAAGGTTTAAGTGGGAGGGAGAAATTCCTGAGGGCAGGGATCGTGTTTGGTTTTTTAAATGGTATTTGTTAAGCACTTACGGTGTGCCAGGCACTGTTCTAGGCACTGGGGTAGCTACAAGGTAATACGGTTGGACACAGTCCACATCCCCCCATGGGGCTCGTAATCTTAGGCCGCACTTTCCAGATGAGGTAACTGAGGCCCAGAGAAGTGAAGTGATTTACCCAAGGCCACGCAACAGACCTGTGGCGGAGCCAGGATTAGAGCCCAAGTCCTTCTGACTCCCAAGCCCATACTCTATCCACTAGGCCATGCTGCTTCACTCCATTTTATCCCCATTTTACAGATAAGAAAGCTGAGGTAGAGAGAAGGTTCATGACTTGTCCAAGCTCACACAACAGCCAAGTGGCAGAGGCGGGATTAGAAGCCAGTACTATTACAGCAGACTCGGGAAACCTGGATTCGAAGTCAGGTTTCCTGACTCCACCGTAATAGCGGTAATAGTGTTCAATAATAATAATAATAATAAAAATGTTGGTATTTGTTAAGCGCTTACTACGTGCAGAGCACTGTTCTAAGAGCTGGGGGAGATACAGGGTAATCAGGTCGTCCCACGTGAGGCTCACAGTTAATCCCCATTTTACAGATGAGGTAACTGAGGCACAGAGAAGTTAAGTGACTTGCCCATAGTCACACAGCTGTCAAGTGGCAGAGCCGGGGTTCAAACCCATGACCTCTGACTCCCAAGCCTGTTTACCGAGCACCCAAGTGGGTGCAATCCTTGGGAAATTCCAAACAAGCAGGTGACACACTCCTTGCCCACAAGGAGCTTACGATCTTTCGGTACTCCCAGTTCCAGGCTGGTTTCACTAGGCCATGGCACTCAAAAGGAACTAAGAACAGATTCCTGAAATTGCTAAACACAAAACTGTGCAGAGGATTTATACTCTCTGAGAAGACAAGACTCCAAATGACAAAATAATAATAATAACAACAATTGTTAAGCACTCACTATGTGTCGGGCACTGTTCTAACGGCTGCGGTAGATAAAAGATAATCAGGTCCCAAATGGGGCTCACAGTTTAAGAAGGAGGGAGACTAGATATTGAATCCCCGACGGTGAAGATGAGGGAACTGAGGCACAGGGAAGTCAAGTGACTTACCCGAGGTCACACAGGAGACAAGGGGAGGATCGGGGATTGGAACCCAGATCCTCTTTCACCCAGACCTGTGCTCTTTCCATGAGGCCACGCTGCCTCCCAGATATAACCTAGCCTGTGTGCCCATGATGACAGCCACACATTCCAGGGAAAAGTCAGTAATGACGACGAAGATGGTGATGAAAATAGCAATCTGTAGGGCTACCTCAAAATTTTGGAGAGGCAGGACACCATTCGAGATGTGTGGTGAAATTAAACTGAGGAGGATGCCAGCCCCTCTAGACCGGAAGTTTGCTGTGGGCAGGAAACATGCCCACCAACTCTGTTAAATCATATTTTCCCAAGTGCTTAGCACAGCGCTCTGCACTCGGTAAGCTCTCCATAAATACCACTGACTGATGGATCCAGGGAGAAGTAGGGACAGGTGTGAAGAAGCCGTGGGCGGGCTAGTTCACAGCACTGTTCTTCATCTGAGGAGACCAATTTTAAGGAATGGAAGAGGATGCAGTGTTTTCTACCTGGTAACGCCTCCTGATAACTGGAGGAAGTGATCCACCTCCTCCGCTTAACCGCTTATTTTCAAAGCAATCTGATAATTAGTATTAATTGCTGGCCTTCGGATGGATGTGGGCTATGAACTTTGGCTACTTACCGTGGAAAGCCCACCGCAATCCCTTAACCGCAAAGCAACAGCCCCTCTCAACGGCTACTTATTGAAACCTGTCTGTACTTAAAAATCAACAGCCTTCTAAACATTCTTGCTCTGAAAATGTTCATTCCACAAAAGCTGGCTAAAAATCATATTGGAAAAGAATGAATTTTCCTTTCCTCTTCCAAGGCCACATCTAGTGCAGGAAATCATTCCAAATGTTTCTAAACGTATTCACACCCGCGGTACGTATTTTCATAATCGGTTGTCCCTCCCTACCTGTAGCTTATTTAGCACTTGCTGGCTCTTTGAGGGTGGGGATCGGGTCTGCTAAGTCTATTGTATCAATCAGTTGTATCAATCAATTGTATTTATTGAGTGCTTACTGTGTGCAGAACACTATAATAAGCAATTGGAAAAGTACGATCCAATTGAGTGATAGGCACAATCCTTAGATAAGAGGTTAGTCTGGTAGGGGAAAGACAAACATTTAAATAAAGCAATCGATGGTACTGATTTTTGCATTTATTTAAAGATATTTGTTAAGCACTTATTATATGCCAGGCACTGTACTAAAAACTGGGGTGAGGCAAGCTAATCAAGTTGGGCACGGTCCATGTCCCACCTGGGACTCACAGTCTTAATCTCCATTTTACAGGTGAGGGAACTGAGGCACAAAGAAGGGACGCGACTTGCCCAAGATCACCCAGCAGACAGGTGGATGGAGCCGGGATTAGAACCCAGGTCCTTCTGACTCCCAAGCCTGAGTTCCACTAGGCCAAGTTGCTAATCATGAGAGACACAGTTCCTGTCCCACTTGGGGATCATGATCTAAGATGGAGGGGAAACGGGTATTTTATCCCCATTTCACAGAGGAGGAAACTGAAACCCAAAGAAGCTAAATGATTTGCTTTCACGATTATACAAAAAGCCTTTCTCTCCCCTTTACCGCCTTCCTATTTCTCCCTTCCCTTCTCTCCCTTCTGTTAGAGCGTGGTCTAACAGAAAGAGTACAAGTCTGGTAGTTATGAGGTCTGGGTTCTAATCCCCCTTCTGCGACTTGCCTGCTGTGTGAACTTAGGCAAGTCACTTAACTTCTCTGGGCCCTATTTTCTCAGCTAGAAATGGAGACTGAATATCTGTTTTTTCTTTCCTCTTCGAATGGGAGCCCCATGTGAGAGAGGAACTCTGTCTGATCTTAATTTATATATATACATATATGTGTGTGTACCATTACTTATCTATTTATTTATATTAATGTTTGTTTCCCCCTCTAGTCTGTGAGCTCATTGTGGGCATGAATGTGTCAGTTTGTTATATTTTACTCTCCCAAGTGCTTAGTACACAGTAAGCACTTAAACATATAATTGAATGAATGAATCAATGATGTGTCGACCATGAATCCACCCCAGAGTTTAATACAGTGCTTGGGACATAGTAAGAGCTTACCAAACGCCACTACTATTATACTGTGTTCAGTACCGTTCCTCGACATTAACACTTACGCGCTTTGAATTCTCGTTGATGACTCTATTTCCTCTGACATAATGATATTTACTGAGTGCTTACTGTGCGCAAAGCACTGTACGAAGCACTAGGGAGAATACACAGTGACAGAATTGGGAGGCAAGCGCCCTTTCCGCAACAAGCTCACAGTCTGGAGGGGGAGATAGAAATGAAAATGAATCAATTATAGTTATGTACATAAGTGCTGTGAGGCTGAGGGAGGGGTGGAAAAAAAGGGAGCAAATCCAGGTGGAAGGGCGATGCAGAAGGGAGTGAGGAAATGAGGGCTTAGTCAGGGAAGGCTTAACCTGGTAACAATAACAATACTCGCTTTTATCTGAAGAACTGGTTCAGTAGAAGGCTAAAAACTTCAGCGGGATCGAGTGGGATGAGGATAAACTCCGGGATGAGAGGGGAAGGGAAGTGAGGGATGAAGAGAGAAAAGATAAGGAGGTGGGTGGGGCCCTGCCCCACGCAGCAAGTGAGGTGATCGCTTCAGGGTTCAATGTCAAGAGGGGTGGCAATGATTAAAAATGTGAAAAGCTCCACCTGTGGGAAGTAGCACCTAAACAGAGGACGGTGGCTTGGGAACAGGGGCACAGTGGCTCTGCAGCAAGAAGAGTGGGTGGGGGGGGGGTCCCCCATAACCAAGAGGCCTTCCCAGACTAAGCCCCCCACTTTTCTTCATCTCCCACTCCCCTCTCCGACACCCTGACTCGCTCCGTTTCCCAGTCCCTCAGCACTTACGTACCTATCTGTCATTTATTTATTTGTATTGATGTCTGTCTCTCCCACCTAGATTGTAAGCTTATTATGGGAAGGAAACGTGACTGTTTATTGTTGTACTCTCTTGAGCACTTAGTACAGTGCTCTGCACACAATAAGTGCTCAATAAATACGACTCAACACTCTGGGTCTCGGGGGGAGACACTTCCACATGACACACTACAACATGCCATCAATCAGTGGCATTTACTGAGTGCTTACTGAGAGCAGAGCACTGTACTAAGCAATTAGCACCGTACTAAGCCCTTCCACACTCAGTCTACCATAATCTTCGAACAGAACGCAATGGCAAGGCCCATTTCCCATTCCCAGAGATGCTAAATGCCTGAAACTGTCCCAGGATGGCCAGATGACCCAGCTGCCTAACTCTAACCCAAAGAATAATAATTGGGGTATTCGCTAGGCGCTTACTATGCACCCAATACTGAGGTAGATACAAGAGAATGAGGGCGGATACGGAGCTCAGACTCTTAAGTGAGAAGGCACAACAGGTATTTAATCCCCATTTTACAGATGAGGAAACTGAGGCACGGTGACTTTAAATCACACCATTAAATGAATACCACTGATTGATTCAGTGACTTGCCCAAGGTGACACTGCAGACAAATTGTGGAGCCAGGATTTGGGCCCGCGTCTGCTGACTCCCAGGCCCATGCTGTTCCCAAAGTACTGTATTCAGTGCTTGGGAGAGTACAATCAATGATACTCACTGGGCATTTATTGGGTGCAGAGCACTGTACTAAGCACTTGGGAAGCAGCACGGTGTAGTGAAGGTGTAGTGAATAAAGCCCGGGCCTGGAAGTCAGAAGGTCATGGGTTCTAATCCAGGCTCTGCCACTGGTGTGACCTTGGGCAAGTCACTTTACCTCCCTGTGCCTCAGTTACCTCATCTGTAAAATGGGGATTGAGACTGCGAGCCCCATACGAGACAGGGACCGTGCCCAACCTGATTACCTTGTATACACCCCAGGGCTTAGAACAGTGCTTGGCATAAAGGAAGCCCTTAAGTACCATAGAATACTAACGTTTATCGTAATCATCATAATAATCAAATTTAAATTTAAAAAAGAATAGAAAAGAGGACTTCTCAGAACCAGATGGAATGGTGAAGAATTTGGCAACTTGACTCAAAGTTTCAAGCTACATGTTACTCCAACATAAATATCCCCTTGCAGTGGGTTACAGACCAAGAAACAGAATCCTCAGAGCACAGGAAAGTGAAGCTGACTCAAACCAACTAAAAACAAAAGTGAAAACAGCTCACAGGGTTCAGTAAGATGAAGGGGCTGTGAAAGGGGCGGGTGGGGGGGGGGGGGAGGGAAAGTAATGCAGCAATAAAGAGAAATGGGTTCCTTTCTTTCCTTGAGTAACCTAGATAGATGGGTATCACCTTTGGGTGGGTATAATTACTAATAATAAGAGCAACTGGGGTCCCGCTTCAGCACTTACTACATGCTAAACACTGAGGTAGGTATAAACTAATCCGGTCAGACACAGTCCCTGTCCCGGACAGGGTTCACGATTAAAGCCAGGAGGAGAATCAGTGTTACCCCCCATTTTACAGATGAGGAAACTGAGGCCAGACAAGTTGTGACTCGCCCAAGGTCACACAGAAGGAAGCGGTCGAGTCCCAATTAGAACTCAGGTCTTTTAATTCTCAAGCCCGGAACCCTTTCCACTGAGTCAAGCAAAAATAAAAACACACAGGGATGGGAGCACTGCTCGTTACGGGCAGGAAACGGGTCCACTAATTCTGTTGTACTGAACTCTCCCAAGCACTTGGTACAGTGCTCTGTACGTAGTGAGCGCTCAATAAATGCCGCTGATTGACTGAATTACGAGGCACAAACAGCACATTTCTGAGGCAAGGGTTCTCAATCTCCCTGAGAAATGAGTATATTGGTGGGAAATCAAAGACAGCATTATTTGCTGTGTACTGACCATGTGCTGAAATCATTCACTGGCACATGGTCTACACACAGAATATTTCTTATCGGTTTTGAGTTTCCTGTGAGCAGACAGTAATGATGATTTCCAATTACAGGAAAACACGGATTCTAGGGAAAATGAAAATTCTCTGGAAGGTAACTGGGAACCAAAGAGATACTATGTTACTCTTCCCTAGACTGTAAGTTTGTTGTGGGCAGGGAATGTGTCCGTTTATTGTTTCACTGTACTCTCCCAAGCACTTATTACAGTGCTCTGCACACAGTAAGTGCTCAATAAATAAGACTGACTTTCAGTCTCACAGGAAAACTGAGAGACTAGAGTCAATCAGTGGTATTATCTGAGTACTTTCTGGGTGCAGAGCACTGTACTAAATACTTTGGAGAGTACAACAGAGTTGGCAGACATTTTCCTTGCCCATCACATGCTTCCAGTCTAGAAGGGATACTTCCTATATACTACTCTGGAGGATATCTTTTTTTCTCTCTACACACACACAACACACACACACTCCCCCCAAAGGGTTTTACTTTCAGAGAAGAGCTGATTCACCACAACAGCAGGCTTAATAATCATCCTTCATCTTATCATCCCCCTAACCACTGGCGTGAGTATTCTGGGGGCAAAACAGTCACCTGATTAGGCATCATAAGTGTCAAAATGTTTCTGAAACTCTGGAACACAAACTTCCCTCCTTTCTGCTCCAAACAGAGCGGGCAAGAGTCTGATTTTTGCTTCGACCTTTCGATTCACAGCCTGCTTTTTGGATTTGTCGTCAAGACAGTTCCTTGGTCCTAACTCGCTCGTTATGAGAGGGGAGCGTGGCTGCTAATTCTGTTGTACTGTACACTCCCAAGCGCTTAGTACAGCGCCCTGCACATAATAAGCGCTCTCTAAATACGACTGCTCGATTGACTGAGGTGATGGAAAGCAAAAGATAATGTTCAGCTAAAGGTAGTGCCGGGATTGTACTTGGCAACTCACCAACTTCAAAGATCCCCTTGACTTAGACTGCCCTCTGCAGCCTTTTGCAGTTCTCCCTGAACAATCCATCTGCATTTCTAGATTGAGAAAGGCTGCGATTGAACCAGCAGACAATAACCGGGATAAACTGTTGAAGAGGGGAGAGATGAACTTCCACTCCAAGCTTCATCCATGAATCACTCTCACGTTGACTCACTTGACGCTGACTTTCTGACACTGGCGGCCCAAACCTTGGGCCGTTTCTGCATTAATCCAGAAAGGCAAATCGAAAACGCTTCCTCTTCCACTGCCGACTCTGAAAGATACCCTGACATCCGATCCACGGTATTAAGGATCTAGAGCGTTGCCCAACTTTGGTTTCCAAAATTCAGTGGAATATACACTATTGCCTCGCCGAACAGAGACACGGCAAAACAATAAACTACTTATGGGCAGAGAATGTGTCTATCAATTAGATTGTATTATACTCTCCCCGTGCTACCACGGTTCTCGTCACATGGTAAGCGCTCAATAAATAGTACTGATTGATCCTAAATGGCAAAATTAAATTGAATTAGTAGCCAACCATTATTGAGCCGACTACTCTCTGAATGTCCAAAGCTCTCCCTTTCACCTTCCTTCACAACAATCATATTTTTGGGGTGCTAAGCGTGTGCAGAGCACTATCATAAACAATATAAGCAAGTTGGTAGACAGCCGCCCAGCTCACGGTACTCAGTGCAAATAAAATGGCAAGACAGAGCGATTACAGTCAATGTCTAATAACTCTTTGGGAGTTAATCGCATTGGAAATATTATTTTCTCTCCGTATGATGGGTAATAGCTATGGACTGTCAAAGTACGTCATTAGGCTTTAGATTATTTCGACGGGACAACCGCGGTAATGTGGATGCTTAGATCTGCGGGAAAAGCTTTTCTTTTGATTTCAATCAACGGCATTATTCGGTTACTGTGTGTGGAGCACTGTGCTAAGTACTTGGGGGAGTACAATACAACAGAGTTAGAAGACACAATCTCTGCTCATAAGGAAGTCTGCAATCTGGCGAGGGTCACAGCCAATAATTTACAGATAGACTGTAAGCTCGTTGAGGGTAAGGAATGTGTCTAACCAACTCTGTTGTACTGTAGGGTCCCAAGCACTTAGTACAGTGCTCTGCACATGCTAAGTGCCACCTATTGAGACAGGAAGCAGCAGAGTGGAAGGATAATTATCTAAATGGCATGGGGGGGTGACCCAGAAAGGAGGGATAATAAGGGGAGGGGGAGGAGGGGAGTTGAGAGGTTAGTCAGGGAAGACTTCCTGGAGGAGATGGGATTTGATTTTTAAAAAATTTTCTCATTTGTTTGCTTCAGATTACTTTTTTAAAACATCAGTTACCCAGCGCCACCTTTACAACCCCCAGGTCAAATGAGCGTTACTTTACCATTTGAAAAGGAAACGTATTCTATGAACGAGAGCTTAAGGCAAGCAAGTTAGACGACTGGTTGAGGTTTTTCGATTGTTCTCATTTGGTTACTGCATTTCTTCCTAATTTGGCTTGCCCCGAGGGTGAAGCATTTTCTGTAAATTTGCAACAATTCAAATAAACCCAGGGACTAGTAGGTTAAAAATAAACTCTAAAGGAGCATTATACATATAGGCTTAAAGCTTGTGACCCATTAACTGCAAAAATAAATTAAATCTCTCCCAAGTCTTAAATTTCGCTGGTAAACAAAACTCATTTACAAGGTGGCTCACTGAAGGGAACCTTACTTAAAACGCCTCGAAATGGGTCGCCTCTTCTATCTTTGGATGTTTTCAGAATCCGGCTAGCCTCTTTAGCCTGTCAGAATTCAAGCTTTCAAATAAAATGCCATTATAAATAAAATCATTTTCTTCAGATTGCTTATAAACTCGTGCACTAAATACAATATGATTAACCTGAACCGTGCTCTCTCTAGCACATCTACAGATGCTACAAGCAGGCTAACAATCGTGACGCTATCTGGAGATGAGGTAGCATTCACATTTGGTTAACTCATAATTACAGAATGTTCCAGTCGATGAACTACATCATTATTATTATTATTTAACGGGTTGATATCTTCACTTCATTTCAAGCCAGGAAATGTATCTAAAGAAAAGTTGCAGTTAGAGCTATTATCCACCCAGTGGGCTTCTTCCTGAAAGAAAATTCTTACTCTGAGTAAAGAAAGACACCATTGAGACTGTCTGAGTCACGTTTTTGATTCTTGGCCTACCGGGCTAGTGCTCCTTCCTCAAATCTTGTCTGCGGTGTGACCTCTGGCAAGCCACTTTACTTCGCTGTGCCTCAGTTACCTCATCTGTAAAATGGAGATTAAGACCGTGAGCCCCTCAATGGGACGTGAACTGTGTCCAACCTGATTAGCTTGTATTCTACCCCAGCGCTTAATGTTGGAATTTGTTAAGCGCTTACTATGTGCACAGCACTGTTCTAAGCGCTGAGGTAGATACAGGGTAATCAGGTTGTCCCACATGAGGCTCACAGTTAATCCCCATTTTACAGATGAGGTAACTGAGGCCCCGAGAAGTTAAGTGACTTGCCCACGGTCACACAGCTGTCAAGTGGCAGAGCCGGGATACGAACCCATGATGTCTGACTCCCAAGGCCGGGCTCTTTCCACTGAGCCATGCAGCTTAGTACAGTGGTGGGCACAGCCATCAAGCACTCAGTGGTATTTATTGAGCACTTACTATCTGCACAGCACTTTACTAAGCGCTGGGGAGACTACCATAAAACAGAAATACCAGACACATTCCCTGCTCGTGACAAGCTTCAAGTCTAAAGGGAGTGCTTAAATTCCATTCAACAAACCAAAAAAGACCCTCAATTATTCAAGAGCTGGGCACTAATGATGCCCTCATGCCCCTCAATCAAGAAGTACTTCAGAGTAGCGGAAAAGGGACCTGTCATGGGCAAGGTCAGGCAAGAGGTCAGTAGTCAAGTGAATTTACAAGCTCCTTGGCATGAACTGAGAGTGCCTAGGTCCTCATGTGACAAACTCAGTTCCGCTGAGGAATCCATCGAAGCCCAGACACAACTACAAGTGGAAAAACGAGTAAGAGCCGACCTAGAAAGTGATACACTTTAGTGGTGAGGTGAGTTTTGTTAAAAGGTTAACCTTTCGGGCAGAACTAACAATAACTGTGGTTAGTTAAGCGCTTACTGTGTGCTAAACACTGCTCTACGGGCTGGAGTAGACACAAGATAATCAGGTTAGACAGAGTCGCTGTCCCACCTGGGACTCGCAGTTTTAATCTCTATTTCACAGATGAAGTCACTGAGGCACAGAGAAGGTAAGTGACTTGCCTAAGGTCGCACAGCAGTCACCTGGCAGAGTTGGAATTAGAACCCACATCCTCTGCCTGTGCTCTTTCCAATAAGCCACACTGCTTCTCACTGCCCTCCCCCCAAATATCTGTGCTACCAGAAGTTAATCCTCAAAGACAGCGATTGTTCTCTAGTGCTCTAAAGCCAACAAACTAAATATTGAAGGAATCCATTTTTTTTTAAAAAAAAAAAGAGAGAGAGAGAACAAAAATGAAGGTTCAAGTATTATCTTTGGGAGTTAACTAAAGTCACTGCAAACTGCAAGCAGGACTCCACTGGTCTTATTTTTCCTTCTCTTTCAGCATAAGGTGGGTGGAGGGAACTTGTTCCTTCCAGGTGAATCCCTAGAGTAATAGCCCATCAATAAAGGGTATTTACTGAGTGCTTACTGTGTGTAGAGCACTGTACTAAGCACTTAAGAGAGTACAAGACAACAGAGCTGGAAGACACGATCCCTGCCCACAAGGAGCTTCCGGTCTAGAGGGAGAGACAGACGCTACAATAAATTATGGATATAGCATAAGTGTTTTGGGGCTGAAAGTGGGGACGCGTATCAGGTGAATTAAAGGTACCGATCCAAGGGCGAAGGCGACTCAGAAGGGAGAGGGAATAGAGGAGACGAGGGCTTAATCACGGGAGGCCTCACTGGTATTCACTCAGTGCTGTGTGCAGAAGGCTGTACTGAGTGCTTCAAAAAGCATGATACAAAGTTGGCAGATATGATCCCTACCCACAAGGAGCTTCCAGTCTACAGCTTACATATGAACGCTTCCCAGAAGGTCACTTCCAGTCTGCTAATTCTTGCTGCACTGTACTCTCTCAAGCATTGAGTACAGTCCTCTGCACATAGTAAGCACTCAGTAAATACCAATGACTAATTGCCTGAAGGCATTATAGGGAAGCAACTAGTTACGTGTGTAAAATTGAGGGTTTTTTGGGTTTGTTCACTGTATCCGTTAAGCATTCATTCATTCAATCATATTTATCGAGCGCTGTTTGCAGACCACTGTACTAAGTGCTTGGGAGAGTGCAATGCAACAATAAACAGACACACCCCCTGCCCACAATAAGCTTACAGTCTGGAGGGGGCACTTATTCTATGCCAAGCACTGTACTAAGAGCTGGGGTAGATATAAGCTAATCAAACGGGCTGGGTCTTAGTCCTACATGGGGCTCATAGTCTTAATCCTCATTTTACATAAGAGGTAACTGAGGCACAGAGAAGTTGAATGACTTGCCCAAGGTCACACAGCAGACAAGTGGTGGAGCTGGGATTAGAACCCGTGTCTTTCTGACTCCCAGGCCCGTGTTCTATCCACTACGAATTAATGAAATACGGAAGTTGTGGGCAGAGAATATGCCTGTTATATCGTTAAGCTGTACTCTCCAAAGCACTTAGTACAGTAAGTGCTCAATAAATACGACTGACTGGAAGGAAAAAGCCCTTGCCAGCACCTAACTGAAAACTCAAAAGATCTCCCAAGGGTGTGGGACTCTGGGAAGATTTCCTCCTCCATTTTAAGAATCTTAGAGGACCATCTCAACACCCACTGGGCAGATGATCCGCAATTCAAAAGTGATTAGAAAATAACAGAGTGCTGCCTGCCCTTTGTCAAATCCGGTATCTCTGCCCTCACATTCCAGTGTCCTGGGGAACACTTGGAAACACGAATGTATCCAAGCAAGGCCCAGCTAGAATGTCGGGGAAAAAATACCGCGTTTCCATTGGTCAGGACGAAAGAAACTTCTTGAGGCACCGGTGAACAGCTTTGAGCAACATTTTCCTCCCTTGGAGCAGATTTCAGGCAAGTCGATCAATTAATCAATGGCATTCCTTGAGTGCTTACTATGAGCAGAGCACGGTAATAAGCGCTCGGGAGAGTACAATACAACAGAATTACAAGACACAGCCCCTGCCCGTAATGAGCCCGGGAGTAGGAAAGCAATGGGGTCTTGGGAATGTATAGCTGCATTCCCAATTAACATTCTAACACCGGGATGGCGTCGGTGTTATTACTGGGAATGCACTTAGGCACTTAAATAATGGAACAGGATCTCCACGTTGCAAACAAAGCCGAGGAATCGTGACTCTTTGGAAATGAAAAGAGCAGAAAGCGATAGGTCGCCAAGTAAATCAGAGTTGCCTGAAAAGTGAACTATCAAAGAATTGCCTGAACGACGATCAAAAAATGGTATTCGTTAAGCGCTTACTATGTGCCGGACACATGCTCAGGTTTCTTAATTAAAACTATTCCAAGTAATAACTGTGACTACATTTACATCCACACTAACATTTGAGTAGTCTCTAAGCTGTAAGCTCCTTGGAGTACAGTGCTCTGCACATAGTAAGCGCTCAATACAGACTACTGAATGAATCTATCAATTCCATTGTACTGCATTCATTCAATCGTCTTTACTGAGTGCTCACTGAGTGCAGAGCACTGTACTAAGCGCTTGGGAGAGTACAGCAGACAATAAACAGACACACTCCCTGCCCACAATGAGCTTACTGTATACTGTACTCTCTCAAACTCTTAATACAGTGCTCTGCTCAAAGTATTTAAGAAAAACCATTTATTTTATTAAGCATCTATACATAGCTCATTAATCTATCTTAGTAGACTATTTGTACTAGCCCATTCTCAGTTCTTGAAAAAAAATAAAAGGCTCTGGACCATCATTTCATGCTAAGTAGCTTCCAGAAGCACTTGGCCACAAGCAAAGAACACTGACCCACGTATCAACCGTCTTCGCACGGCTCTTACGCTCGTCTCTGCACCTTGGAAATCCCATGTTCACGGCATGAAAATCTGGCATCAAACATCCCCCAAAACAAGAATGTTTATTTGACCATGCGGTTTCATTTTTTTCTCTCATGTTCTCACACTATGATATCACACGTGTTTATTTGAACATGATCTCGCTGAAACAAACACAGCCGTGTTTATTGCGGTGGGGGAGAACCAGGATGGGGTTAGGGAAATGCTACCGGGAAAGACTTTTATCGGATGGCATTCAGGTTAATCGCTATAGCGTCATTATCTCTGAACGGGCTAATGAGCACAAAAACTAGGATTAATAAAATAAAGTAGGAGGGGCAAATTCCCTCACCTAAATGACTCCACAGTCAGATGCAACAAAAGGCAGCCAAAGTGTCCGACTTCTCCACACAAATCCAACTTCCCCTCTAAACTGTAAGCTTCTTGAGGGTAGGGACTGTGTCCACCAACACGGCTGTAGCGTACTCTCTCAAGCGCTTAGTGTAATGCCTTGCACACAGTAAGCGCTCAATAAATACCACTGATGATGATACCTGTTGGCAAGTGCAACCACTAGAAACTATGGCTTATTTTTTAATGGTATATGTTAAGCGCTTACTATGTACCAAGCACTGTACTAAGTGCTGGGATACATATGAAATAGGTTTGACACCATTCCTGTCCTATTTGGGCTCACAGTTTAGGTACAAGGGAGTAGGATTTAATCCCCACTTTACAGATGAGGGAACTGAGGGACAGAAGTGAACTGAGTTGCCCAAGGTCACCCAGCAGGCAAGTGGCAGGATCAGGATTAGAACCCAGGTCCTCCTCTTTCCACCGGGCCAAGGTGGTTCTCTAAAAAAACTAAGCGGCTCCCTGTGAAGGTGAACTCAAGGTGATAACCACGCTGTGACACGGGAAACCCGGAAAGATGGTCTGCACTGTTCCCCTCTTGCCCCAGCAAAAGTAATAATCATCTATTACTACTACTACTAAGAATATGATGGTATTTGTCAAATGCTTCCTCTGCGCCAAGCACTGCTCTAAGCTCCGGGTTAGATACGAGCTAATCAGGTTGGAAGCAGTCCCTGCCCCACCTAGGGCTCACAGTCTTCATCCCCATTTTCCACAGGAGGAAACTGAGGCCCTGAGGAGTGCAGTGAGTTGCCCAAGGCCACTGAGCAGACAAGTGGCGGAGCCAGGATTAGAACCCAGGTCCTTCTGACTCCCAGGCCCGTCTGCCGAACCGAATGCTACAGCCTATCACTGCAGGCAAATAGATTTCTGCTCCTCCTCTTCTCACCCCTTCCTTGTTCCTAGTTGTTTTCCTACCATCCTTTCCACCCTCTCAACTAGTCTCCCTTCTCCCCTGCATCCTGGTCTCCCCACACAGCTTTTTTTTTTTCTTTTTTAAACTGGTCAATCAATAGCATTTATTGAGCACTTACCTTGTGCGGAGCACCATGCTAAGCTCTAGGGAGAGCACAACAGAGCCAGCTCTGTTTGAGCTCTGTCTTCAACGGGGGGAGAGGGGGAGAGAGAGACTTTAAAATAAATTATAGGGGGGGGGCAACTAAGTAGAAGGATAAGGGCATAAATGCCTTGGGGGTGGAGATGGGGGACGGGGAAATAGTCCAAGTGTTTGAGGATGGGACTAAGCGTACTGGAGAGGCAGCAGGGAAGGAAAACAGGGTGGGGAGGGGGATGACAGCCTAGTCAGGGAAGACTTCCTGGAGGAGATATAATTTCAGTAAGGGTTGAAGATGGAGAAAGTTCTGGTCTGTCGTATACGTAGCGAGAGGAAGTTAGACCCATCTGTTCATATGTATATTAATGCCTGTCTCCCCCTCTAGCCCGTGAGCTCGTTGTGGGCAGGGAACGTGTCTACCAACTCTGCTATACCGTACTCTCCCAAGTGCTTAGTACAGTGCTCTGCACACAGAAGGCGGTCGATGAATAGGATGGATCGATCGATTACAGACAGGAGGTAGAAAAGGAGCACGGTATCGACAGCAGGTGAGCTGAGTACAGTGCCTGGCACATAGTAAGCACTTAAATACTATTATCGTTATTATTATCATTATTATTAGGTGGAAGCAAGAGACCGGGAATAGCTAGTGCCCAACTATGGCGATGTCAGTGCAAGCCACTTGAGTTCTTAACACTTGCTCAGGGAATCAACTGTATGTCGTTTTGATACTTTTTATGGTTTTAAGGAGCAGGGATTCTGCAACTATAAAGGTCACCAAAAAAAAAACCGCTCTAGCGTTCATTGTTGAAAAACTATGTCTAATTACAGTTCTGTCTGAGTCCAATGTAACTAATTTGTTACGGTTTTTATTAAGTGCTTACTGCTTGCCAGGCACTGTACTAAAAACTGGGGTAGATATGAGCTGAACAGGTTGGACATCAGGCCTTATTCCACATAGGGCTCACCCAGGAACTCATAATTGGTTTCCCCAAGTTTGGATTTTTAAATATGTCTGATTGCATACCTTTGTGGATTTTGAGACCACCATCCTGGGAGAAAGAACACTCTAGAAGAACTAAAGGATTTGCAAGCCATAAGAACCAAATCTTCCCCTTCTTTCTTATCTCACCCATTTCTGCTAAAACCCCGTCTGCACACTCTGTTACTCTAACGCCAACCTACTGACTGTACCTCGGCCTCATCTATCTCACCGCCGACCTCCCGCCCACATCCTCCCTCTGGCCTGGAACTTCCCTCCCTCTTCATACCCAAAAGACCATCACTCTCCCCACCTTCAAAGCCTTATTAAAATCACAATTCCTCCAAGAGGTCTTCCTGGACTAAGCCCTCATTTCCCCAACTCCCAGTCCATTCTGTGTCACCCATGTCCTTGGATCTGTACCCTTCAATCACTTAATATTCACCCCTCTCTCAGCCCCACAGCATTTACGTACACATCCATAATTTATCTTAATGCCCGTCTCCCTCTCTAGACTGCAAGTTCCTTGTGGGCAGGGAACGTATCTACCAATCATGTTAATATTGGACTTAATATAGTGTGCTCTACGCAGTGCTCGATAAATACCACCGATTGATTGATTCTCTTCCAATCTCTGCTTGCATCCTTGTCTTTCCTTCATCCCCGCCCAGTCTCAATAAGCAGAGTTTACCATTCTTGTACGTGCTGCTGTTACTGCTGCTGGAATGAGCCGGTACGGAGATGCCCAGAAAATGCCCAAGCGACATCTTCCAGGGTCCAGCCAGCATCCCGAGGCCAGAGGAACTAGGAAAAGCAGTGTGGCTTAGCGGATAAATCTCGGGTCCGAGAGTCACAAGGATCAGGGTACTAAACCATGTCTATGTGATCATGGGCAAATCACTTCACTTCCCTGGGCCTCAGTTACCTCATCTGTAAAATGGCAATTAAGGCTGTGAGCCCCACGTGGGACAGGGACTGTGTCCAACCTGATTAACTTGTACCTACCCCAGCGCTTAAGACAATGCTTGGCACTAAGTAAGTGTTTAACAAGTCCCATAATTATTATTATCATTACTCACGCCTGAAGTTAAGAAGAATAATCATGCTGGTGTCCGTTGTCTTTACTATGTGCCAAGCACTGTACTACGCACTGCGGTAGATACAAGATAATCAGGTCAGACAGACCTGTCCCCCTTTGGGCTCACACTTGAGAAGCAGCATTTAGAGCAGGGACCTGAGACTCAGAAGGACCTGGGTTCTAATCCTAGCTCTGCCACTCGTCCGCTGTGACCTTGAACAAAGCACTTCATTTCTCTGGGCCTCAGTTACCTCAGCTGTAAAATGAGGATTCAAAATGGAGATTCGATACCCATACTCTCTCTTACCTCAACTGTGAGCCCCATGTGGGACATGGACTGTCCAACCTTAAAAGAAAAAAAGAGTAAACGGGTACTTTATCCCCATTTTGCAGATGAGGAAGCTTTTTTTTAATAGTATTAGAGCACTTACTATGTTTCAAGCATTGCTCTGAACGCTAGGGTAGACTCGAGATAATCATGTTAGGGTCTCAGTCCCTGTCCCATGTGGGGCTCACAGTCTAAACTGTACTAAGGGAGAACAGGGACTGAATCTCTCTTTTACAGTTGAGGAGACAGAGCCACAGAGAATTTAAAGGAGTTGCCTAAGGTCACACAGCAGGCAAGGAGCGAAGCCAAGAGTAAAACTCAGATCCTCTGACTCCCGGGCCTGGCCTCTTTCCACTGGGCCATGCTGCTTCTCTGCTTCCCAAGAATTGCGAGGGAATCGGCCAGCTAAGCCCAGCAGTTGCCGAACTGTACTTTCCAAGCACTTAGTACAGTGCTCTGCACACGGTAAGCATTCAATAAATACGACAATGAATGAATGAAGAGGCTACCATGCAAATGTGCATTCAAACGACCCTTAGATGTTACAAGTTCCTTTTAAAGGAGCACAATTTTCCGCCACCTTTACTTTCTCACGTTTTGCTGCTCCTGCTAGTACTGGAGCCAACTCGACTATGGCAGGAAACCTCTCCCATTACAGTTTAAAGCCCTTTCGGAAAAAGAGGCCTGATTCTCTAGTTCCCTCTTCTGGGCCTTTTCACCAAATCATTCTCTCACTGAGTTGAGTTTATATTTGTTCTGTCAAGCCATGTTCTACTGAGCCTAACCATCATGTCTCTGTGGTTTGATAGATAGGCGTACCACGCCTCTTAGAAAATCCATCCTCTCCTGAAACTGTGCTCTGAGGAATTTTCAGGACATTAATCTCATTTAAAGTCAACAACGCAGGGAACCAGGTGAGTAATAGCAGATGCAGAAAATGAGGGACAGTGAGGCTCTGTGATTTTCCCAAGCTCGCACCTCTCTCCAAGGCAATTAGGTCTTTGGATCGGATAGCTGAAGGACCATCTTGTCTTCAGCAGATGGCTAACAATCCACAGATCGATCGGTGGCATTTATTGAGCTCTTACTATGTGCGGAGCACCGTACTAGGCGCTTGGGAGAGTACAGTGCATCAGCACTAGCAGAAACGTTCCCTGCACGTAACGAGATTACAGTCTAGAGAAAATAAGAGTAAAGCTGCTTCAGGAAGCAGCATGGCCTGGTGGAAAGAGCATAGGCCTGGGAGTCAGAGTACCTGGGTTTTAATCACGGCCCCTCCGCTTGTCTGCTGTGTGACCTGGGACAAGACTTCTCTGTGCCTCAGTTTCCTCATTGGGAAAATGAGGACTCAATACCTAGTCTTCCTCCCCCTTAGACTGTGAGTTCCGTGTGGACAGGACTCTGTCAGACCTAATCATCGCATACCTACCTCAGCATAGTGTTCAGCACGGAGTAAGCCCAATTATTATTATGATATAAAGAAGGCTTGAATTGTCTTTTTTCTTTTTAAACTGTCTTATAGCGAGAGACCCACGGGCTGGTTCAAGAAATCCAACTGTCCGATGAGGGTAATGACTCAGAATGTGAAAAAGGAAAGAGGATTATTTGTTCTGCTAATATCTGTCGAAGAAAGAATTCCTCAAACATCCAAACACAACACCTCTGTTGAAGAGACAGCGAGATTACTTAGAAAAGATATCACCAATTAGGTTTCTTCCAAAGATCTGGGAAAATCGAAATATACTCCTAATACACAAACCATTTGGCCCTTGCTGGAATGCCTATTTCTGAATCTAATCAGAAAATAAACCAAACGTTTCACTTTCCATTACGTTAAACTAACGGGACTATTTCAGGTTTTTGCAGACAGAGCAGAAACTCATAAATCTGACATCTTCAAAACCTAGAAAATTTAAAATTCCAGTTTTGAAACCAAGGGTGCAGTTTACCTATCACATTCTCTTTTTCACTCTTCTTTCAACATTTTGGACCTTAGACCATCTCTAAACACTTAGAACAATAGTACCTTTGTTTGAAGTTAAGAGCTGCCTGTATAAATAATATTTTTATTTACTTGCCAAATTATTTTCTACTTCTACCCATATTCAGCATTACACAACAGAAAAACATCCACAGCCCCCTCTCTATGTAACCACATGACTGCGCTGAGGAACACAGATATTGATAGCCAGGGGCACCCAGATTACTGGACAAATTTCTGAATTACTGGGAAGCTATTCTTAATGAATTTCTGCATTTTTTTAAGTGCCGGATTTCGGATCATTTTGGGGTGCTGAAGACTGGATTTACGAAACTGGTGTGAAACTGGTTGGTTGTTTTTTTTAATTTGGAAACTCACTCAAGTTATTCCATATTTTTTAATTAAAAAGGACACTGCCTAGGAACATTTAAAATGATCTGTTGATTTGCAATAACTGTTTATCTCGCCAAGAATTTGAAACAGCTCATTGATCTTCACTCCTGAAACTGTCCTGATTATCCTGTATCTAGCCCAGCACTTGGAACATAGTGAGCGCTTAACAAATACTACAATTATTAATTACTCTTTTTCACCCTAACGTTTAGGGATGGGCCTTCAAAGGACCCTACCTTGCTTCCTACATTCCTAAATCTCCCTCTGGCAACCCAAGGATGACCAGTCCTTGGATCAATCGACGCTCTTTACTGAGCTCTCACTCTGTGAGGACTAAGCGTTCGGGAGAGTACCACACAACAGTGTTAGCGGAGACATTCCCCGCCCTTAATGAACTGACAGTCTCGATCTAGCCCAGACCATTCTGGAACCTGCTGATATTTTCTGCCTTACACGAGTTCTACGGTAAAAATGAATTCCATATGCTTAGCCCGCACAGGGTGAAGAAATGTTTCTTTTTGTTTGTTTTGAAGCTACCCCTTTCAAGCTTCAGGGAGTGCTCTCCTCCCCTCGCTGTTGTCGGCAACATGCAAAATAATCAGACCTTCAATTCCAAATAAAACATAAGGAGCCAATTTGCTTGCCACGTTCTCACCCAACCAAGTTTCCTTTCTATTTAGCAGCCACTTAGGATTTGTAAAATCTTCCCTTTCTTCCATTCCCTGACTCCTAAGTTTCTAAACCCCACACGCCCCAAATAACACGATACTTGCTATTTGGAGGGGCAGAATTACCCATCCAGTTTACTTGTACGTGCCTTGAAATTAAAAACTATAAATTACAGATTTTCCATATCAATGTCTGTCTCCCCCTCAGGGTCGAAAGCTCGTAGCCTTTTGGGGGTTATTTCTGTGGTATTTTATCAGCACTTACTATGTGTCAGGCACTGTATTAAGCACCGGAGTAGATAAAAGCTAATCAGGTTGGAAACAGTTCATGTCCCACCTGGGGCTCACAGTCTTAATCCCCATTTTACAGATGAGGGAATTCGCCTACCCAAGGTCACACAGCAGACAAGTGACAGAGCCAGGATTAGAACCCAGGTCCTTCTGACTCCCAGGCTCATGCTCTATCCACTAGACCATGCTGCTTCTCGTTACGGACAGGGAATATGGCTGCTAATTCTGCTGGACTGTACTCTCCCAAGCGCTTAGTGTAGTGCTCTGCACATGGTAGGCGCTCAATAAATATCACCGATTGATATGATGATGCGGGACATTCAAAAACTGCTACCGTGGCAATTGTTTGGCTTTAATCTTTATTTTTAAATGTAGGATAACTTGCAAAATATAAACAATTCCACTGATGGCTCGAGGGATTTATTTTCAGATACAGTGCCTTTTGCACAGAAACAAAATAAGTAGCTCCTATTCATGATACTCTCAAACCAGCACACTTCCCCCGTTCAAAGCCCTACTAAAAGCTCACCTCCTCCAGGAGGCCTTCCCAGATTGTGCCCCCCTTTTCCTCTGCTCCTCCTCCCTTCCCCATCGTTCTGACTCCCTCCCTCTGCTCTACCCGCCTTCCACCTCACAGGAGTTGCGTACCTAGATATTTATTATTCTATTTATTAATGATGCGTATATATCTGTAACTCTATTTACATTGATTCTATTGATGCCTGTCTAGGTGTTTTGTTGTCTGTTTCCCCCATTCTAGAGTCCATGGCTGGGTCGGGATAGTCTCTGTTGCCGAATTGTACTCTCCAAGCGCTCAGTACAGTGCTCTTCACACAGAAAGCACTCAATAAATTCGATTGAATAAATGAATGAATCAATGATACTCCTTTCTACTTTGACTGTGAGCCCTAGGTGGGAGAGGGACTGTGTCTCACCTGATTTTCTTATATCTTCACTTAGAACAGTTAGTAAGCGCTTAACAGATACCACAATTATTAGTATTACCACCACTTCATCTACCTTGTATGTAAACTTCCCAAATACATGGTGATAGTTTAGAAGTTACTTGTACCTTTTTCTTTTTTGGCGGGGGAGGGAGGGCAAGGGTGGGAGGGACGAAATAACCGTACTTATAAGGACGATTCGGTGCTTGACATCTATGAAAATGGGCTCTTGCTAACAGCTACTCATCAACTTCATGGTCAAGTCTGTGATTCGCCCGGTTAATTACTGATTAATATTCGCATCTGTCTCCCCCTCTAGACCGTAAGCTTATTGTGGGCAGGGGCTGTGTCAACCAACTCTATGGTACTGTATTCCCCCTAGCATTTAGTACAGTGCTCTGCACACAAAAAACGCTCCATATATACCACAGATGGATTAAGTTCCCTCATCATCAGCCCCCCAACATCATGGCTGGTTGGATGGTTTGATTTAATATAAATAAATTACAGATATGTACATAAGTGCTGCTTAGCTTAAGTAAAGTACTTTCACTTAAGGAAGCAGCATGGCCTAGTAGAGCAAGGGCCTGGGAGTCAGAAGGACCTGGGTTCTAATCCCGCCTCCACTACTTGTCTGCTGCGAGACCTTGGGCAAGTCACTTAGTTTCTCTGAGCCTCGGTTACCACATCTGTAAAATGGCGATCAAGACTGTGAACCCCATATGGGGCAGGCACTGTGTCCAACCTGATTAGCCTGTATCTACCCCAGTGCTTAGAAAAGTGCTTGAAACATACGGAGTGCTTAACGAATACCATCATCATTTTATTTTTGGCCTCCAAACACGGCAGCCCTTATCAATGGACCTAGGAGGGGAACACAAGTAAATGTGGAGCAAGAGTGTGTCGGTAGCGGGGCGGGGGGTCTTCTCTACCTCCCATCCCCAGAGAACGACTTTAGGTTGGGGCAGACTCAGTGCATTTCCATATGTAACATTCCCGTATTCTTTCTTGGGCCCGGCACAGAGCATATGTCAACAGGAGCATTTCAACGCTAGGCATTCTAGCGTTTCTTCAGCGGCCACCACAGTCCCTGCACCACAATTATCATGACGTTACCTGTTAAGCACTTACTATGGGCAAAGCACTGTTCTAAGACTGCGGTAGATACAAGCTAATCAGGTCAGACACCGTTCCTCTCCCACATGGGGCTCACACCCTTAACCCCCTTTTTACAGAGGAGGTAACTGAGGCCCAGGAAAGTGCAGTGACTTGCCCAAGATCGCACAACGCAGTGGGGAAGAGCTAGATTTAAAACCCGGGTCCATCATTCTCCCGGGCCCAAGCTCTATCCACCAAGCCCCGCTGCTTCGATCATTTAGTAAATTCTCCATCTACTTCAACACAATGGGACAAATTAAACCGGAGCCGTGTTTCAGTCTGGACTAATTTGTTTGCTATCTTCATAATTGTATCCTATCCGATTTAAAAATTAGCAGGCAATTACTAATTCTGCGGCGGTAATCTTCGACTATAGAGTTAACATTCATAATGCATTAAACTGCATTTAAAGTTAACGTTTAATGTTTTACTTCCCCTTTCTTTATAACCTATGCATTGAAAAGGAACATCTCAGCTGTTCCAGCTGTGAAACTACTACCATAAATTACCTAATGGTCTTGATTGCCTCATTTTGGAACTTCTGGTTTTAAATCTGAATTCTGGAGACCTTTTCTGCTACCAAAGGATGGAGTACATCAAGAAAAGTTGTATTGACTTAGATCATCGCTCTTCTTAATAACAGTAGTTCGTTATCAAATCTGTTGTTTTTCCTTTGGCAATTTTTTTTTTATATCTTTAGAGTCTGGTTGTTCCTTATTTTCTTTGTTGGCCTTAAAAATCCATAATTTTCCATCCTTCCAAACAGATGCGTTTCTGTGGATATTATATCCTCACATCATTTTAAATAACAACCTTCCCTCACACAAATTCCGCACTTTCTATCTTTGCGTCTGTTTGACAAAAGATACCCAAATCCTTAAATGACACCAAAATGCCAAAAAGCCGGCTTCACTGCCACCCATCGATAAACTTCCAGCTATTGATTGTGTATATGGGAAGTGTGGTGTCCATATTACTCAGACAGATGTCTCCCCATTCCTTCAATCGTATTTGAGCGCTTACTACGTACAGATCACTATATTAAGCGCTTGGGAGAGTACAATACAACAAGAAACGGACACTTTTTAGTTTCCTCAAGGGTTCTCAGTCTTCAAAAAGCTATCTCTTCCAGGCCACAGGCAGAACGTGGGCATCAGGAACTCAGGAAATGCCAAAAGGTTGGTTTCGATACCGCCGATCGATAAAGCTCCAGCTACTGATTTTGTACATGGGGAGTGTGGTGTCCAGAAGCATGGACACTAATAAGGGAACGTCTCGACCATAACGCTGAACTGCTGTGTACCTAAAGTGCCTAGTTTAGAGCCCTGCTACAGAGAAGGCTGGCACGCTTCATCCATGTATAATAATGATAATGTTGGTATTTGTTAAGCTCTTACTATGTGCCGAGCACTGTTCTAAGCACTGGGGGAGATACAGGGTAATCAGGTTGTGCCACGTGAGGCTCACAGTTAATCCCCATTTTACAGATGAGGTAACAGGCACAGAGCAGTGAAGTGACTTGCCCACAGTCACACAGCTGCCAAGTGGCAGAGCCGGGGTTCGAACCCATGACCTCTGACTCCCAAGCCCGGGCTCTTTCCACTGAGCCACGCTGCTTCTCAATGTATGTGCACATGGATATTTATTTGTCTATTCAATGACTTCTTTATGGTATTTGCTAAGCACTTACTGTCAAGGACTATACTAAGCAGTGGGGGAGATACAAGCTAATCAGGTGGGACGCAGTCCCCGTCCCACATGGGGCTTACAGCCCAAATAGGGGACACATCATTTCATTCGTTCATTCATATTTATTGAGTGCTTACTATGTGAAGAGCACTGTACTAAGTGCTTGGGAGAGTACAGTATTACATGCCCACAAAAAGTTCACAGTCTAGAGACGAGCTTTCATCCAGATCTACTTGTACAGTTCCCTCATATCCATCAATGACATTTACTGAGCGCTTACTATGTGCAGGGCACTGTACTAAGCGCTTGGGAGAGCACGATGCAGGAGAATTAGCTCACGCATTCCCTGCCCTTACCTTTATTCTGCCTCCCGATCCCGCTATTTGTAAAGTTTATCCGTCTTCCCCAACAGATTGCAAGTTTACTCTGGGCAGGGAAGAGGTATTTGTTAAGCACGTACTGTGAGCCAGGCACTGTACTAAGCGCTGGGGTAGATAAAAGCAAATCGTGTGGACACGGTCCTGTCCCATATGAGGTTCACACTCTCAATTCCCATTTTACAGATGAGGTAACTGAGGCACAGAGAAGAGTCAATGGGCAGGGATTGTCTCTATCTGTGGCCGAGTTGTACATTCCAAGCGCTTAGTACAGTGCTCTGCACATAGTAAGCGCTCAATAAATACTATTGAATGAATGAAGAAGTGACTTCCTTAAGGGCACGGAGCAGACATATCACCTGCTTCTGTGGGGCTTGTCTAAGCACGTAACACAATTTTTAGCACTTAAATTCCACTGTGACCGAACGGCAAGGGGGAGTTCTAAATCAATACCATATTGCTCATATAAATGCCTCCCCGTTCATTCCTTCAATCATATTTGAGCGCTTACTACATGAAGACCACTATACTAAGTACTTGGGAGCATACAACACAACAATAAACAGACATTTTTTAGTTTTCTCAAGGGTTCTCAATCCTCAGAAAGCTACCGCTTCTAGGCCAGAGGCAGAACGTGGGCATTAGGAACTCAGTTGAAGAGTTTGGAGATGGGGTAACAGCCGGAGGATGGAGGTGGAATCCAAAGAGAGCTCTGTTAGGATGGGGAAGATGGGAGCACATCAGAGGAAAGAGGGGAAGAGTCCGTCGAGATTGAGCAATTGAGGATGGCGGTTAGAGAGGGAAGAAGAGTGGGTGCGAAGGTTTGTAGAAGGTGAGAAGGAGGTGGCGTCGGAAGCACAGGTAGAGGGGTAGGTTTTGAAACACGAGAGGAAGAGCGCCGATGGGAAGAAAGTTGGGAAGTCTAATGTTTCCGAAACTATCAACCAAGTCGTTGGCTAGGTCAGCAGGTGCGAATGTTGGGAAGGTAGGGGCTTCTAGGGGGATTGAAAAGTCTGGAATAATTACCACTCCACTCTGCTTCAAGCCCTCATCACCTTTCATCTGGACCCGTGTTAATCTTCCTGCCTCATTTTCCTGTCTTTTCGCTTTCTCCTCTTCAATTTGTCTTTCACAGAGCGAGATGGAATAACTTTCTAATATCCCCATTGGGATGTATCCCCTACAGTGGCTACCCAATTCTTGGAAAAAGTAAAAGCTGCAAATCCTTTCCCTCACATTTCTCCAGTGAGCCACCTTCTTCCTATTTACCTGTCTGTTCGCCTCTCTTTTTTATGGTATTTGTTTAAGGGCTTACTATGTACCGGACTCCCAGGCCCGTGCTCTATCCACTAAGACAGGCTGCATCTCTAAGAAGCCCGGGATACAGAGGGAACTAGGACGGCTTCTTTCTAAAATAGGGAGGTACGAGTCGGGGTATAAAGAGAAGAAAGGAAGGAGGATGGGAGCAATTCACCATAATTCATAGAGCACTTCAGAAAGTGCAATTAGGCGAGGTTCTCTCCTATCTTTGCTTCTTTTGATAACTTCTTTTTCTTCCCCTGCTCCCCTTATTGCTAGACTTAATTCTCCACCCCTCCCGATTTGAGATGACAAATTTCACACAAATAAAAAAACCCAAAAAAACCAAACCAAAAACTGAAGGACTGAGGTAAATAAACACAGTACTAGTGTTAGTGACTACCACAGATGTGATGGGGGCTGATTCTAAAACCTCCACTTTGAGACCCAAACACGCCGGATACACAAATTAAAGTTACGTTGAAGAGCTCCTAATCAGAAAATCCCTTTTCGTTTCAGCTTAGGCCTTTTTTTAATGGTATCTTGTTAAGTGCTCGCGTGGCCCAGTGGATAGCGCACGTGCCTGAGGGTCAGAAGGACCTGGGTCCTTTTCCCGTCTCCGCCACTTGTCTGCTGTGTGACCTTGGGCGAGTCACTTCTCTTTGCCTCAGTTCTCTCATCTGTAGGTGCTTAACAAATACCACAATTATTACCTGTGCCAGGCACTGTAGTAAATGCTGGGGTACTGAAGCACAGAGAAGCACAGTGACTTACCCAAAGTCACACAGCAGACAAGTCCTTCTGATATCCAGGTCCCTGCTCTAGCCACTAGACCACGTTGCTTCTCTGCCCCTTATTTAAATCAGAGGGAGGAGAATTAGCTTTCTAAAGACCTTCGAGATAGGTGGCATCAAGCGCCTAAACAATGAGGAATGAAAATGCTTGCAAATCACTTTGCCATTAATGACCCAACGAGGATAAGGAGAGACTCCATATGATCCTTCATTCGATTTATGACCCGTATCACGTTTCCCTCGGGGTTGGTGCCTAATTGGTACCATTAATTTAACCAAAATGGCATGCTGGAGGTTCGACTGTTACGGTGTTGGAGCGAGCCCATAGTCGGGCAGGGATTGTCTAAATCTGTTGCTGAACTGTACTTTCCAAGCGCTTAGTACAGTGCTCTGCACACAGGAAGCGCTCAATAAATACGATAGAATGAAACGACGACTACCAGCATTCGGGCAGGATTCAGAGAGTCTAGAGGAAAGAGGACCGAACTGGGGGGGAACGGAGGACCTGGTTTCTGATCCTGCTCTGCCTCCTGCTCGCTGCATTGCCTTGGGCAGGTGACTTAACATCTCTGTGTTTCAGTTTCCGCATTTGGCAAATACGGATTCGATACCTGTTCTCCCTCCCGCTTAGCCTGCGCGCCTCATGTGAGAGCAGATAAATCCAATGAAAGATCACAAATCATACTATTTATCCATTTCACTACGTCTTCTTCGACTATTGTGAATTTTCCACGGCAGTTAAGTCCCTGCCGACGAGCACCCTGAACGCTGAAGTTATTGAATCTATAATTTATGTACATATCTACAATTCTATTTACATTAATGACTGTTCTCCTTGTTCTGATGTGTGTATACATATCTCTAATTCTATTTATTTATATTGAAGCTATTAATGCCTGTTAACTTGTTTTCATGTCTGTCTCCCCCGTTGTGGGCAGGGATTGCCTCTGTTGTTGAATGGTACTTTCCAAGCGCTTAGTACAGTGCTCTGCACACTGTAAGCGCTCAATAAATACAACTGAATGAATGAAAGAATGAAGTTAATTTGTAATTCCCAGTCTCATCAACATCTGCATCAACTATTTCCAAGGGAGTGTGAATCAATCCACCAGTGGTATTTACTGAGCACTTGCTACGTGCAGAGCGCTAAGTGTTTGGGAGAGTACGACATGATGGAGTTGGTTGCCGTGTTCCCTCCCCAGAAGGAGCTTCTAGAGAAGGAGCCAACGGTCTAGAATTTGTTCTTTCCTGGCAAAAGACAAGGCTGGAGGTGGGTCCAAATCCAAAGACAGGCCATCTATTGAAGTGTCCGAATTCACCGGGTAGAGAATAGGTTATGTGGGAATATAGTGTTGGGTTTTGTGGTCCCACGGCCATAAAGCCGCTGACAGTGGAGAGAACCATGGATGATGAGAAGCAGCGTGGCCTAGTGGATAGAGCCCGGCCCTGGGAGTCAGAAAGACCCCGGTTCCGATCCCAGCTCCGCCACTTATCTGCGGCAAGTCACTTCACTTCCTCTTTGCCTCGGTTACCTCATCTGTAAAATGGGGATTCATTCCGTGAGGCCCGAGTGGAACACGGACTGTATCCGACCTCATTAGCTTGTGTCTACCCCAGCGCTTAGTAGAGCGGCTGACGCATAAGTGTTTAACAGATACTATAAAAAAGATGACGTCTGCAGCCTGTTGAATAAAAAAAGCTGAAATCATAGTCCAGCATGGGCATCCGTGTCTTTTTGGCTATTTTCTCCAGAATGGCCGGGATGAATGGGTTGAAAATGGGTAGCGTCGTGGCCCAGGGGAACGAGCACTGGACTGGAAGTCAGGACACTGGGTTCTAATCCCGGCTCCACCACTTGACCGGAGTGGGATCTCAGGCACGTCGCTTAGTCTCTCTGGGCTTCGGTTTTCTCATCTGAAAAATGGGAATAAAATACCAGTCTACCTCCTCCCTAGATGAGAGGCTCATAGGGGACAGGGACTGGGTCTGATCTGACTGTGTTATCAATCGTATTTATTGATCGCTTACTGTGTGCAGAGCACTGTACTACGTGCTTGGATGAGTATAATACGACGACGTAATAATAATAACGATGGTATTTGTTAAGTGCTTACTATGTGCCAAGCACTATTCTAAGCACTAGGGATCTACGAGGTGATCAGGTTGTCCCACGTGGAGCTCACAGTCTTAATCCCCATTTTACAGATGAGGTAACTGAGGCCCAGAGAAGTTAAGTGACTCGCCCAAAGTCACACAGCTGACAAGTGGCGGAGCCGGGATTCAAACCCATGACCTCTCTCAGGTCCGGGCTCTTTCCACTGAGCCACGATAATAGACACACTCCCTGCCCACAACGATCTTACAGTGTAGAGGACTGTATTATATGAGAAGCAGTGTACCTGGTGGAAAGGGCCTGGGAGTCAGAGGCCCTGATTTCTGACCCTGGCTTGGCCACTTGTCTGCTGAGTGACCTTGGGCAAATCCCTTCATCACAAATCACTGTTGCATCATCCTCTCGCTAGCGCTCAGGACGGGATTCTGCACAAGGCGGGCACTTAAATACCGTCGACTGACTGGTAGATGGTCTTCGAGGGTGCCGAGCGGGAAAGGGAGGGTGGATCCCACAAACACACTGGTATTTCCAGCCACATCCACCAACACGGATTAAATCTCATCTTCAGGCTGAAAAGACAGCTTTGTGCATGGGCAGAAACAGCTGTTCCAAGAGACAACACCAACTCACAATTTGTGTCACTACTAACCCGGTTTTCCCCGAAGCGTCCCTCCTCCCTGGCCCAGAATTACACTCCCGGAGAGAGAGCGCTCACTTCACTCAGTCCTCAAAAATCGTCTTGCCGAAATTCGGCAGGGTGATTCCAGGAGATCCTGGGTTACGGACCACCAGGAGGGGAGAGGAAAAGCAGAACCATTAAGGAAAACCACCGATAAGGGAGACAGACTTTGGGGGCCCTGGATCAGAATATCAATAGTAATTTTTTCTATAAAAACGTTCTGGACATGTCAACCTACTCCTCAGAAAACTCCAGTGGTCGTCCATCCATCTCCGTATCCAACAAAAACACCTCTCCGTTGGCTTTAAAGCAGTTCATCACCCGGTCCCCTCCTACCTCACCTTGCTTCTCTCCTTCTACAACCCAGGCTGCACGCTTCGCCCGTCTAGTGCTAACCTTCTCGCTGTGCTTCCATCTCACCTGTCTCGTTGCCAACCCCTCGCCCACGTCCTGCCTCTGGCCTGGAACGCCCTCCCTCCTCTAATCTGACAGACGACACCTCCCCTGCTTCAAAGCCTCCTCTCCTCCAAGAGGCCTTCCTAGACTAAGCCCCACTTTTCCTCGACTCCCACTCCCTTCTGAGTCGCCCTGACTTGCTTCCTTTGCTCTTCCCCCCATCCCAGTCCCAAGGCACTTATGTACATATCTGTAATTTATTTATTTGCATTGCCGTCTGTCTCCCCGCCCTCTAGACCGTGGGCTCGTTGTGGGCAAGGAATTTCACTGCTTACTGGTGTATTTTCCCAAGCCCTCAGTACAGTGCTCCACACCCAGTAAGTGCTCAATAAATACAATTGAATGAATGAATCAGAATTAGGTACCTCAGAATCAAAAAAGACTCAAGACGGGAGACTCAAGTGATTCAATTTCTGCCCAATAGGGTCTTTAGAGACGTTACGAAACAGAAGGATGAGGGAGGGCAGAAACGTTGTTTTAAACATAGGGTAAAGGCCCGTCTCAAATGCTGTGGCAGAAGAATCGACTCTCTGGAGTCCCCAACATCAGAGAGACCACCCAGATGGGAAGAAGATGAAATGGCCAAGATCGCCAGAGGCAGAAAACAAAATAACACTTACGCCCCGCAACCGGCAAAACCTTCACGCAGAGAAGAACGTTTCTGTGCCCAGAGTGTGAGATTTACCCACCTTTGCAGCACACCTGTGCTCACGGATAGGATCCCCCCATCAACAGCATTATCATCCAATATGACGCTTAGCTCGCTACAAATACGAGCTTGGGTCACTGCATCATCTCCAGATATTCACTGGAGATTCACTGCCTGTGAATCTGTACACAGATGTGTTTCTCGGAAAGTATCTTTCATCCACCGTACCAGAGGATAAACTTTTTCAGGCCCTCCAGGCTGTCAAAAAATCCATGTTATTTCCTCCTCTTGGTGACTGAATGCTTTTCCCAATAACTTCCCTGCAAACTCAGCTGTTTCACTTTCCGTCACCCATGTGCCTTTCTGGACAGCTGGATCTTTCCCACCTTGTTCGAGTCACTTTGGGAGTGCTTACCAGCGAGAGAGAGAGAGAGGAAATGAGAAAATGAAGAATGATCCACCAAGGAAATATTGGGGTCCATATCCAAGGGCCTGGTCCTAACACCTTGGGAATACCTAGGTGTGTCTCTCTCCCGCGTCACAGCCAAGGTGTTCCCAAGGCACAACTCTTCCAAGAGGCCTTCCCTAAATCCTTTCTTCTTCTCCCTCTCGCTTCTAAGTCTCCCTGACTTGCTCCCTTCATTCATCCCCCCACCCAAGCAGGCCCACAGCATTTATATACATATCTGTAATGCATTTCTTTCTATTAACCCATGTCTCCCCCTCTAGACTGTAAGCTCGCTGTAGGCAGGGAATGTTTCTGTTTATTGTTATACCGTGTACTGTCCCAAGCACTCGGGACAGTGTTTGGCACAAAGTACGCGCTCAAAAAACAGGAATAAATGAATCTGTCATTATTATTAATAGTGATCATAATAATGATAATCGTAGTATGTCTTAAGCGCTTACTACATGCCAATCAATCATATTTGAGTGACGAGCACAAAGCACGGGGCACAGGGCATGACACCAAATGCTCGGGAGAGCGTTATATTGTTTTGTTTTACGCTCCCAAGTTCTTAGTGCAGTGCTCTACACACAGTAAATACGCAATACAATTGATTGACAGCAGAGTTGGTAGACACGGTCCTGGCCCACAATGAACTACCAGTCTAGACTTAGCACAAATACTGTGCTAACTGCTGAGATAAACACAAATACAATCAGATTTTTTTTTTATTATATTTGTTAAATGCTTACTAAGTGCCTATTACTGACCCAAATCCACAGGTTAATGGGGTCAGACACAGCCCCAGCCCCACGTGAAGCTCTCAGGCCAACGGAGGAAGAGCAGGCATTGAATCTCCATTTTACAAATGAGGAAACTGAGGCATAGAGAAGGGCAGCGGCTCGGCCAAAGTCACACAGCAGGCAGGAGACATCCATCTACCGGTGACGCCACAAGTTATTAATCCCCACCTTCCACAGGGGACCCTCAGCTCTCATTTCTGGCAGTCAACCGTACTTACTAAACGCTTACTGTGTGCAGAGCACTGTACCGAGCGCTTGGGAGAGTACAATATAACAGTAAAACAGATTCATTCCCTGCTCACTATGAGCTTACAGTCTAGAGGATTCCAACCCTCACCACCCCACCTCTGCCGACAGCCTCGGAAGTGAATCCTGGTGGCAGCGAATATTTTTCAGAATTTTTTTTTTTTCAGAGAACAGCGAGGATTGGGGAATTTCCACCCGTGGGCTGACTCAGAACACATGTCTCTGCTAAAAGGCTATCTCCATCCTTGTCTCTGGAGTAGCTTCTGGTTAGGGAAGAAGCACCCCAAGATTTCCAAGCTGATGATCTTGTGTCCACCCCAGTGCTCAGTACAGTGCTTGGCACATAATAATTATCCCAAACTGTAATACATGCCAAGCGCTGGGGTCACGATAATACAATCGGAACAGGTTCAGAACTTGGAGAAGCAGCGTGGCTCAGTGGAAAGAGCATGGGCTTTGGAGTCAGGGCTCATGAGTTCGAATCCCAGCTCTGCCACTTGTCGGCTGTGTGACTGTGGGCAAGTCACTTAACTTCTCTGTGCCTCAGTTCCCTCATCTGTAAAATGGGGATTAAGACTGTGAGCCCCACGTGGGACAACCTGATTCCCCCATGTCTACCCCAGCGCTTAGAACAGTGCTCGGAACATAGTAAGCGCTTAACAACTACCAACATTATTATCCCACATAGGGCTCACAGTTTAAAGGGGAAGGACATCAGGCATCGAATCCCCATTGCGTAGAAGTGGAAAACGAGGCCCAGAGAAGTGAAGTGACTTGCCCACGGTCATACAGTTGGGAAGTGGGGGGAGCCGGGAGTCCCGACTCCCAGTCTCAAGCTCTTCCCACTAAGCCAAGCTGCTTCCCCGCTTATCACAAATCATTATCATCATTACTGGGCGAGTCACCTCCCTGCTCTGTGCCTCAGTTCCTTCATCTGTCAAAAGGGGATTAAGACTGAGTTCTATGTGGGGCAGGGACTGTATCCAACCTGCTTACATCTACCATGGCGCTTAGTACAGTGTCTGGCACGTAGTAAATGCTTAAAAATTTTTTTTTTTAAAGAAAAGGAAAAGTTGCTATGTTGAGAGGGAGGAGAAGTTGGTATTGGCTGGAAGGCTTCTGAATCAAGGTTCACTGCTACTCTGACAGAGAGTGAAGAAATCCTCTGGGTGAAATGCTGTATCGCATTTAACTTAACACTCTCAACTGGTTCCAAGTAAATAGAGAGCTAAACAACGACAGTGTCTTTTTGGAAACAATGTTGTGAATTAATACGCTTTCGTCATCTCAAAAAAAGTGACCAAAACAATTATAGACATGCTTTAGAGTACGAGTAAAAAAAATACAACAATACAGTTACACGCTCAAATAGCAATAATAATGACGGTATCTGTTAAGCGCTTACTATGTACTAAGTACCGTTCTAAGCACTGGGGTAGATAAAGGGTAATCAGGTCGGACACAGTCCCGGTCCCACGAAGGACTCACAGTCTTAATCCCCATTTTACAGATGAGGTAACTGAGGCCCAGTGAAATGACTCGCCCAAGGTCACACAGCAGACAAGTGGCAGAGACGGCATTAGAACCCACATCCTCTTACTCCCCGGCCTGGGCTCTTGCCACTAAGCCATGCTGCTTCCCTAAATATAATAATAGTAACTGTGGTATTTGTTAAGCGCTTACCGTGCGCCAAGCACTGCATTAAGCGTTAGGATAGATGCAAGATAATCAGATGTCACGTGAGGCTCACAGCCTGAGTAGGAGGGAGAACAGTTATCGAATCCCCATTTTGCAGACGAGGGAACCGAGGCCCAGGGAAGTTGAGTGACTCGCTCTCCCTCCTGCATCATCTAGACACTTCGATCTGTAACCTTTGGACACTTGATATTCGCCCACGGCACTTACGTTCACATCTTTAGCAGCGTGGCTCAACGGAAAGAGCCCGGGCTTGGGAGTCCGAGGTCACGGGTTCGAATCCCGGCTCGGCCACCTGGCAGCTGTGTGACCTTAGGCGAGTCACTTCACTTCTCTGGGCCTCAGTTCCCTCATCTGTAAAAGGGGGATGAAGACTGTGAGCCTCACGTGGGACGACCTGATGACCCTGTATCTACCCTGGCGCTTAGAACAGTGCTCTGCACGTAGTGAGCGCTTAACAAATACCGACGTCATTATCTTTAAATTACGTATTATAAAGTGTTTTTGGCGGCTCATGTTAAATGTCTGTCTCCCCATCTAGACCATTGGCTCATTATGGGCAGGGAGCATGTCTGTTAACTCTGTAGTATTATACTCTCTTTCTACCGCCCACCCCGCACGCTCCGCTCCTCCGCCGCCCACCTCCTCGCCGTCCCTCGGTCTCGCCTATCCCGCCGTCGACCCCTGGGTCACGTCCTCCCGCGGTCCCGGAACGCCCTCCCTCCTCACCTCCGCCAAACTGATTCTCTTTCCCTCTTCAAAACCTTACTTAAAACTCACCTCCTCCAAGAGGCCTTCCCAGACTGAGCTCCTCTTCCCCCTCTACTCCCTCTGCCATCCCCCCTTTACCTCTCCGCAGCTAAAGCCTCATTTTCCCCTTTTCCCTCTGCTCCTCCACCTCTCCCTTCCCATCCCCACAGCACTGTACCCGTCCGCTCAACTGTATATATTTTCGTTACCCTATTTATTTTGTTAATGAATTGTACATCGCCTTGATTCTATTTAGTTGCCATCGGTTTTTATGAGATGTTCTTCCCCTTGACGCTGTTTAGTGCCATCGTTCTTGTCTGTCCGTCTCCCCCGATTAGACTGTAAGCCCGTCAAACGGCAGGGACTGTCACTATCTGTTGCCGACTTGTTCATCCCAAGCGCTTAGTACAGTGCTCTGCACATAGTAAGCGCTCAATAAATACTATTGAATGAATGAATGAATACTCTCCCAAGCCCTCAGTACAGTGCTCTGCACATAGTAAGAGCTCAATAATGACCACTGATCGATTGATTGGTTCAATTGCCTCAGGTCACAAAGCAGGTAAGTGGCTGTGCCGGAATCAGAACCCAGGTTCTCTAGCTCTTTCCCTTAGGTCACGCTGCTTCTCAATACAATCAAGTGTATTAATAATAATAAGGATAATGCTGGTATTTGTTAAGCGCTCACTATGTGCAGAGCACTGTGCTAAGCGCTGGGGTAGACACAGGGGAATCGGGTCGTCCCACGTGAGGCTCCCAGATAATCCCCATTTTACAGATGAGGGAACTGAGGCATATTAGCAAGGCAATATCTTGAATGTTTATATCCGCAAACGTTTAATTTTCAAAGTGTGATCTTTCACACACTATTCAGCGAAAGGTCAACCTGTGCTAGCGAATTAGACATCTGTAATTATCTACACTCCATGCACCTGCCATTATCTAATGCTAAATGGAAATGGACTTTAACCACCCCGGTTAGAATCAGTCAAAATAGCTCAAAGGTTGAGATGGGGCGGGGAAGTGTTTAGGCCAAAGACAATTTGGCAAAGTTATCTTCAAGTGAGAGAATAGGGTAAAGAATGCCAGCAATAAAATCCACAGACACCAAAGAAGAGAGTGTTAGATCAAAGAAAGGGCTGCACGGTTACACAGGGCAATTCAATACACCTGTTATTCTAAATTTCTCCATGGGTGGGGCTCCCCAAACAACATCAATAAAAACAGAGCACAAGTGAATTGGTGAGTCTACCGATCTGCCACAATCAAAATTTACCAAATGACGACTACCGTTTGCTGTCAGTTGGACCCGTTTCCGACAGACTCTAAAACCGGCAACTCATCTTCCAAGTTTCAAATTGGAGGAGAAGACCAAGTCTCCATAGGATATACGGCTGAACCCTACAAGAGACAGAAGCGCCTAGTAGATAAAGCACGGTTCTGGGCATCGGAAGGACCCGGGTTCTGAAGCAGCGCGGCTCGGTGGAAAGAGCCCGGGCTTGGGAGTCAGAGGTCACGGGTTCCAATCCCGGCTCTGCCACTTGGCAGCTGTGTGACCGTGGGCAAGTCACTTTAACTTCTCTGGGCCTCAGTCACCTCATCTGGAAAATGGGGATTAACTGTGAGCTCACGTGGGACAACCTCATTACCCTGTATCTACCCCGGCGCTTAGAACAGTGCTCTGCACATAGTAAGCGCTTAACAAACACCAACATTATTATTATTATCCCGGCTCTTCCACCAGTCTGCTGTGTGACCTTGGGCAAGTCACTTCACTGGGCCTCACTTACCTCATCTGTCAAATGGGGATTTAAACTGTGAGCCCCATGTGGGACAGGGACTGTGTTCAAGCTGATTATCTTCTCTCTTACCCTTGCACTTAGAACAGTCCCTGGCACAAAGTAAGAGCTTAACAGATCCCATTAGAAAAGATTAAGTGTCCACACTCTTCACTTTTTAAAAAGGAATTATTCTTAGAAGTATTGGGGCCTCATAATGAAACCCTGGCAACTCTTAAGCGAGGACGCGATTTATCTTTTCGCCTCCCTACTCTGCCCACCTTTGGGTCCTCCAAACTCAAATGAGGTTGGTGAGAGACAGAACTACATGAGGATCAAACCAAACATGGAAAACGCTGTCAAGGAGCATAACCCAGTGGAAGGAGCACATGCCAAGGAGTTAGAAGGACCTGGGTTCTAATCCTGGTTCCACCGCTGTGTCTCCTTGGACAAATCACTTAACTTCTCTGGCACACGGTAGGAAGTGAACACTAACATGAACATCATTATAAAAATTTTTTTAAATTCTTAGGAGTTGTGGTTTCTCTTCAACAGAGAGTTCCAAAGAGAAACTGAGGCACTTAGCCACCCCACGACAGTCCAACAGCAAGGTCCAAAGAGAAGTAATTAATAATAGCAGGGCGGACACTCGCTACCATCCCGCACTGTCAAAGGAGAGGAGACTGCCTTCCGCATTGCTCCCGAACTGCTATCGAGTTGTGATCTCGAGGAGCTACAATAAGGGAAAAGGCCCAGCCAGGCCCATTTTAACACAGAATCCTGAAAGAATGAGGGCCTGCATTCGAGACGCCCAACGTACGCAAAACAAAAATCAAAAAACAGAACGACGACTACAAAATTCCTCCCGGGACAACGGTCGCTATTCAGGAGCGTGCTCCTACGTGGCCAAGACGGATATATCCTTTGCTGAGAAATGAAGAGATATGTTCTCTGTTGGTTTTATTAAAATGACCAGAACCTATTTAATATTCAAATATAAATGGATGTGGGGGCCCACGGCAATTATGCCCTCTGAGAAAAGTTATTCTCTGAGCAACAGCTGCTGAGCACCAAGCTCAAGACTCAGGCACATGTTAACAGATCCTTCACGCTAAAAGCTGACTTGTTATTGTACTAGTTGAGCGTTAACAATGTGCCAGACACTCTTCTAAGCTCTGGGATAGACATAAATTTAATCAGGCTGGACTCAGTCTCCGTCCCACAAGGGACTCTCACTCTCAATCTCCATTTTACATATGAGGCCCAGTGAAGCAAAGTGACTTCCCCAAGGTCACACAGCCGACACGTGGCAGAGCCGGGAACAGAACCGGGTCCTTCTGACTTCTAGGCCCACGTTCTAAGCCCCGTCGTCACCAGTCTCCTCACAGATTCATTCATTCGTTCGTATTTACTGAGCGCTTACTGTGTGCAGAGCACTGGACTGAGTCCTTGGGAGAGGATAGTACAGCAACAGACACATTCCCTGCCCACAACAGGCTCACAGTCTAGAGGGGAAGACGGTCTAGATCTCCCCACCTCCAGTCTCTTCCTCCCGGGTTGGTACTTCACTCCCCTGCCCGGATCACTGACCTAGAACGTCCGTCTCCCTGCCTATCAGAAAACCTCCAGGTATTTCCCAATCCTCTCCGCATCCGGCAGAAGTCCTGACCACGGGCTTTAGAAGACTCCATCGCCTCTCTCCCTGCTAATTTACCCTGTTCCCCTCTCTCTCACTCCACTCCAGCTCACGTTCTTTGTTCCCTTCAAGCCAACCAACCTTATCCACCGTGCCTCTCTCTCTCCCCTCTCTCAATCGCATTTACTGAGTGCTTAATTTGTGTTGAGTTCAGCAGTAAGCACTTGGGAGAATAACAGTAAACGGGCACATGCCCTGCCCACAACGAGCTCACAATCTAGTCCCGTCTCCTCTCACGCACACCACGTGACAGCTCTCCTCATTTTCCCCGTCCTCCTGAAATTTCATCACCTCCAGGAGGCCGCCCCAGGTTAAGTTCTTCTCCCCCCTGGTTTCGGCCCCTCAGACTACTCTGTGCTCACCACACACTTAGGCGCTCACCCAAATTATCGTGGTATTTGTTCAGGGTTTACTTTATGCCAAGCACTATACTAAACTCTGGGGAAGATGATCAGACTGTAAGCCCGTCACTGGGCAGGGACTGTCTCTATCTGTTGCCCATTTGTCCATTCCAAGCGCTTAGTACAGTGCTCTGCACATAGTAAGCGCTCAATAAATACTGTTGAATGAATACAAGATCATCAGGTCCCACATGGGGCTCACTGTCTAAGTAGGAGGGAATAGAGTCGTATTTATCGAGTGCTTACTGTGTGCAGAGCACTGTACTAAGTACTTGGGAGAATACACTATAACAGACACATTCCCTGCCCAAAACGAGTTCACAGTCTAGAGGGAGAACTGGTAGTGACTCCCCGTTTTGCAGGTGAGGGAACTGAGGCACAGACAAATGAAGTGACTTGCCCAAGGGAGCTGGGATTAGAATCCAGCTCTGCTGTGTGACTTCGGGCAAGTCACTTCATGTCCCTGGGCCTCAGTTACCGCATCTGTGAAATGGGGATTTGGAGGGCGAGTCCCAAGCGGGACACGGACTGGGTCCAACTTAATTTGCTTGTATCTACCCCCAGCGCTTAGTACAGTGCCTGAAATAGACTAAACAGTTAACAAGTTCCCTAAAAAAGTCACTCAGAAGCATATTCGCTTTCCCATCTTCCTCTGTATTTTCATGTCTGCCTTCCCTTAAGCTCCTCGTGGGCAGGAATTACATCTAATGACTCTGTTGTAACCTCCCAAGCGTTTAGTACAGTGTTTTGCACCCCGAAAGGGCTCAAAAAACACCACTGATGGACTGCCTGATTAGACAGAGGTGGCCTAATTAGAAGGAAGCAGAGTCGTATTGAAAGTCTTCAGATCTTCCAAGAGCCTCTTCTTCTAACTGTACACGAAGCAAACCACTCTGTTTAGCAGTAACACCCTGCTTTGTGCTCGAGTCCCACTGGGGTTTTAAGATTAAGTCTACGGCTCCGTCAGTCAGCTGCACTTCTTGAGCGCTTACTGGGTGCAGACCACTGTACTAAGCGCTGGGGATGAGTACAACGCAACGATGAACAGACACAATCCCTGCCCACACGATTATCTTGTATCTGTCCCGGTGATTAATGTGTTGGTTGACACATGATACGCACTTGACAAACATTATTATTATCACCATCATATGGAAGTCTCAGAGTCACCCAAAATGCACCTACCACAAGAAACAGGCTTATGGGGGACGACACGAAAATCATCTTTGTAAATCAGAAAATACCCAAAGGATTTTGAATTAGAGCAGCCGAGCGGTATTGACCCCCCAGCTGGCTACTCGACTGCTGCTTGCCAAAGGTTTGAGGTACCGACCAATTAACCTCCACGGTGGACTGGGTTCCTGACAAAGTTGAATAATCTGCCCTGCTACAAGAATTAAAGGTCATGAAACTGTATAGAAACAAAAAATAAAAACCTTGGCCAGTGAAGTGCCTTTCTGGTAAGTTTAACCACAAAAGTGAGGAAAAAGAAAAGGTTAAAATCCCCTTAACCCTAGCTCATCCACATTACTCCTATTGGGGTATTTAAAAGGTATCTGCATTTTAAATGTAGTGAATAATGTACTGTTTAAACAAAACGAGATCTCTTCGAGTACCATAACTTTTGCATTTTCTTGTCTTTGCCCTGTTTAAATTTACGACCTTCCCACTATCCGCCACATGTTGCATTCCATATGCCTTTTTCTTTAAAAAGAAAAAAAAATAGGAAAGCATCTTAATGGGATTTTCCGAGATATATGTCTGAGGATATTCTAAATGGCAGAAGTGCACTCTTTCCTTCAAGTGTATAATGAATGGACACTGTAAAAGGAAAGAGTCCGACCCTCATAAAAACTTCTCACAAATGAATCTGCACATATATTGCCGAAGGAATAGTGAACGACACTGTTTTTTTTGAAAACGTGACATGTAAGGAAGCACTCTGCAGGTGACGGCATGACCACGATACCTTTTACCAGAATCATTCCCCCCAAAATGACTATTTCATTATAAACAAAATTTCAGTCAAAGTAGTTTGGGTCTTTCCAAAAAAAAAAAAAAAAAAAAGAAGACTATTTCAAGGGGTAATTACAGACTAAATTTCAATCGATAAATGAAATTTCTGAAATAAAATTTTTTTTATGGTATTTGTGAAACGCTTACTGTGTGCCAGGCACTTTTTCTCAGCGCTAGGCTGGATACAAAACAATCAGATTGGAAACAGTCCCTGTCCCACATGGGGCTCACAGTCTTCACCCCCGTTTTAGTGATGAAGTGACCAAGGCACAGAGAAGTGAAGTAACTTGCCCAAGGTCAAACAGCAGCAAATGGCAGCGGCCACTTGTTGGGAAGGGGACAGTTTATAGGAGTAACAATAATAATAATGATGCTATTTGTTAAGCGCTTAGCCAGGCACTATAGTAAGCGCTGGACTGGATACAACCCGTTTGTTGGGTAGGGAAGGTCTCTGTTGCTGAATTGTACTTTCCAAGCGCTTAGTACAATGCTCTGCACACAGTAAGCGCTCAATAGGTACGACTGAATGAATGAATCCAAGCAAATCGAGTTGGACGCAGTCCCTGTCCCAAGTGGGGCTCACAGTCTCAATCCCCATTTTAGAGTTGAGGGAACTGAGGTCCAGAGAAGTGAAGTGACTTGCCCCAGGTCACACAACACACATGTGGAAGAGGCGGGATTAGAACCCGTGACCTTCTGCATCCCGAGCCCATGCTCTATCCACTACGCCACGCAAGGAACCAAGCCCAACCATATGGGGTAACGGCTGGGGGTAGGGAAAAGAGGCCGGATCTGGGGGGTAAACCAAGGCCTGGGATCACCGGGCTGTGGGAGGAGGATAGAGGGCAGAGGGTGCTTAGTACAGTGCTCTTTACCAGTGCTCCCCACAGCACTTACGTACTTATCTCTAATTTATTTATTTAACGTCTGGCTCCCCCACTAGACTGTAAACTCCTCATGGACAGGGAATGTGTCTATTACATTGTACTCTCCCAAGCACTTAGTACAGTGCTCTGCACACTGTCAGCGTTCAATAAATCTGACTGACTGCTGCATACATAGCAAAGGCTCAGTAGGTATCATCGATGGGTTGATATGAGAGTGTCTCTGCCCTCAGGAAGCTCACAGCTGACAAAGGACAATGACCCCAAATCACTACCAGCTGAAAAGGGAGAACGGAAATGTGGTCAGGTGAAAAGATAAATGCTTTAATAATAATAACAGCTTCGGTATTTGTCAAGAGCTGCCAGGCACTTTAAATAGTAAAACAATGTATATAGACATCCTGCATTCTTGATTACTTTTCTTCTTCAGATAAATAGAAAAGCCGCTGAAAGGAGTTTCTTAGATGCCGGACTGAAGTTATTCTAAACAGAGCCCAAGAAGAAGTGCCCTCCTTCAAGTGTGTAATGAGCACACTTTTTAGAGAAAACGTTTAATGTTCATAAAAAGTTTCAGCACAGAGAGCTGCCCATATATTCATGGAAAAGTCGAAGGGAAAATGATACAAAACACAAAAAATTCAGGGCAATGGTTATCAACATTATAATTTTTAAAAATTTAAAAAAACCCTTAGGACCTCAAGTGTAGTATCTGCGAATTTTCAACGCTGTTATATTTCAGGCGGATAAATTCAAAGTCAGCGAAGCGGACCGGTAGTATAAAAAAATGGGCAAATTCAAGACTTTGGGAGACTTTTGATCAGTATGGCTTAAGGAATCCTGCTTTCCCTTTGGCAGAAGAGCGGACAGTACTAATTTCCTTATCTTCAAAGAGCATATTCATCTTTGAGGTGAGGCAATCTTCCAGTGTTCTCTTCATTCAGTCACATTTATTGAGTACTTACTTTGTGCAAAGCACTGTACTGAGCGCTTGAGAGAGCGCAATACAAGAGCAGACACATTCCCTGCCCACAAGGAGCTCACAGTCTAGATGGGTCAAAAAGTGTTAAAATATGATCGTTTCGTGAGGATTTAGTGGAGTTTGACAATGTTAACTATTGGAACTGCCGAACGGAACCGGTCCTTGTTTTAATCAAGTGGTTCTCGATATCTGTGACCTGTATTATAATAATGTTGGTATTTGTTAAGCGCTTACTATGTGCAGAGCACTGTTCTAAGCGCTGGGGTAGATACAGCGTAATCAGGTTGTCCCACGTGAGGCTCACAGTTAATCCCCATTTTACAGATGAGGGAACTGAGGCACAGAGAAGTGAAGTGACTTGCCCACAGTCACACAGCTGACAAGTGGCAGAGCTGGGAATCGAACCCATGACCTCTGACTCCAAAGCCCGGGTTCTTTCCTATGATATTAAGTCGTGATATTAAGGAGGCCTCTATCATCAACCCTAAGAAAAGTCCTTTTTAAGAATACAGGTAAGGGTGAGTATCTGATAATGACCCCTCTAATTGATTAGGAAACTAGTACTTTTCTGCTCCTTTAGCTGTCAGTTAATAAGATTTTTTTTTTTTACAAATTGCGAAGGACTCTTTCGAAAGTGTTACGAGGAGTTATTTTAACTGGAGTCTCACCACCACCCTATCTTCATTTCTGCTAAAGACATAATCCATTAGTCACTTATAGCCCAGAAGAACCAAAATTACTTCCATCTCATCACCGTCGTTTAGACCTGTGTGCTGACCTCAATGTTTGCGCAGATCTTCCATTTATCTCAATGGGGTGGTGCAGGAGACCACAGCAAGGTCTAGCCGCACAGAGGGGCAGTGTGGCCTGGTGGATAGAGCGCGGGCTTGGAAGTCGGAAGGAGCTGGATCCCAATCCCGGCTCGGCCACCTGCCCGCTGTGGGCAAGTCACTTCCCTTCTCTGGGCCTCTGTTCCCTCATCTGTAAAATGGGGGGCGAAGACTGTGAGCCCCATGCGGGACAGGGACCGCGTCCATCCTGATTTGATTGGATCTACCTCAGCACTTAGCGCAGTGCCCAACACATAGCAGACGCTTAATCAGTACCATTTAAAAAAAAAAAGCCAAGAGATCTACCTCAGCACTTAGTACTCACCGTAAATTGCTTAACCACTACCATGAAATAAAAGGCCAAGAAAAGTGAGCCACCTCAGCACTTAGTACAGCACCTGATACATAGTAAACGCTTAACCGATGCCATGAAAGAGAAAAAAAAAGCGCCAAGAAAAGTGCTGAGTGATTTCCACACCAGGGAGAAAGTGCAAAATAAATACACCTCTCTCAGTTAGCCTCCCCACAACCTCCTCGGCAGTCATGTTTACATTTATTTACTGTTTATCTTTTCCTCCTTTTGTACTTAATTGCTTGTTGTTTGTTTTTACCGTTTTATCTCTGAGCTCTTCATCCTTTTCTCTATTATCTGTTGAGCAAGTTAGAGCCATTCATTTCTCCCAGTGAATTGTACACTCATGGGCAGGGACTGAATTTTTAAGTATCTGCCCTGGGTTCCTAAAGCCTGTGGAACAGTCGTAGAGGAAGGGAGTCTCTCACAGCCAAAGAGCAACTCTGAAACTTCAGTCATATCCACCACCGTCGTATCGCACTCTCCCAAGCGCTTAGTAGTGTTCTCCACACAGTAGAGGCTCAATAAATACCATTTGACTAATTGACTGAGCGCTCACTATCTGCAGAGCGCTGTACTAAGCGCTTGGACGAGTGCCACGGGGGACCGAGGTGATACTTTTATTTGGGGAACCATTAAAGGAAGGAGCAGAACTCTGACTACTTTGGATGCTTCCGAAGACGTAACCCGGCGAGACGTCAGCAAGGGCATCGTTTTCTATCATCGCTGATCGAATTTAAAGTGCAAGACCCCACTTCTGGCCATCTGAACAGAGATTCAGAACCATTTCCAAGCAAACAGATGAACAGGTTCTGAAACCCTTCACGATGCAGAAAAGATAAGGCTCATAATACTCTACAAAATCACTATCGCAAGTTATGGAACTGGTTCGCCAAAACTGATCGCTGCATTTCCCACGCAAAAAACTGAGGTTTCCTAACGTTATAAACTTATCAAAAAAAAAAGAAAGAAAGAAAACCACTTCTAAGACCTTCTCCTTCCAAGCACCACTCTTCTGATTTTTTAAACCCAGCTTTTTTTCTTGAAAGTCAAAAAATTAAACCAGGGAAGTAATCTGTGCTGGGAGAGAAGTGGAGGCTTTTTTCTTTATCTTTATTTTTCCCAAACTGCTGACTGCACTTTCCCGTACGACTTAGACAAGTATATTTCCAATGGGGAAATGACTGATATTTAAAAGCATTAGGTGAGCTGCAATGAGACAGCTATGGACACCCCTATGTACCAATGTGGTGGGTTTGCTTTTTTTTGTAATCATTCAGAATACAAACTAAACATTCTAGCCATCTAGAGATTTCCAACAACCCCCAAGATTTTTTCTTTTCAAAAAACAAACAAAAGAAGGAGCTTCATGGAAACACAAACATTTTGGTTTACGCCAAAATCTCAAATCCCGTCGACTCAAAATTCCCAGGTCCCACGGAGGTTCTTACAAGACACCTGTGCTTCTCACATGAGTCAACATACCCCATTTCACCAGATTTCCTTTAGGACTGGTCACTATCATTTGTGGAATAAACACTCTGGCTACAACTCCCCTATGGGTAAGTGAGGTTTAATCTTCCTTATCAGCAGTAGTAATAATGATAATTATGTCAGAATAAAGACGGGGTATCTGTTAAGCGCTACGTGCCAAGCACCGTACTAAGCGCTTGGGCGGATGTCAGTTAGTCGGGTCCCACGTGGGGCTCACTGTCTGAGAAGGAGGGCACACAGGTACTGAACCTCCATTTTGCAGACGAGGTAAACTGAGACACGGAAGAGTCAGGTGACCCGTCCAAGGTCACGCGCGGGCAAGTGGCCGAGCCAGCATTAGAACCCAGGTCCTCCGACTCGGAATACAAAATTCCAAGCGCAAACTCCAAGTGCAGTGTTTCAGACAGGTGCAAAACTTCACGGAGAGAGATGTCACAAAGCACAAGCGGCCACGGGTTTTTCTGTCCTGGTCAACCAAATTCAAGTTTCTGCCCCAGATCTGCTCCACCCCTGAGCAGCGGTTTTTGGGGGGGGGGGGGTACCTTCACAACACGAGGAACCGTCGGGTTTTGTTTTTTGGGTGTTTTTTTGGGCTCCAGGGGCAGAGCGAGCCCGGCGGCGGATCGAGTTGGGCCCAACTGGCCATCGCCGATTCATCAGTCGGAAGGCTCTGGGGTCTCACCACCTTTAGGCCACTTGACCTAGGAGGGGAAATCTTTCTGCAGTTCTGACTCGTTAAAATGCCGGCTTAAGAACAGACACACTAAACCCCCGGGTTTTCACACACCCCTTCCACAGTTAACCCTCCAAAGGTTCCGAGGAGCGGCCGGGACGGCAAATACACACGGACGGAAGCCCGCGCGTTCTTCCGATTCGGCAGCCTGTGGCGCAACGGGTGGCGGCCGAATCAGGTCGACGCTCCCGCACCGACACGCGGCCGTCCGGAGGCGGCGGCACGACGCGGCGACCCAAGGAACGGTTCGGCCCGACGCTCTCAGTTCTCCTTAACTTGGGTGAGACCCGGCCGTATTTCTTTTCTCCTTTCATCTGGGACTTCCGATCCACCGCCCCAGAGAGCGCTCGCTCCGAGAGGCGACGAGGTTTCAGAGTCCTCCAGATTAAACCCCGGCCCGGTCAACCTTCGACGGGGAGAAGTGGACATCCCGGTCACTCTCGCTCGCCTTCCGAGTCGAGGGGCCGCTCGAATTCACTGCTCTCGGAGGTGCAAGAACCGTCGGAGTGCGGAGATGGCCCAGAAAACGAGGCAGCCGACGCCCACCCACGCCCCCGCCCCGGCCATTCACAGCCTCCCGCGATCCTCGAGTCGAAAGCCTCCCACCTAACCGCGCGAGGCTCCTAACTCTCGGACCGCTCCGCGTCTTTAGCGAGTTCGCCCTAGTCGCCGAAACTCCTCCGTCTAACTGGGTTGTACGGTTACAGAACGGGCTCCACGGTTTTCGTCAGCAGCGGAAAAGAAATATCAAGGGGAGAGGAGACAGACGCTTGAAGACAGATTAAAAAAAAAAAGAAAAAAAAAGAAAGAAATCCGGCCCTTAAAACGCAAAGCCCTCAACGTCATAAATTTTCACGCGCGCCGAGAACCGGGGAGAGGCCGAGCCTTCCGGGTGGGAACGTTCCCACCTGACCCGGCCTCTCGGCCCTAGATCGGACAGGGGCGGAGGGAAACCCGTCCTTTTGGGGAATAAACCCCCCCCCCCCCGTCTCCTCGGAAGGCGCGGAGAAGGCAACTTACCAGGAAGGCGAATGGGAATCCCGGGCAGAGGAAGACGGAGTTTCCCCGAAGCGACCGTCACGCGACGGCGACCTACGAAGAATCAAATAAAGGCACGGGATCAGCACGCCGCGACCGTCGACGTCGGCCGGGCGGCGCGGCGACCCCGGCGGGAGACCCCGAAAGCCGAGGCCCCGTTCTTCGGGGGGGAGGCGGACCGCCCGACGTGCTCGACGGGAACCGGAGAGAGAGGCGACCGGCCCCGGAGCGTCCCCGAGGGGCGAGACCGCCAACCAGTCGAGGACGCGTCCAGCCGCGTGCGCGCGTCTCCGTCCTTCGTGGGCTCTCGCTCCCTCTCCCCACCCCGGGGCGCAGCCGCTTCCCATACGTTCCAAGGAGGAAAGCGGATCCATCCCGCACACGCAGAGACGCCTCCCGCCGGTCCCTCGCCAACCCGGCCCGGCGGCCGCCGTCCTCGGGGCCACGTCGCCCTCCGACCGGCCCGTCTCCGTCGGCGTCCCGGAGCCTCCCGGGGCCCGCTCCGGCCGGGTCGGGCCAAGGCGGCGGGACCGGCCGGCGGCGGTCGGTCCTCCCAGGTGAGCGGCCAGCGGCCCGGCCGGGCGGCGACGGGCGGCGGTCTCCCCTCCTCCCCGGGGTCCCCTCCCCACCGCGATCCGCGGATCGGAGATCCGGGCCGACCGTGGAAGACGCCTTGGCCCAGAGCCTCTCTCGTGGCAAGTGCGAGGCCGGGAGGGGGGCCGGACAGGGAGCCGGGCAGGGCCTCATGGCGGGGGGCGGGGGGGGACGGGGGACGACGACACACGACACAGAGCTCCCCGACCCGGCTCGGGCCGCCGATCCCCGTCAAGTTTGCATCTCGGTACAAAATGTCGATCTTAAAGGCTGACAAGGCACCGACAGGGACCCGGAGAGAAAGAGAAACAGAGGAGAGTCCATCTTGCTTTGGGGGTGGGGGGTGGGGGGGGGTGGAAGGAGGCCGATGCCCCAACCCCGGGGTGGGGGGCGGGAGGGGAGTCTGCAAAGACAGCTTGGGGGGGGGGGGGGAGGGACGAGGTCGCCCCCCGGGGCGACCCCCGGCCACCGGGCCGGCCTGCCCGGCGGTCCGGCTGGAGGGGAGATCCGCCTGCAAACACCTCCTCCTCCTCCTCCTCCTCCCTCTGGTCCTCCTCCCGGGAGGAAGAGGAGGGAGCAGCTGCCGCAGCCCCGGGACCCCAATTGGGTCTGGGGTCCCCTCGGCCCTCGAAGGCCCCCCCGACCCCCGGCGGGGAGCCGCCTCCTCCTCCCCACTCCCCCCCGGCCCCACCTCGACCCCCGAAACTTTTAGTGGCCAAAACCCGGCGAGGATCCACCCCCCAACCCCGGGGGGCTCCGGCGGGGCCGGAGGTGCGGGGGGGAGGGGAGGGTCTCCCCCTCCCCGCAGAGCGTCCAGAAAACAGCCCGGTCCCTGCGCCCGGCTGTGCCGTCCATGTCGGGGCTCGGCTTTCCGCATCGTTTCGTTTTACCTTTGCTCTGTCTCGGCCGGGGGGAGGGAGGGAGGGGGACCCCCGGGACCCCCCACCCCGGCAACTTTCGCCCCCCCCCCCCGCTCCCCCAAATAACAGGAAAAATAAATCGTCAGCGGGCGAGGAGGAGGAGGAAGCAACTTACCTCCAGAAACGGCACTTTGCAACGGCCGAGGCCTTCCTCGTCCTCGTCCTCCTCCTCCCCGCCGCCCTCCCTCCTTCCCTCCCCCGGCCTCTGCCGGGCGGCACGGCCGGGACCCCCGGCCCACACCGGGATGGGGATGAGGATGGGGATGGGGCCCCTGCCCGCCCCAGGAAAATAACCCCCTCCGTCCCGTCCTGCCCCGTGTGTGCACACACACACACACACACAGACACCCCGCCCCCCCCCACCTGGGGGCACACGCCCTTCCCCCTCCCCGGGATGAAGTTGGGCAGGGAGGGGGCTCCCCCGGGGTGGCACCGAGGCCGCTGCCGCCGCCGCTGTTGTTTTTCCTCCTCCTCCTCCTCCTCCTCCCCGGCAGCGGCTGCCCCGGGAGCCCCCCGACCCCCCCGTGCCAGGCCGGCCTACCGACGCCCCCTCCCTCGCTCGGTGCATCGCCCCGACCTCCCCGGGGGACGAGGTGGGGACGCCCCCCCCCCCCCCGGCTCCGATCGCCCCCCCAAAGTTTCCCCGGGGGTGGGGAGGGGGCGAGCGGGCGTGTGCCCGGGGGGAGGGGGAGCGTGCGGGGCCAGGGGGGCGACCGGGTCCCGAAGCGTGTGGGTGGGCTGGGCGGGACTGGCTTACCTCTCCGGCTCCTCGCCCTCCCGAGTGTGCGTGTGCCAGGGGGGAGACGGTGTGTGCACGCTCGGGGGGGGCCCTAGGGGAAAGTGGAGCGGGGTGGCGGTGGATGGAGCGGCCGGGCAGGGCCAGGGCCAGGGCCGTGGCGGCGGCGGCGGCGATGCCCCCCGCTCCCCGGCGTCCCGCCGCCCGCTGCTCCGGCCCCCAGACCGTGCGGAGCGGCCGGGGCGGCCCGCAGCCCCCGGCCCCATGAGACGAGCCCCGCCATTGGCCGCCCGCCCGAGCGACCGCCGCGCCGCCCAATCCGAGCGCCCGTTCCATACGCCCGGCCCCGCCCCCTCCCCCCTCCCACTCTCACACACACACACACAGACACAGAGCGCCAGCTTCGGGGCGGCCGCCGCCTTCGCCCCTTTTCTCGTCCGGCACTTTGCGCCGAGCGCTGCGCCAACTCCCCGGGCAGGGGCTTGCGGGCTCCCAACTTCCCCGTGCCGGGCTTGGGGGGAGGGGGCCCGGCCGCCCCGCTTGTCAGCGGTGTGACTTTGGGCCAGTCGCCTCCCTGGGCCTCAGTGACCTCATCTGGAAAATGGGGATGGAGACTGGGAGCCCCACGTGGGGCCACCTGATCGCCTTGTGTGTGTCCCCCCCCCGCTCCCCCCCCCCCCGGCCCAGCGCCGAGAACGGTGCTCGGCACAGAGGAAGCGCTGCACGAATACCACCGTCGGTATTATCATCATCCCCCTCCCCGCCCGCCGCCTGCTTTCGCCGCAGAGAGGTTGCGGGAGAAGTTGGGCGCCGGGCTCTCGGCAGAACGATTCGCAGCCAGAGACAGACACGCAGAGAGAGAGAGAGAGAGAGAGACAACCCCCCCATACCTTGCCCTCCACCCCCATCCTCCCCTTGCGGGAGCAGGACCGCCCCAAAAGCTCCCCGGCCTGGCCTCTGCCCTCTCCGATAATCATGTTGGTATTGGATGAGCGCCTCCCATGTGCAGAGCACTGTACTAAGCGCTGGGGGAGATGCAGGGGCATCGGCTTGTCCCACGTGAGGCTCACAGTCCCCATTTTACAGAGGAGGCCACTGAGGCTCAGAGAAGGGAAGGGACTCGCCCCCGGTCACACAGCTGACAAGTGACAGGGCCGGGATTCGAACCCGTCACCTCTGACTCCCAAGCCGAGATGTCCAGAGCGTCCCCTCTCGTAGAAAATAATAATAATAATAATAATAACGTTGTTATCTGTTAAGCGCTGCCTATGCGCGCAGCACCGTTCTAAGCGCTGGGGGAGATACGGGGGCATCGGGTGGTCCCGCGTGAGGCTCACGGTTAATCCCCATTTTCCAGAGGAGGTAACTGAGGCCCAGAGAAGCGAAAGGACTCGCCCGCGGTCCCCCAGCTGACAAGGGGCAGAGCGGGGATTCGAACCCGTGACCTCCATCCCCCCAGCCCGGGCTCTTTCCCCTGAGCCGGGCTGCCCCACCGTCCCGTCCTGGCCCCCGGGCTTGGGAGGCGGAGGTCATGGGTTCCAGTCCCTCCTCTGCCCCTTGGCAGCCGGGTGACTGTGGGCGAGTCACTTCCCTTCCTCTGGGCCTCCCTTCCCTCCTCTGGAAAATGGGGGTGAAGACTGGGAGCCTCGTGGGGGACAACCTCCTTACCCCGTAGACCCCAGCGCTTAGAACGGTGCTCTGCACAGAGTAAGCGCTAAACAAATATCAACATTAGTAGTAGTAGTAGTAGTATTAAAATGAAGCCCCGATCGCCACCCGGGCATCCTTTTCTATTCCCCCGCTGCCACGGCGAACCTGCAGGCTGGCACCAGGAGCACTGTTCTAAGCGCTGGGGGAGATACAGGAGCAACAGGTTGTCCCACGTGGGGCTCACGGTTTTCATCCCCATTTTACAGATGAGGTGACTGAGGCCCAGAGAAGTGACTGGCCCACAGTCACCCAGCTGACGAGTGGCAGAGCTGGGAGTGGGTGACCCTCGGGGAGGGGGCCAGCGGGCCCCCCACCCCATTAAAAATGCGTTGGCAGAGGCCGAGGGGGGCACGGGGTGGGGGGGTGGGGGGTGGTTCCCACCCGGGCATCATCAGGGCGCCGATGCCAACCCGTGCCCGGCTCAAAGCGCAACTCCGCTGGGTCTCGGGTCTGAGTAAAAACGTAAAAACAACAACAACAACAACAAGCAGCCTTGCTCAGTGGAAAGAGGCCGGGCTTGGGAGTCAGAGGTCATGGGTTCGAATCCCGCCTCCGCCCCCTTGTCAGCTGGGTGACTGTGGGCGAGTCACTTCCCTTCTCTAGGCCTCAGTTCCCTCATCTGCAAAATGGGGATGAACTGGGAGCCTCGCGTGGGACGACCCGATGACCCTGTATCTCCCCCAGCGCTTAGAATAATAGTGTTGGTATCCGTTAAGCGCTTACTATGTGCGGAGCACTGTTCTAAGCGCTGGGGCAGACGCAGGGCGATCAGGTTAGAACAGTGCTCCGCACATAGTAAGCGCGTAACAGATACCGACGTTATTATTATTATTAACAACATAAAAGCCCTTGCCCGCCCCGACGGTAACGATGATAATCACCTCAGGCTCCCAGGGAGATGCCAGGCCGTCGGATGGGACTCGGTTTCTCCGGCCCACCTGGGGTTCACGGGCTAAGGAAAGGGGGGGGGGAGAAACGGGGATTTGTTTTCACCCCCCCATTGACGGATGAAGAGACGGAGATGCCGAGGAGGCGAGTCACCTGCCCACGGTCAAGCGGCCCGAAGAGTTGGGCGGAGGCGGGATTGGAACCCAGGTGTTCCGAGGCCCGGCTCCTTCCACTAGGCCACGCAGCTGCTGCTGCTGCTGCCCTGCGATGAACGTGCGCGTCACCTGTGGAATTAGGATTCCTTGTATCTGGGCACGTTCCCCTGTGGGATCCAAAAAGAGAAAAGGAAAAACAAGAGGGGTTTTGCTTTTAGAAACAGGAAAAATATCTCCCGATTTTTCAAAAAGGAAAATGCTCAAAAAACGACGAGCCACGGCTTTTTTTAAAAAAACTGAAATCGTTACAAAGACATAACAACAAACATGCCCGGGACACTCTGTGCTCCCTTAATGCCGGGGATACAAGCGCCGGAAACGTTGGATCTCATGAATCCACTCGACGGCTCTACCGCGAAGGTGGGCTTAGAACAGTGCTTGGCACCTAGAGAGCCGTGCCGCGGTTATCAGGTGCCTCGATTATTGTTATCGGGTGCCGAGCATTTTTACACGAAGAAAAGTGAACGTGAAAGTCGACTGGCCATGATTTCCTAGAACATCCACGGCGCAACCGGGAAAACCTCCAGTCAAGTCCGGCCTTCAGGCTTTGCTCCCTTCCGATTCGCCAACTAGAGAAAACCACGTTAGTGATTAGAAAACTGGGATAAGCACCTCTTTTCAAGTATGCATCAAAACAAAATGCTGTATTTTTTATTGATATATATCTATCCAATATATAAAATATATACATATATGTACAGCTGTGTATACGTGCGTGTGTACACGTATAGGTATATCCAAGAGGCCGCGACAATCTCTTCACACGGGGCAACTGCCCTGAATTAGTCCTGTTACGTTTGTTTCTTCGGGGAAGGAAAGAATCAAAAATGTGTAATATCGAGTATGCCTTCTATCATGCAAGACCGGTTTAGTCAAATTTAATGTGACGGTAACCTTGTCGGAATTTAATATTTATTAAGCGCTCGCGGGACACCTCGTTCAAAAGCGAAATGAGTAATTACGGCAGGTCATCTGTACTTTCCGGATAGAAAATACGATCTAGCACGTGCTGTAGTCGGGATGGATTTTATTTCTCAGAATATGCGGCTCTGCTGCCGAAGCGGACAGCGGTTGCTCTTCCCCGGCCTGGGCGAGCTACTTCGGCTAGTCCGTACTAATCCGCCTGGCCAACGCTGCTCAAACCAATTAAGCGATGGGCACTTTTGCTACGAGTTTTGGAAAATTAGCGTGGCCTGATGGAAAGAGCTCGGGCCGGGCAGCCGGACGACCTGGCTTCACATCCCAGCTCCACCTGCTGCGTGACCTTGGGCAAGTCACTTCACTTTTCTCTGTGCCTCAGTTCTCCTGTCTTCCTTCCCGCTGAGACTGTGAGCCCCATGTGGGACAGGGACAGCGGCCAACCTGATTACCCTCTGTTGACCCCAGCGCTCAGAACAGGATTTGACCCATAGTCAGAGTTAAACGGATACCATTAAAAGAAAAGTTTTATCCGCAATAGCTAGCTATTCCCGCTATTTTCCTAAAAACCTTGGAGGCCAGCACCCCCCCCCCCCCGCCCGCACCTCAACACCGACATCAACTGACCAAGGCTAATGCTTTCCACCTCCTTTGCCTCCGCCCAGAATCCCAATTTCCACTTGTTTCCACCTAATTTGCCTCTGCCCAGAATCCCAATTTCCACTGGTTAGCGAGAAAGAGATAGCAACAAACAAAAGAGACCAGACGAGTGCCACGCTCGTGGTCCCCTTGTACCGTGATCTTTATTTTTCTGTGGTATTCGTTTAAGCGCGTACTCCGTGCCGGGCGCCGCGCTAAGCGCTGGGGCAGATATAAGCTAGTCGGATTGGACACGGTCCCTGTCCCTTATGAGTCTCACAGTCTTAATTCCCATTTTACAAAATGAGGCGACTGAGGCCCAGAGAAGTGAAGGGACTTGCCCAAGGTCACACAGTAGACGAGGCGGAGCCGGGATTAGAACCCTCTGATTCCCAGGCCTGGGCTCTCTCCGCGAGACCGCGCTTCCTCGTGATATCTACCAACTCTATCGCATCGTACCCTCTGGATCACTTAGTGCAGTGCTCGGCACACAGTAAGCGCCGAATAAATGCCGTCTATTGATTGACTGATATGAACGGTGCAGGTTCTAGGTCGTTGTACGAATAAGCAGCGTGGCTCAGTGGAAAGAGCACGGGCCTGGGAGTCAGAGGTCGTGGGTTCGACTCCCGCCTCCGCCACTTGTCAGCTGGGTGACTGTGGGCGAGTCGCTTCACTCCTCTGGGCCTCAGTTCCCTCATCTGTAAAAGGGGGGATTAACTGTGAGCCTCACGTGGGACAACCTGATTATCCCAGCGCTTAGAACCGTGCTCTGCACATAGTAAGCGCTTAACAGATATCAACATTATTATTATTATTATTAATAAGCCCACTGGGAACGGGCCTTCGACAAGGTGGTTTTGTGCTAAGAGGGATCGGTGTTAAACTTCTACCCCAAATAGCAGCTTCTCGCTTGGCTTGGGCCTCAGTTTCTCAGAAGGTAAAATGGTCAGATGGACTCTGGCTAAATTTTCTCACCAGCCCCAAGCGCCAAAGTCTGAAGAGCTCAGTGTGAGATTGGGACGAAGACTGTGAGTTCCGGGGCTCGTGTCCCACCTGATTAGCTCGTATCTACCCCACTGCTTGGAACGACGCCTGGTCTGTAGTAAGCGCTTAACAAGTGCCGTAAAAAACAGGTCTTTTCGATGCTTCCCACCTTGAATTTGAGTCCTTGCAGTCGCCCTGGGGTTAAACAGAGGTGGTGGCTGTTGAAGGAAAGACAGATTCAACATCATCATCACTGGGCGCTTACTAGGGGCAGAGCACTGTGCTAAGCGCTTGGGAGAGATTCCATTAGCCTGAGGTCTCCCCTTCTTCCCCCCGACGCCTAAGCCGGTTCCTCCAAATTATGATCTTCCTCTCCCTTTGCCTTCCTCCAGACAGCGGGTTTCCGATGCCTCCCCATTTTCCCTCCCCTGCCCCATTCCTCTCTACGTTCGTATATTGTTATGATTTTATTTATATTATACATATAATGTTAGACTATTAGATTGTTAGGATCATCCCATTAGATTTATTATATTAATACCCGTCTCCCCCACAAGACCGTAAGCTCACTGTGGGCAGGGAGCGTGTCTGCTAGCGGCATTGTATCGTCCCCTCCGCGGGGCTTAGTACGGAGCTCTGCACACAGTAAGCGCTCAGTAAATAGCACCGATGGATTGATTTGGCTGCCGGATTGGGAGTTGGCTCTGCGGGCCTCTTGAAAACCTGGATTTCCGGAGTTTGATGGGATCTCCAGGGGGTGATCGACAGCTCAGAGGAGGCTGGGCTCGGAGTAGAGATGTCTAGGGAGCTGCGTGTTGGAGAAACTGGATCCCTGAACTGAGGAAGAGTCTCGATCGTGGAGAACGGGACCCTCAGAGAGGCTCAGTCGATCAATCGTACTTACTGAGCACTTTCCGTGTGCAGAGCACTGTCCTAAGCACTTGAGAGAATAAAACAGAACCAGGTTTTGGACCGTTCTCGCTGAACTCGGTGCACTCACGGCTCTGAACTCGGCGCCGGGGAAGTTACGAGGTTGTCGGATTGGACGCAGTCCCCGCCCCGCTTGACGCTCACCGTCTCCGTCCCCGTTTGACAGACGAGGTAACCGAGGCCCAGAGAAGCGAAGCGACCCGCCCAGGGTCACGCACAGCGGAGGCGTGGCAGGGGCGGGATTCGAACCCAGGGCCTGCTGACTCCCAGGCCTCGGCTCTCTCCACCGGGCCACGCCGCTTCTCGGGTCGGTAGAGTCGGTGGACGCGTTGGCCGCCCACGCCGGGCCGTGGTAACGGCGTCGGCCGGGAGGTGGTGAGCCGGTGGTTTGATAGTCGGTGGCTCTGTTTTGTTGAGTTTGGGAGAAACTGATCGGGAAACCGGGGGGGACTTGATTGGAATAGGAAACTCGCTCCGGGTGTTTGGGACCCAACGGGAGACCGTGGAGGGGGACGCTTAAAAAGGCAAAATGAAACACACACTTGGAATAGATTGAATTTATCCGCGTGTATTTGCAAATTCACACTTGGACAAAAGGAGAGGCGGAGAAGAGTATTCGAACGTTCAGATCACGAGAAGGGGATGAGGGAGTGTATCCTTTTGGGAGTTGGTAGATTCGGTGCAGGTTGATATTTTTCTTATTATTATGTATTTTCTTTATTCATTCATTCATTTATGTGTGATTTTATTGAGAAGCATCATGGCCTAGCGGACAGAGCACAGGCGTGGAAGTCAGAAAGACTTGGGTTCAGATCCCAGCTCCGCCACTCGTCTGCTGTGTGACCTTGGGCAAAGCATTTCACTTCTCTGGGCCTCAGTTACCTCATCTGTAAAATGGGGATTAAGAATGGGAGCCCCCCACACGGGACAAGGACTGCGTCCAACCTGATTACTTTGTATCCCGTGATCTTGTATCTACCCCAGCGCTTAGAAGAGTGCTTGGCAAATAATAAGCACTTAACAAATACAAATATTTATTATGATTCTTATTATCTACCCCTGCACTTAGAACGGTGTTTAGCACACAGTAAGTGCTTAAGGAGTACTACCCAAAAAATCAGTCTGTGGTATTTACCATTATTATGATGGTTATTAGTATAATGATATAATCATTACGACGATTGTATTTTAAATAAATAGCTATTTTCATATATTATAATTTATATGATAAATACAATCAATAATCCTGCTCATACCATCGATTGGGGCGGGGGGGGCTTCTTAAGCCCTTATTGTGTGCTAAGCTTTGTATTAATTTATATTTGTTAGGTGCTTACTAAGTACCAGCTACCGCCCGGGTTCAAGATAGGTTGGTTACGGGCCCCGTCCCACACGGGGCTCCCCGTCTAAGTAGAGGGGAAAACGTGTATTGAATCACCATTTCACACGGCCTAGTTAAGTGACTTGCCCAAGGTCACTCAACAGATAAGCGGCGGAGTTGGAATTAGAACCCAGGTCCCCGGACTCTCGGTCCCATCCTCTGTCCGCCTGGGCCGCGAACCTAGCTCCTCTTTTGAATTATGGGTTTTACCTCAGCAACTCGGATTTGTACGTCCTACGCGTCTGCACTGCTCTGGCTTGCGTCTGCATGGACGCGGGTCCGTTCCGAGCGGAGGCGAGTGGGGAAGGAAGGCCCGTCGGAGGCTCGGGAGCCAAATGTGAGGGTGGGAGGCAGCATTCTTCTCTACACTAGCAACCAGAAAGTGGCTTATGGAGGGCTGTGTCCGCGAAGCCGGGAGAGTGCTTATGAGAAATGCTGAGGTCATGAAGTTATCGAGGCTGGGAAACTTGGAAATGTTTGTTTTTTTCTTCTGAAGGGGTGGGGGACTCCCCGGATTGGAGTCCGCGAGCCCAGAGAACGGGTTGATCCGTTTTAGGGGGTTGTTCATGGTACCTGTTAAGCACTTACTACGTACCGGGCACTGTTCCTAGCGCTGGGGTAGACACAAATTAATCAGGTCGGACACAGTCCCTGTCCCACGCGGGGCTCATCATCTTAATCCCGGTTTCACAGACGAGGTAACGGGGACAGAGTGAAGTGACTCGCCCGAGTCCACGCAGCAGACGTGTAGCCGAGCTGGGATTAGAACTCAGGCCCTTCTGACTCCCAGGGCCGAGTTCTATCCACTAATACGTTGCTTCGCGTGATTTTTTGCGGGTGAGGGAGGGATCCGTTAAGCACCAACTGTGCGCTAGGCACTGTACTAAGTGCAGAGGATACAAACACTTATTTCCTCTTCTCCCACTCCTTTCGGCTTCACCTTGCTTTTGGATTTGCTCCCTTTATTCCTCCCTCCCCTCCCCGCCCCACGCCGCTGACGTCCATATCCGTAATACATTTATTTACATTGATGCCTCTCTCTCCCTCTAGTCCGTAAGCTTGTTGCGGCCAGGGGACGCGTCTACCAACTCTCCTATACTGTACTCTCCCAATATACTCCGCACGCAGTGAGTACTCAATAAATACGACCGATTGGTCTTATCGCGTGAGAGAGCGGGAGACTGACTTTCAAATAAATTAGGCGATGGACTTGAGTGCTGCGGGGCTGAGGCTGGGAATCCAAGGGCCGAGGTGATGCAGGAGGGAGACGGAGTAGGGGGAAGGAGGGCTTCGTCAGGGAAGGCTAAGACTTTTGATAAAGCTTGGAAGCCAGGGATAGAAGACGTGGCTTGGTCTCCTCGTACCCCTTAAGAGAAAGGGGAGCGCAAGACGGGAACCTCAGATTCACTACCTCACGTATTCTAAGAGAGTTAATGTAATACTCATAATACCTGTAGCATTTGTTAAGTGCTTGGTATTATGTGCTGAGGTAGATTCAAGATAAGCCGGGAGGGGAAAAAAACCGGCACTCTTAACCCTGTTATGATTGGGCTAAACGCTGAGGAAGACACAAAACAACTGGATCGGGCACTGTCCCTGTCCCACCTGGGGCACACAGTCTAGAGGAGAGCGAGAACAGGTATTTAATCCCTGTTTTTACAGATGAAGAAAGCGAGGCAGAGAGAACGCTAAGGAAACACACGGTGGGCAAGAGGCGGGATTAGAACCCAGATCTCCTCCTGACTTGGTCCTCTGCCCTTTCCGCTAGGCCTCATTCGCAAGATTGGCGTCTAGAGAAATTAACCACAAAAGGTTTTTTCTTTTAATGTCAAGTGTTTACTATGTGTCAAGCACTCTCCTAAAATCCGTACTAAGTCTTCTTGAGTCAGAGGGCAGAAGAGCGGGTCTTTATTTTTTTATCTGGATAGGGTTTGGGGGATTACGACCAAGTTCGATTAAAATTTGGGGGGATTACGACCAGGTTCGAGTAAAACCGTACCCTAGCTTAGAATAACCGAAAGGGCCACCTGTTTTACCTCCAAACTCTGCTCCTCTAGCCTCCGTACCCGATCATTCTTGTCGCCTTTCCTAGCACTTGGTGCGGCGGTTGACGAGTAGTGGGCTCTTGGTAACTGCCATCGTTACGATTCATTCAGTCGTATTTATTGAGCGCCTACTGCGTACAGAGCACTGTACCAAGCGCTTGGGAGTGGACAGTTCAACAGTAGACATTATCCTTGTTTTTTTTACATTACGTGATGTTTGTATTGCTTCGCTTTTCCTCACGTGTCTATCGCCAACCCTCTCGGCGCCCCCGCTACGTTCTTGGATTACGAGCTCTTAGTTCGGTCCTCTGCATATTAGGAAGTGCTCGATCCATTGCTTGTCATTCACTGACGATAAAACGGTAGAATTGGGATTAGAACCCGAGCCCTCTGACTCCCTGGCCCACGTTCTTTCCACTAGCCTAATGATAATAACCGTAATTACTGTGGTATTTGTTAGGCCCTAACTATGCGCCAGGCACTCTACAAAGAGGTTGGATACAGTCCCGGTCCCACATGGGGTTTACAGTCTTAATCCCCATTTTACAGATGAGGTAACTGAGGCACAGAGAAGTGGAATGATTTGCCCAAGGTCACACGGAGGACAGGCGGCGGAGCCGGGATCAGAACAGGGATGGAGAAGCAGCGTGGCTCAGCGGCAAGAGCATGGGCTTTGGAGTCAGGGGTCATGGGTTCGAATCCCGGCTCTGCCACCTGTCAGCTGTGTGACTGTGGGCGAGTCACTTCACTTCTCCGTGCCTCAGTGACCTCATCCGTAAAATGGGGATTAAGGCTGTGAGCCCCACGTGGGGCAACCTGATTCCCCTGTGTCTACCCCAGCGCTTAGAACAGTGCTCTGCACATAGTAAGCGCTTAACAAATACCAACATTCTTCTTCTTCTTATTAGCATAGGTCCCTCTGACTCCCAAATCCCGGGTTCTAACCACTGGACCGTGCTGCTTCTCTACTCAGTTGACTGATTGACTGACTAGCTCTGTGGCCTAGAAACTGATGGGGACTAAGAAGCGTAGAGTTGGGCGTATTCTTTCTTAGCCTTTACCCTCAAATTTCCAACTTGGTTTTCAACTACTGGGATACTTTCGATAACAGCTCCCTCTTTCCTCATTTTCAAGGTTGAAGGATATCATGAATCTCCACCAGGACTCTGCCTCTTCGACCTCATTTTTAGCTCTCATTTTCTCCTCTCGTCTTAATTGGATTATCATTTTCCTAAACAGGTGATATCGAGCAACAACAGCAATAATAACGATGCCTATAGCGAGTTGCGGGAATACGGTAGCCCGATTCTGAGATCACCCAGTCACGCGATAAATGAAAACACGACTGCTTATTCACGGGCAGGAATGAAAAATGAGGTCTGAACCCGTCACCTGTTTTTCTCAGAGCAGCGGTGAAAAAAAAAAAGGCCTTCCAGACGGTAAATAGGACTGCGTGTCAGGAACTCAGAAGTTGGCTTGTTTCGAAGACAGCAAATAGATATTCGAGCCAGGGAGAAATTGGTGTGTTTTTTTCCCCTTTCCCAGATGAGGAAACTGAGGCCCAGAATCTCTTAACCGATCTGTCCAAGGTCACCCAGCGGTCCTGTTGGGGGTTAGAATCCAGATCCCCGGCTTGCAACCCACGCTCTTGCCATCAGCCCACGCTGGCTCCCCCATTTATTTTGTTTGCCGAGATGTCCATCACCCCGATTCGATTTATTTGCCATTGTTTCGACGAGCTGTTCTCCCCCTCGACTCTATTCATCGCCCGCCCGTCTCCCCCGATCAGACCGTGAGCCCGTCGGAGGGCAGGGGCCGTCTCCATCTGTTGCCGACTCGTCCTTCCCAAGCGCTCAGTACAGTGCTCTGCACATAGTAAGCGCTCGATAAATGCTATTGAATGAATGGATGCGTATCGTCTGTCCAGGAGCCGCTGTACCCATCGGGGACACAGCCACAGTTCCCCATCTGGCTGTCAGGGCGGCACTGGCTCATCTGCCTAATAATAATTGGGCTATCTGTTAAGTGCTTACTACACCCCGAGCACCGTGCTGGGCTCTGGGTTAGTTATAACGCAGTCGGATCAGACACAGTCCCTGTCCCACATGGAGGCTCACAGTCAGTCAGGAAAGCGAATTTGTCGAGCGCTTACTGGGGGCCGAGCGCTGTACTGAGCACTTGGGACGAAACAGTGCAATAGAACAGTAAGTTTATTGACATGTCGTGCTCTCCCAAGCGCTTAGTACAGTGCTCGGCACCCAGTAGGCGCTCAATAGATTCGGTCAGATAAAAAGCGGGCACGTTCCCTGCCCTCGGAGAGTTCACAGCCTAGGGGGAGATAAATATGAATAAATAAAAATATAACTATATTATACACATACAGATAGAGACATAAATATAAATAAATAAATTGCAGATGGGGCCAGGAGGAGCAAATCAGGGTGACGCGGAAGGGAGTGGGAGTGCCCACGGGGGAGGGAGAACAGACATTCGTTTTCGGTGTACAGATGGAGAAACTGAGGCACGGAAAAGTTAAGCGATTGGCTCCGAGTCACGTAGCAGGCAAGTGCCCGAGCTGGGATCGGGACCCAGGTTCCCGGACTCCCGAGTCCACCGGGCCTCGCTGCTTCTCTTCGACGGTCTTCTCTAGTCCATGGACTTTATGGGTGGCTGCGGGCGGATTGCTTAAGCGGCGTCAATCTCCCTTTCCTCATTTATAAAACGGAGTAGGATGGGATGATAACTCTGACCTGCCTTAGAGGAATTTGGTGAGGAGTAATGAATGGGGGGAAGATTCCATACACATCACTTTGGAAGTATGAAGTGATATGTCACTGACAAATAAAATATTAAACCAAAAGCACGAAGAAGTTGAGTAAAACTAGATGGAAGAAATTAAATGACTGCTGGGGGCAGGGGAGGGGGAATGGATTGGTCTCGGCCGGCCCAGGAGAAGGGAAGACGCTTTCCCTCATTTACTGAATAATGATAATCGTAATAATTAACATTTACGGTGTTGGTGTAGCGCTTACTAGGTGCCAGGCATTGTACTAAGCGCTGGGGTGGATACGAATAAATCGGGTCGGACACACGGTCCCCGTCCCAGGTGGCGGCTCACGGTCTCGATCCCCATTTTACCGATGAGGCAACTGAGGCCCAGAGAACTGAAGTGACTTGCCCAAGGTCGCCCAGCCGACGAGTGGAGGAGGCAGGATTAGAATCCGTGACCTTCCGACCCCGAGGCCCCGGGCTCTATCCGCCACGCCACGCTGCTTTAATGCTTTAACAGAGTTAATGCAGTTTATTTTACAACGCAATGAATGCCGAGTTGAAGCATTCTAAGAAAATACTTTATAATTCGGGAGAAAGAGTATCACGCTTTGAGCCAGTTCCTGAAATGTCTTGGGCCTTCTGTTTTTTAATTCTTTTATGATACTGGTGAATCACTTAGCACGTCCCAGGCACTGTGCTAAGCCCGGAGGTAGGTACAAGGTATTCGGGTTGGACACGGTTCCCGGTCCAAACGGGGCTCACGTTCTGTCGGAGAGAGGAGGATTTAACCCCCGATTTACGGAGGAGCTAACCGAGACACAGAGAAGTTATGGGACGGGCCCGAGGTCACACGGCAGTCACCTGGCAGACTGGGAATTAGAACCCGGCTCCTCAGACTCCAGAGCCTGCGTCCTTTCCAGTAGAGAAGCAGCGTGGCTCAGTGGAAAGAGCACGGGCTTCGGAGTCAGAGGGCATGGGCTCGAATCCCGGCTCCGCCGCCCGTCAGCTGTGTGACTCTGGGCAAGTCGCTTCACTTCTCTGGGCCTCAGTTCCCTCGTCTGTAAAATGGGAATTAACCGTGAGCCTCACGTGGGACGACCCGATGGCCCTGTATCTCCCCCGGCGCTTAGAACAGCGCTCTGCACAGAGTAGGCGCTTAAAAATACCAACATTATTATTATTCCCGGTAGACCATGTTGCGTACGTTCTCCTAAACCGCAGAAACCTTTCTACTTGGCTAGTTAGAGCTGTTTAACCGCCCAAGACAGGAAGTGTTCTGCCCACAGTCAGTGACCAATAAATTTTCTACTGATGTTAAATAAATATATAGGTAGACTCGCACACACTTCTCCAAGCAGCACGGCTTAGGCCTGGGAGTCCGAAGGTCACGGGTTCTACTTCTGCCTCCTCCACTCCTCTGCCGTGTGACCTTGGGCGCTTCCCTCGGCCTCAGTTACCTCATCCGTAAAATGGGGATTGAGACTGTGAGCCCCACGTGGGACAAGGGACTGCGCCCAACCCGATCTGCTTGTATCCACCCCGGCGCTTAGTACAGGGCTCGGCACATAGTAAGGGCTTAACAGATACCGCACTTATTGTTCTTATTCTAATCCTACGGGCACGGATCTCCTAGAGAAGCGGCGCGGCACAGTGGAGAGAGTCGGAGGTCATGGGTTCGAATCCCGGCTCCGCCGCTTGCCAGCCGTGTGACTTTGGGCAAGTCGCTTGACTTCTCTGTGCCTCGGTCACCTCGTCTGTAAAATGGGGATTAAGACCGCGAGCCCCACGCGGGGACAACCTGATCACCTTGCTTCCCCCAGCGCTTAGAACAGTGCTCCGCACATAGTAAGCGCTGAACAAATACCGCCATTTATTTATTTTATTTTTATTCGACCTGCACCTCCGCAGTCTAAATAGTTTCCCCCCCCCGCAGCCTGGAGAAGGGAGAGAATAATAACGAGAAGCGGAGTTATAGACGTTATTCGGCGCTCACTGTGTGCCAAACACTACAGTCAGCTCTGGGAGAGATACTAAGAAGCAGAAGGGACAGAGGCCTGCTCCTTGGGAGGACTCAGATTCTAAGGGAAAGAGCAGTTTAGAAGCCAAAACAAGTAGGAAATCTTTCACCCCTTACCCCAACCGCTCCTAGCAGAGTCCCGGCGAGCCAAGATGTGGAAATCCGTCGATCCCGAAGGGCGAAGATGAAGTTATTTTAGGCCGGCGCCGAAGCGTGATTACACATTTTTAAACCGGCATTTGGAAGTCAAGAGGAACTCTGCACTTGGGGCGGTACCCTTTAAGCATCTTGATTTTCGCCACCCCTGCTCCGCGGCACTTATTCATTCATCCAGTCGTATTTATTGAGCGCTCACTGGGTGCAAAGCGCCGTACTGAACACTTGGGAGAGGACGATATAACGACAGACGCATTCCTCCCCACAGTGAGCTCACGGTCTAGAGGGGGAGACGGACAGAAATCTCAATTTCGTTCACCGAGACGTCCATCGCCCTGATTCGATCTATTTGCCATTGTTTTGACGAGCTGTTCTTCCCCTCGACTCTATTCATCGCCCGCCCGTCTCCCCCGATCAGACCGTGAGCCCGTCGGAGGGCAGGGACCGTCTCTATCTGTTGCCGACTCGTCCATTCCAAGCGCTCAGCACAGTGCTCTGCACATAGTAAGGGCTCCATAAATACTATTGAATGAATGGAGAAAGAAACGGATTAATAAATAAATAGATTACAGATGTATACGCATGTGCCGTGGGGATGGGGGTGGGGGGGGGGTGAATGAAGGGAGGAGTCAGGGCAGTGCAGAAGGGAGTGGGAAAAGAGGAGAGGAGGGCGTAGTCGGGGAAGGCTTCTCGGAGGAGGCGGGCCTTCAGTAAGGTTTTGAAGTGGGGGGAAGGTAGACTTACGTACGTACCCACCTGTTACTTATTTTAAAGCTCTAGACGCTAAGCTCCTTGCGGACCGGGAACGTGCGCCCTGACTCCGTTATGTCGTACGCTCCCAAGGGCTCTGTAGAGTGCTCTGCACACAGCGAGTGCTCAATAAATACCACCGATACCAGCGGAGGGAGGGCCGGAGAGTACAGTCCTCACTGGAGTGAGGGGTGCCAGCGAATTCGTCAGGGTGTCTCGCCACCTTCCACCCCCCGGCCAGCCCTTCATTAATCCGTCGCTCAATCGGTGGCATTTAGCGAGCGCTTACTGTGTGCAGAGCACTGTGGTAAGTGCTCGGGAGAGCACAGTAGAACGGAGGTGGCGGGCACGTTCCGAAGCTTACGGTCTGGAGGAGGCTTAGGGAACCCCTCTCTGCCTTCCCCGTCTTCAGTCGTATTGCCCCCCTAAGTTCACTCCCCGTATCCTGGGCCCTCTTCTCCCTCAGGGATCCCCAGATGATACTAATAATAACGTTGGTATCTGTTAAGCGCTTACTATGTGCAGAGCGCTGTCCTAAGCACTGTTCTAAGCGCTGGGGCGAATGCAGGGTGATGGGGTCGTCCCGCGTGAGGCTCACGGTTAATCCCCATTTTACGGATGAGGGAACTGAGGCCCGGAGAAGTGAAGCGACTCGCCCACGGTCACCCTGCTGACGAGTGGCAGAGCCGGGAGTCGAACCCATGACCTCTGGCTCCGAAGCCCAGGCTCTTTTCCACTGAGCCATGCTGCTACTTGCGACCTAGCAACGATCGCAACGATAATCGCCATACTGTATTCTCCCAAGCACTACAGTACAGTGCTCTGCACACAGTGAGCGCCCGGTAAATGCAACCGACCCTCCTGCCTACTAATGATAATGGTATTTCTTAAGCTCTTATTGTGGGCCTAACGCCGTACGGAGCCCCGGGGTCGATTTGAGAGGATCGGATCGGGTACGGAGAAGCAGCGTGGCTCAGTGGAAAGAGCCCGGGCTTGGGAGTCAGAGGTCACGGGTTCGACTCCCGGCTCTGCCGCTTGTCAGCTGTGTGACCTTGGGCGAGTCACTTCACTTCTCCGGGCCTCAGTGACCTCATCTGGAAAATGGGGATCAACTGTTCGCCTCACGTGGGACGACCTGATTCCCCCGTATCTACCCCGGCGCTTAGAACAGTGCTCTGCACAGAGTAAGCGCTTAACAAATACCAACGTTGTTATTATTACCGTCCTGTTCCCCAAGGGGGTGACTCCCCACAACACTTAGGTCTGTATCCGTAATTGATTTATTTATACTGACGTCGGTCTCTCCCTCCGGATTGTAAGCTCACCGTGGGCAGGGAACGCGTCTACGTATTAATGTCCGTCTCCCCGTCGAGACTTTGAGCTCACTGTGGGCGGGGAACCCGTCTACCGACTCTGTTGTACTGAAGGCTCCGTCGGTGATATTTACAGGCGATAGCACTTGTGGATAGGATCATAATGTTGGTATTTGTTAAGCGCTTACTATGTGCCGAGCGCTGTTCTAAGCGCTGGGGGAGATACAGGGTCATCGGGTCGCCCCACGTGAGGCTCACAGTTAATCCCCATTTCCCAGATGAGGTCACTGAGGCCCAGAGAAGTGAAGGGACTCGCCCACGGTCACCCAGCTGACAAGCGGCAGAGCCGGGAGTCGAACCCGTGACCGCTGACTCCCAAGTCCGGGCTCTTTCCACTGAGCCACGCTGATATAACGGATAGGTACGATATGATTTATAGATACAGAGAATTTAGACTAATCTGTCGGAAGGAGCGTGGCCTAGTGGGACGAGCACAGGTCCGGAAATCGGGAGACCTGGGTGCTAAGATCGGCTCCGCCACTTGTGACCTCGGGGCGGTCACTTGTGCCTCGGTTTCCTCCTCTGGAAAATGGCGAGTCGACACCTCTCCCTTCGACTGCAAATCCCACGTGGGACGGGGCGCGGGCCGGATCCGGTTGTGTTCTCCAGGACTCGGTGCGTGACAAGTGCTTATCAACTGGGTTTAGCCCAGAGCTTGCCACATAGTCAGCAAATATCATCATTATTATTACCGTTAGTATTCCTATTATTACTACAGCTAATAATAATGTGCGTATGGAGATCCGGGCCTGGGCGCAGGCAAAGCCCAGCACGATTAGTCACTAAATCGCAGCCAAAATAAAACCGTCGTTCCTCTTCAACCGAACAGTACCCCAAACAAAAAGAACACGGTGGTATTCCGATTTATAGTTCCCGTGGAGAAATAAATAAAAAAAACAAATGGACGTTGGTATTTGTTAAGCGCCTACTAGGTCCCGCGCACCGTTCTCAAGCGCTGGGGGAGATAACAGGGGGATCGGGTTGTCCCACGTGGGGCTCACACACTTTGAATCCCCATTTTCCAGCTGAGGGAACTGAGGCCCAGAGCAGTGAAGTGACTCGCCCACGGTCACCCCGCCGACGGCCGAGCCGGGAGTCGAACCCCCGACCCGTGACTCCGAAGCCCGGGGCTCCTTCCGCTGAGCCACGCTCCATCTCCCTCCTGTTCAGGGAGGGACCCCAGAGTTGACCCCTCCGTCGATTCATTCATTCAGTGGAGTTTACTGAGCGCTTACTATGTGCAGAGCACTGTACTAAGCGCTTGGAATGGACAACTGGGCAACAGAGAGAGAAACCAGTCCGGCCCATTGACGGGCTTCCGGTCCTGAGGGGTTTTCCTGCCACGAGGGGGCGTCCTAGCATTGAGCTAAACGCTCCACCGACTCCAGGAACGATTCACTGATTGAAGGGATGGTTTTAAAAAATCAGCCCCCGATAGGATGGTTCCTGAGGACCCTCATAATTACCAGATGCCCCCCCCCCCCCCGCAGCCTCACTCATTACAGAGGTGTGTTACGGTTTCCGATCCATCGGTCGATCGCATCCGTTGAGCGCTCGCCGTGTGCAGGAGCGCTGTATCAAACCCTCGGAGAGCCCAAAACAACAGAGTTGGTAGACTCGTTCTAGAGGGAGAGACAGATGGTAAATAAATACATAATAATAATAATAATGTCGGTGTCTGTTAAGCGCTCACTATGTGCCGAGCGCCGTTCTAAGCGCTGGGGTAGAGACGGGGTCGTCCCACGTCAACGGTCAATCCCCGTCTTGCAGATGAGGGAACCGAGGCACCGAGCAAGTTAAGTGACTTGCCCCAAGTCACACAGCCGACAAGCGGCCGAGCCGGGATTCGAGCCCGTGACCTCTGACTCCAAAGCCCGGAATAACGTTGGTGTTTGTCGAGCGCCTGCTAGGTGCAGAGCACCGTTCTAAGCGCTGGGGTAGATACGGGATGATCGGGTGGTCCCACGTGAGGTTCGCAGTTAATCCCCATTTTGCAGAGGAGGGAACCGAGGCCCAGAGAAGTGAAGCGACTTGCCCGCGGTCACGCAGCTGACACGTGGCAGGGTCGGGATTCAAACCCGTGACCTCCGACTCCCGAGCCCCGGCTCTTTCCGCTGAGCCGCGCTGCTTCTCCGCTCTGACGTACGCGTCGGAGAAGCGGCGTGCGGCAGAGTGGATAGAGCACGGGCCCGGGAGTGAGAAGACCGTGGGTTCTAATCCCGACGGCGTGACCTCCAGCGAGTCACTTCACTTCTCGGTGCCTCAGTGACCTCATCTGTAAAACGGGGATCGGGACCGTGAGCCCCACGTGGGACAGGGACCGTGTCCGACCTGATCGGCTCGTATCGACCCCAGCCCTTAGAACGGGCGCTTGGCACGTAGTGAGCATTTAAAAAATACCATTATTATTATCCCCGGCATCGGGCACTGAGGCACAGAGAGGCTGGGATTTAGCAACCAAAATGCCAGACATGAAAGCAGGGGACAGACCAGCTGAAAACCAGACTGTCTAGTATGAAACTGGACAGATGGCTATTCTATTCCTGGGCCATAATCAAATAACCTCAGATTATTCGGTAGCTGCGAGCACCTCTCGAGTTTACAGATGTACTGTTGTCGACCGTATTGTCACAGTTTGGGGGAGGCCTGATTTATTTCGGTTGCGCTAATCTGCGAGATCCATCGTTCTCTTTCCACTCAACGTTTTCATTGGCTTTTGCCCCGCCGGACTTTGACCGGACCCTGGTTCGACGCGGATGTCGGGACCTGAAAGCTGCCGTCGTCAACCTCACTCTCGCCTACGAGACGCCTGACGATGCCGTTTTCCCATCTCCTTCGCCTCTTCAGACGCATCCGTTCACCCATCCCAGTCCCCAAGCCTCTAGGAGCGCTTCTATGCCTAAGGTTCAGGCGGAAACTCTGAGGAGGATACGAGCAGATCGGGTCGGACGCATTGGTCCCCGTCTCACGTGGGGCTCACGGTCTCAGTCCCCACTTCACAGGTGAGGGAACTGCGGGACGGAGAAGTGAAGTGACTTGCCCGTGGTCACGCAGCAGACGGGTGACAGAGTCGGAATTAGGACGCGCGATCTTCTCGCTCCCGGGCCCGTGCTCCATCCACTAGGCCAGGTTGCTTTTCTGACGTGTTTACCCGTTATTTATTCAATGTCTGCCTCCCCCTTTAGAACGCGTCTACCGAGTCTGTCGTTTGGTGCTCTCCCAAGCGCCTAGTACAGTGTGCTGCTCACAGGAAGTGCTCAGTAGCTACAGTGGGTTGATTGATTTTACCCATCCGTCCCTTCTCTACAGTAAAAGACAACTCCTTTCCTCCTCTTGCCCCTGCTGAGATCTGAGAATCAGCGACCATAAATCTTTCTTGCGGAACCTTTGGGCTTGATTTCCGATTCCCCTACCCACTTCCCTAATTCTGTTAACAATTTCTCTCCCAGAGGGAGTTTGGAGACTTAATTACCAATGGCAAAGGTCTGGAAAATCCCCACAGAAGAACAGGATGACATTAACCCCGATATAATTTTATTATTTATCTTAGTATCATGCGTTATCGATATGTACGGAACCACAGTTGATTTCCCACTCAGAAGGGAGAATTTCAGATGCTCTTTGAGGATTGCCAGCTTCGAAGTGTGCAGAAACGCATCCCGGTTCTACTAATAACGGTAGGACGTAGATTAGCTGAATCCGTGGGTTGAAACTGAGGCTGGCTTGGATCATGGAACATACGGACGATTCACCGAAAATGTTAAAAATTGCTCCAAAACGTCAAATGGTCCCATTGGGAACCACTCGGATGACATGAAGTGCTAATTCTCACCGAGCAACAATAATAACGATGATAACTGTGGTATTTGTTAAGCGCTTACTACGTGCCAGGCACTGTACTAAGCACTGTCCCACATAGGACTCACAGTCTTAATCCCCGTTTTCCGGTTGAGACAACTGAGGCCCAGAGAAGTGAAGCGACTTGCCCAAGGTCGCACGGCAGACATGTGGTAGAGCAGGGATCAGGTCCCGGGTCCCTCTGACTCCCGGTCCCGTGCTTTATCCGCTAAGCCACGCCACTTCTCTGTAGTGAAATACCAACTCCCGGTGCATTGCTAAAGCGTCTCCCTCTCCAGGGAATAAATGAATAATTATAATTACGGTACTTGTTAAGCGCTTTACCACGTGCCAGGCACCGTACCGAGCCCTGGGATGGAGACAGGATAATAAGGCTGGGCACGGTCCCTGTCCGCACGGGGCTCACAGTGGGAGGAGTAGGATCGAATTCCCGTTTTACAGATCGGAAACTGAGGTACAGAGGGGCGAAGTAACTTGCCCAACATCGCCCAGCGGACTAGCGGCGACGTTCCGAATTAGAACCCAGCTCCTCGGCCTCCCAGGCCCGTGCTCTTTCCACTGGACCACGCTGGTTGGTTTTTTTCCTACGCTGAGGAGACCTCACAGGGGAGAAAGGACAATCCGCTTTGGAGGTTTTCCTCCATCTTATTTTCGGAGGACCCGCCTGGACGTTAGGGTTGAAAGCTGCTGCTCAAGATTTCGCTTCCCCCTCTGGCCGGTGAAGTGGGTGTCCTTGCTAACTTGAACTGGGGAGCCAAGCAGCCGAAGACTCGATGGGACTCGCCGTCTCCTCCGTTCCATCTCGGAGCAGGCTCTACCCTGTAAACTGGTTGTGGGAGGGGAACGTGTCCGTTTATCGTTCTGTCGTCCTCTCCCAAGCGCTTAGTACGGCGCTCTGCGTACGGTCCTGTCTTGCCCTGTGCTGTCGAGTTGTTTCCGACCCGCGGCGACTCCGTGGACGCGTCTCTCCCAGACTGGCCCACCGCCATCTGCAGTCATCCGGTTGCGTATCCCGGTTTTCTGGGTCAAAATCCGGAAGTGGTTTACCACAGTCGGCTTGAGTCTCCGCCCTCGACTCTCTCCCGTGCCGCTGCTGCCCTGCGCAGGTGGGTTTAGATTTGTAGCGGACGGCCTTCGGCTCACTTGCCAAGCTAGGAATGGAATGGGGTAGGCCTCAGCTCGACTCTCCCTCCCGTAGACCTGTAGAGCCCTGGAAACTCTTCGAGCGCGATCCCGAGAGGGGCCGCACACATTAAGCGCTCAATAAATACAACCGAAGGAATGAACGAAACTCGAGCGAGGTTCTCCGGGCGCGGTCAGGGAGGCGGGAGTTCAAGGAACCACCCCCAGGTATCTAGTTCAAACTGGACCCGGGGAAATCCTAACGGTACCTGCTAAGCGCTTACTATGTGCCAGGCAAGCACGTGCTAAGCGCTGAGGAAGATACAGGATAGTCAGGTTGGACACGGTCCCTGTCCCAGATGGCAATATCGTAATAATAATAATAACGTTGGTATTTGTTAAGCGCTCACTACGTGCAGAGCAGTGTTCTAAGCGCTGGGGGAGATACAGGGGAATCGGGTCGGCCCACGTGAGGCTCACAGTTAATCCCCATTTTACAGATGAGGTAACTGAGGCACAGAGAAGTGAAGTGACTTGCCCACAGTCTCACAGCTGACAAGTGGCAGAGCCAGGATTCGAACCCATTATCTTACTCTCCCAAGTGCTTAGTACAGTGCTCTGCACACAGTAAGCCCTCAATGAATATGATTGAATCTACCCTAGTACTTAGAACAGTGCTTGGCTCAACAGGTACCATTATTAGTAATTATTATTATTATTGTTATTACCTAGCAATTCTGAAAAGTGGCAAAAATATCCTAACATTAGCTGCACCAATAGTCTGGCTGAGACCCCCTTCCCCCGACACCCCACGAGCATCCGTGACAGATTTCCAGCAGCCTCATCTCTCTGGACGGGGCCAATGGGTGACCTCGACCGGCCTCGAAGGCTTCCACCTTTCTCGTCGATCATATCCATCGCTTATCCACCACAGCCGGCCCCATGAGGCCAGGGAGGGAGAAATCAGGGGAGGCTATAAAACACAAAGAATGATTATTTTTATACTCCCGCAATTCGTAAAAGGTTTAACTTCATCAACTTTCGAGCGGTCCGTTATCGCTCGGGATGACTCAGTAACAAGGTGTCTGCAGACTATTCAAGCCCTTCCCATGACTCACGTATTATATATTGTGGGAAAGATACTTCTGCGCCAGCCGAGGTGAAGGGTCCCTTGAAGCAGACGTTCGGATATTTTAAAGCCTCGTTTCAGCTAATGATTTCGTGCGGTTATCGAATTACTTTTTCTCCCCCCCCCCCCCCGAAAAAAAGTTTTTAAGGGAATAGAGAGGTTGTGAATGGGATTTAATACAAGAAGTCAGGACTACGTTCTTAGGTCCACGAGGAACACAAGTTAAACCCTCAGTTTGAGAACTTTCACAGGCCCGTGGAAAGTGGCCGGGGCTGGTAGACAGGAGCTGGATCCCAAAACCAGCTCCGCCACTGACCTGCTGTGTGACCTCGGGTGAGTCACTCCACTTCTCTAGGCCTCACTTTCTACACGTAAAGATGACGATAAAGACCCCGTTCTCCTTCCCACTTCAACCGCGAGGCCCTGCGTCTGATCTGCTTATATCGCCCCTACGACAGCGCTTGGCAAATAGTAAAGGCTCGACAAATATTATCGTTATTTTATCTGTCTCCGAGGACACCATTCAGGGCTCTAGCTCTCACACACTGAGTCGAAAAGGGATTTTTTCGTACTACTGAAAAGATTCTTTGCCGCCCTTCTTTCCCCCTCTCGCACCACCAACTCTTTCCACTACACAGGACCCTTGCTACACGTTTTAATAATTCCTGCGATGTGTGCTTCGCCGCAATCTTTTTCTCTGCCGCGGGCACAGAACTTTGTCACTGTGAGGTGCAACGCTGTGGGTTTTGAGGATTATTTTCTTTTAAAGTGCTGAAGCATTAAACCCCCCTCGTATCATGCGCCGTAATAAAATAATGCCGTTATAGCTGAGGATCTCGGTTTCTTGGCAAACATCAACCCTTTAATCCTCACGACGTTACTCTAAAGAGAGCAGAACGGCCAATCTTATCACGTTTGAAGGGAAAAGTGAGGCAGGGTTGTTCAAAGTGACGTGAATGAGGCGGATCCAAGAATAATTGAAACAGGAACAACCAGTACGCTAAATATTGGAAAGCATATAGCAGCTAACTGATAATACTCTGTTCCATGAAGAAGGTTGACCTAGTGGAGAAGCTTGGGCGTCCGAGGACCTGAGAAGCGGCACGGCCTAGTGGAACGAGGCTAGAGAGTCAGAGGATGTGGGTTCTAATCCCGGCTCTGCCACGTGTCGGCTGGGTGACCTCGGGCTGTGCCTCAGTTACCGCGTCTGTAAAATGGGGATTAAGATTGTGAGCCCCAGGCGCGACGGGTACCGCGTCCAAGATGATCACCTTGTATCTACCCCAGCGCTTAAAACAGTGCTTGGCGCACAGTCAGTGCTTGACAAATACTCCAGTTATTACTGGTATCATTCCGGACTCTGCCACTTGGAGAAGCAGCGCGGCTCGGAGGAAAGAGCACGGGCTTTGGAGTCGGAGGGCGTGGGTTCGAATCCCGGCTCTGCCGCTCGTCAGCTGTGTGACTGTGGGCAAGTCGCTTCACTTCTCTGTGCCTCAGTGACCTCATCTGTAAAATGGGGATTAAGACTGTGAGCCCCACGGGGGACAACCTGATTCCCCTGTGTCTACCCCGGTGCTTAGAATGGTGCTCTGCACATAGTAAGCGCTTAACAAATACCAACATTATTATTATTATTATTATTATTATTATTGTCTGCTGGGTGACCTTGGGCAAGTCACTTAACTTCTCTCTGCCTCAGTTCCCTTATCATCCAAATGGGTTTCAGCATCTGTTCTCCCTCCTACTTAGACCGTGAGCCCCATTAGGCTGTGAGCCCGTCGTCGGGCAGGGATTGTCTCTATCTGTCGCCGAACTGTACCTTCCAACCGCTTAGTCCAGTGCTCTGCACATAGTAAGCGCTCAATAAATACGATCGAATGAATGAATGGTCATCGTGTATCTACCCCGGCATTCAGTGCTTGGCATATAGTAAGTGCTTAGGAAATATCTCCGCTTTTATTACAATGATCGTTCCACCTTCTCCTGAAGCTACTGCCCCAGGTATTGGACATAACAGAAGGAATAAATGTGTCAGAGAAGCTGCGTGGCCTATTGGAAAGACTACCCACTTGTCCATTCCAAGCGCTTAGTACAGTGCCCTGCACATAGTAAGCGCTCAGTAAATACTACTGAATGAACTTCGGGCCTGGGAGTCGGGTACCTTGGGTTCTAATCCTGTCTCTGCCGCTGGCCTGCAGGGTCACCTTGAGCAAGTCACTTGAATTCTCCATGCCCCAATTTTCTCATCTGTAAAATGGGGATTAAACGTCTGACCTCCCTCTTCCTCCTCAAACTGGGAGCCCCGTGCAGGACAGGGACGGCGTTCGACCCGTTTACCTTTTCTACACAGTGCTTGGCACAGAATAATAACGATAACGATAATAGTAATAATAATACTTGTACTTCTACTAATGTGGCGCCTGTTAAGTGCTTACTATGTGCCCAACACTGTACTAAGTGCTGGGGTAGGTACAGGGTCTTCAGGTCGGACACGGTCCCTGTTGACATTCTACGTAGAAGGGAGAACAGGTATCGAATCCCCATTTTACAGATGAGAAAACTGGAGCACAGAGGAGTGACAGCAGGCCGGGATTGGAATCCAGGTCCTCCGATTATTCCCCGGCCCGTGGTCTTTCAACTAGGCCACACTGCTTCTCAATAGAAAGCGCTGAATAAATCTCCCAAATACTATTATCCCCAGGGGGAAGGAGGAAGTGAGTTGCATCGGGTCAGCAAATAATTCTGAAAAAGAGGCCGACCGAAACGTGGGGAGAGGCAGCGGGTGTCCTTCCTCCAGGTTTTTAGACCAGACTGTGCCATTTCCAACCGATCTGCTCTCTGACCGGTTTTCTGAAGGCACCTTTAAGCTGGGAATTTCTGTTTTAAGTGGATTACCTCAATCAATCAGTAGTATCGATTAGTCTTAATAATAGTAATAATAATGGCATTTGTTAAGCGCTTACTCTGTGCCACGTACTCTCTTCCAAGGGTTTAGTACTATAACGCTATTCTGTACTCTGATTCTAATCCCGGCTCCGCCGCCTGCCTGCTGTGTGACCTTGAGCAAGTCACTTAACTTCTCTGGGCCTCAGTTATTCTCATCTGTAAATGGGAATAAAGACAGTGAGTCCTACATGGAGCAGGGGCTGGGTCCGACCTGATTAGGTCGTATCTACCCCAGCGCTTAGAACAGTGTTTGACACGGTGGATGCTCCTAACAAATGCCACCATCATCATCATCATCATCATACTCTGCCTATGGTTAATCAATCGGTTAATCAATCAAAAGTATTTATTGAGCACTTACTGTGTGCAGAGCACTGTACTAGTTTAGGGGAAGGGGTGATTCAGATAGAGTAATTGATAGCTTTATTTACTGCCCGCCTGGTGAAGTGCAAAACAGCTATGGAAGGCAAAATCAAAATTAAAGTTAATTTCAACCTTTGCAGGACTGAAACCCGAAGCCAACTCTCCTCTCTCACCTATCCCTCTGATGTTTCTCCGGACACTTATCTGACATTGATCTGCAGTCATTAACACCTCATTGGAGCCAATTCCCATCACTTAAAATCAGTTTCTGGGTAACAGTGAATTTTAAATATTTGCTATCGGTTCTCTCTGCCTTTCTAATGAAGGATCGTCAGCAGACTTCTTTGCGGGGAGTCTGTCATTTGCTGGCACAGCATTCCAGGTCAGAGCCACGGAAGATCATCGCCAATTCATCACTAATTAGCCGTTGAGTTATGGTAAGTACAGTCCCCTATTCTTTCGACATGTTCTGTCAAAACTGCGTCATGAAAACACATGTTAGAGCAGTCAGATTCTACGGTATTAAGGCCGGTCCTTGGCGAGAGCCGTGTGTTTTCAGAGTATCCGGTCAGAGGTTCAGTTGAACATTGGCAAAGGGTAGGGAAAGGGGCTGACAGCGGAAGCTGGAGGATTTTCGGGGGCAAGAGTAGAGATGGTTACGGTTGTTCTCCGGGCCCGGGCCCCTGTGAGAGGGTGGGGGACAATTCCTGCAGCTGGAGCTCTGTAGTAGTGAAGTCTTCAACGTTCACTGTCGTGGCCCAAAGTTGCCCAGCAAGTGAAAAATAGCCACCTGCGATACTTGAGTTGTCGTTTAGCCACCTGAGGTGTGCCCAGAGACACCCGGTAGAAAGAGTACCGGGCTGGGAATCGGGTGATTTGGGTTCCGATCCTGGCTCCGACACGTGCCGGCTGTGTGACCTTGGGTAAGTCATTTACACTTCTCTGTGAGTCAGTTTCCTCATCAGTAAGATGGGGATTCAATACCTGCTGTCCTTCCCCCTGCACCGTGAACCCGCTAGGGACTGCGTCTGATCTAATGGTCCTGCATCTACCGCAGTGTTTAGGGCATACAGACACCATTATTATGATTATTATTACAGAAATGGGGCAAGACGGGAGGGAGGAAGAAAGAGGTTTGAGAGGAAAGTGACATTTTTTCTACCTTTAAAACGTTTCCTACTAATGTAGGTGAATTTTGCACTAACTTTCAGAGCCAAATGAAATCCTTTTATCTCGTAAAATTTCTCTCACCTGAACTGGATGGCAAAATCCAGAATGAGCTGAAGGGATAACCCTCACAGAAACCCTAGGTGAATGGGAGGGGGAGAGGGGAAGAGGTGGTCAAAAGAGGCTCATCTGGCTACCAACAATTCTCTCTCCAGCTACCCCTCTGCCAGACAAACATCTAACACCAAAATCTAGAGAATACCCCAGGACATTCATTCATTCGATCGTATTTATTGAGTACTTACTATGTGCAGACCACTGTACTAAGCGCTTGGAATGTACAATTCGGCAACAGATAGAGACAATCCCTGCCCAGTGACGGGCTCACGGTCTAAACGGGGGAGACGGACAACAGAACAAAGCAGAACAAGTAGTCCGGCGTCAATACCGTCAAGATAAATGGAATCATAGATATATACACATCGTTAACAAAATACAGTAATAAATAATGCATACGATTATACACAAGTGCCGTGGGGAGGAGAAGGGAGAAGAGAGCAGAGGGAGGGAGTTCGGGGGAATGGGGAGGGGAGGAGGAGCAGAGGGAAGGGGAAGTTTCAGTCTGGGAAGGCCTCCTGGAGGAGGTGAGCTCTCAGTAGGGCTTTGAAGAGCGGAAGAGAGTTAGTTTGGCGGAGGTGAGGAGGGAGGGCGTTCCGGGACAGTGGGAGGACGTGGCCCCGGGGGTCGACGGTGGGACAGGCGAGAACGGGGGACCGTGAGGAGGTGGGCGGCGGAGGAGCGGAGCGTGCGGGGTGGGCGGTGGAAAGAGAGAAGGGAGGTGAGGTAGGAGGGGGCAAGGGGATGGAGAGCTTTGAAGCCAAGAGTGAGGAGTTTTTGTTTTGTGCGAAGGCTGATAGGCCACCAAAGGAGGTTTTTGAGGAGGGGAGTGGCAGGCCCAGAGTGTTTCTGTAGGAAGATGATTCCCGCAGCGGAATGAAGAATAGACTGGAGCGGAGGATGGGAGGTCAGAGAGGAGGCCGGCACAATAATCCAGTCGGGATATTATGAGAGCTCGTACCAGCAAGGTAGCGGTTTGGATGGAGAGGAGAGGGCGGATCTTGGCGATATCGTGAAGGTGAGACCGGCAGGTTTTGGTGACGGATTGGATGCGCGGGGTGAATGAGAGAGCAGAGTCAAGGATGACACCGAGGTTGCGGGCCTGTGAGACGGGAAGGAGGGTAGTGCCGTCCACGGTGACGGGGAAGTCGGGGAGGGGACGGGGTTTGGCCAGATGTATTCGTTTCATTAGCAAGTTTAGAGAGCTGTCGGTTTGTAGGGACCGAAGGAGAAGGGTTTTTCCTATACAACAGATGTCGTGACAATTTTATGGTTAGGGATTGTGAAAGAAAATGATTTACTAGTCCTCAGGAAGTTACTGAGGAGTAGCCCGGCCTGCTGGACAGAGCCTAGATCTGGGAGTCAAAGGACCTGGATTCTAATCCCGGCTCCGCCACTTGTCTGCCGGGTGACCCTTGGGCAAGTCGCCTCACTGCTCTGTGCCTCTGTTACCTGTTGACTCTGTAAAATGGGGATTAAACTGGAAGCCCCATGTAAGACATTGGATATGTCCAATTTGACATGCTTGTGTATATTCCAGCACTTAGTACGGTTCTTAGCACATAGTAAGAGCTTAACAGGTGCTTAACAAATAGAAAAACAAAAAAATAGCTTTTTTAAGGGGTGTTGGCCGTTCCTATCTACTCCAGCACTCAGATAAGTGCTTGGCGTGTACTAAGCGCTCAACAAATACCATAATAATAATAATAATTATTATTAACGCAACAGAATTGTCAGATACGTTCCCTGGCCATAACGGGTTTACACCCTAAAGGGGGAGATATGTACACAAGTGATGACATTCATATGAATCAATAAGTGATTTAGAATATTTATCTGATTTAAAGATCTGTACGTAAAGGTTGTGGGCCTGGGGGAGGGATGTATAGCAAATGTCCAAAGGTCTCGGATCCGAGGGAAGAGGCCAAGGGGGAAACTTTCAGTCATTCGATCGTATTTATTGAGCGCTTACTGTGTGCAAAGCACTGTACTAAGGACTTTCCAAGGGTCGGAATTAACTACCGTATCTTTAGGGCGTTGCGAGAGTCAGTGATCAGATTGTCATAATTAAAAAAGCCAGAGAACACTTGTAACTAATTGCAAAACAATTTGAATTAAACCAATCTGCCTCGACGCCAAAATCGCTTCAACGAGCAATTAATGCCAACGGAGCAAATGTGTAAAGTATATCTGAGGTACGGTGCCATTTACGTGTAAAACCGATTTGGTATTCGATTAGCCAACTTATCCGTGGAAAGGCAGATGTGCGGGATAAAGATCGAAAGATGCAGATGAACTGTTACGGCGAAAGAGTCGGTGTACACTAACGCCACGGTCCACACTTGACAAAGTCTCACCTACCCTTATTAATAATAATAACAATAATAATGATGATAAAAATTGTGGCAGTTAAGCGCTGGGGTGGACACGGGCAAATCATGTGAGCCCACATGGGGCTCACAGTCTAAATCCCCATTTTACAGATGAGGTAACTGAGGCCCAGCACTCTTCTAAGCACATATACAGTGCTCTGCACACTCAAGAAGCAATCAATAAATACCATTGATTGGCAGAAGTTCATTAATTACTAAAGATGGGGGATTCCAGCCTCACTATCCCACCGAGAAGCTTTCTGGATAGGAATGCTTAACCAATGGAAAGTCTACTTCACCACATTTTAGAGTTAATTCCTCGCAGGTTCTGATTGGTCAAGACTCAAGCAAATGGGATTGTGGGACTTTCTGATTGGCTGGTTTATCTTTGGCCTGCTCCCTCTGTGACAAGGGCCTAGAAAACCCCAAGGGATGCTGGGAGCCGTAGTCATTTGGAAAATGAATATGGGTGGAGCAAAACCCTTCAAAGGCAGCCGATTCGATCATACAAAGACTTTGCTGGTTTTTTCAACCCTTTACCCTAAGTGTTTCACCTCAGACGCTTCATCTTTTTGTTGGCAATATCTGCCTTGGGGGTTCTGTTACCACTTCAAATAAACAGAGCCATCTTTCCGTCTTTCGTGTCTGTCCCGGGTCGACGCCGCCAATGCAGATTGAATTTTAGGCGCAGGAACTTTTCATTCATTCAATAGTATTTATTTTTCATTCAGTAGTATTTATTGAGCGCTTACTATGTGCAGAGCGCTGTACTAAGCGCTTGGAACGTACAAATCTTTACCAAACTTTTCTGCCAGATGTCCATGATCGATCTTTTTTCTGATGCTTACTAAATGATTATAACGTGCCAACTATAGGGAAAGATCATAAGGTTCCAGGTAAGCTCCACATGGGGCAGTTGGTGTATCCAATCTGATGACGATAAAGGTGATAGTAATATCTAATAATTGTGGTATTTGTTAAGTGCTTACTATGTGCAAAGCACCGTTCTAAGCGCGGGGGGATACAAGGTGATCAGGACGTCCCACGTGGGGCTCACGATATCTATAATAACAATGATAATGGTATTTGGTCAGTGTTTACTACATCACAAGCAGTGAGTCAGTCAATGGTATTTATTGAGCGCTTACTGTGTGCAGGGCATTCATTCATTCATTCAATCGTATTTATTGAGTGCTTACTGTGTGCAAAGCACTATACTAAGTGTTTGGGAGAGTACAGCACAACGATATACCAGACACATTCCCTGCCCACAGTGAGCCTACAGTTTAAAGGGTGAGACAGGCATTAATATAGTTCTTTCCCTCCACCTCCCTCCTGCCCGCTTTCCCATCCGTCTCCCTCTATCCCCTTCCCTATCCCCCTCCCTCTAGTTTCTCTGAAGAGATTTTGTTCCCTATTCAGTTCCATGTGAAACTGTACTGTAAAACCGTCTCTTACAATCTTCTAGACCGTCAGCTGGCCGTGGGCCGGGAATTTGTCTTTTTACTGTTAGATTGTACTCTCCTAAGATCTTAGCACAGTGCTCTGCACACAGCAAGCACTCAGTGATCGAATGGAGACAGAGACAGGCGAGACTTCTGCTCAGTGGGATCCGGACTCTAAGGGATTGGGACTCGGGGCAGAAGCTGGAGGCTGAAAAGGAGAACCCGGAGCCTCTGCCTTCCTGTGGATCGGGGCCGGACAAGCGACGGACCAGCCGCAAGTGAGACTGACCGGTTTCCGAACTGGAGGAGGAAGTTCTCAGCCTTTGCCCGAGACCCTTTCTCGAAAGCTCTTCTTGCCCCATTAGGAGTTCTCCACCTCGCCCTGTGGACGTGGTTGCTAGTTTCTCTGGATGTGTGTTTTAGAAATGAAATCAATACGAACCGGTATTAATGTAAACCTCCAAGCGGCCGTGTGGTTTGAACATATTCACCTAATTATTCATGGAAATGAAGAAGCAGTTAATAGGTGAATAACACCGTTCACTGCACTGGGCTAATTATAAAATAATCAATTAACAGCCAGTCCCTGTCCCATAAGGGGCGATACGTATTAGCCTTATTTTTATTTAAATTTGAATAGAAAAGGTCAATCAGTCAGCGGTATCGATCCAACGCTTACTGTGTGCAGAGCACTAAGCACTTGGGAGAGTAAAATACAATAGAGGTGGCAGACAAGATCCCTGTCCTCAAGGACCTTATATATATATATATACACATTCACTCTAGCTCTCTCTCCTCTCTCTATACTCTCCCTTATATATACTTGTGCGTAAGCCTACGGTAAACCAAATCCCATGAGTCAACCACATTCTCCGGAGCATATATCATGGGAGTTTGCCTGTGTATATTAACGTGTTAAAATCTGAACGTGAACAGTTCCTGAGGTACCCCGAGAAGCTACAGGAGGAAGTCACATTTACGTGGCTGGAAGATCCGACTTAACCGTAAGAAACGGGGAGGTGTGTTTAAATTGCAGTTTGAGAATTTATAATTATGGGAAGCAGCAGGGCCAGCGGGATAGAGCACGGGTCTGGGAGTCAGAAGGACCTGGGTTCTAATCCCAGCTCTGCCACTTGTCTGCTGTATGACCCTGGGCATGTCCCTTCATTTCTCTGGGTCTCAGTTCCCTCATCTGGAAAACAGGGATTAAGACTGTGAGCCCAATGTGGGGCAGGGATTCTGTCCAACCGGATTAGCTTGTCTCTACCCCCGTCCTTAGTACATGCGATAGAAAAAAGCATTTAACAAATGCTACAGTCATTATTATTATTAGGGCATTTACGAAGCCCTTTCTAAGTGTCGTGATAAATACAAGCTTATGGGATTAGCACCAGTCCCCCAACAGGGTTCATTTTACAGATGAGGAACTTGAGACCCAGAGAGGTGAAGAGATTTGCCCAAGGTCACACAGGCCGAAGGTGGAGCTGGGACATGAGCATTTCCTTATTGAGCATTTACTGTGTCCTGAGCATTGTACTCTTCTAAACTGTAAGCTCTTTGCGGGCGAGATACCTAGTTCTACTAGCTATACTGTTCTCTCCCAAGCACTTAGTACGGGGCTCTGTGCACCATAAACGCTAAATAAATATGATTCAATGATTGATTAATTACAATAGGATACAGCTGGTAGAGACATTTCCTGGTCAGTTGGGAAAACAGAGTGTCCTAGTGGATAGAGTAGGGGCCCGGGAAATCTATTCCCGACTTCCCCGTTTGTCAACAGCTGTGTGATCTTGGGCAAATCGCTTCACTTCTCCGGACCTCAGTTAACTTACCTGTTAAATGGGGAATAAGACTTGTGAACACCATGTGGGACAGGGACTGTAGTCCAATTTTATTAGTTTTTATCTACCCCAGGGCTAAGTAGTGTCTGGAACTCAACAAGCGCCTAACAAATACCATTTTTTAAAGAAGTGTTTCAAGCATACGCATCCCAGGAGGATAGGGATTATGTCCAACCTGATTATCTTGCAGCTCCTCCAGTGCTGAGCAGAGTGCTTGGCTCATAGTAAGCACGTAACAAACACCACAGTTATTATTATTTCTATTACAAACTAGCAGGGCCTTTCCTTCTCAGGGCAGCAGACTTCATTAACCTACACCGTGAGCTCATTTTAGACAGGGGACGCGTCTCCCAACTGCTGTATCGCGTTCTCCCAAGTGCTAAACGCGGTGCTCCGCACACAGTAACCGCTTAATAAATACAGTCGATTGACTGGTTGGGGGAGAGCAGAGGAACACGTTGCAAATCACTTTCACCGTAATTGACTTGTAACTTAGAACAGTGCCTGACACATAGTAAGCGCTTAACAAACATCATTATTATTTTTGATTATTAATGTGCACCAATAGTTTGGTTAAAGCGTGACGTCGTCTCCCCTAGGACAAGCGGAATCGCGGGGCCCCGCGGTCCAGCTCCTTTGCTGGTCCTCTGATCTGGGCTGAACTGAGCTGAGTTTTATACTCCTCAAGGGTCTTCATCTATTCCTTCCCAGCTGGAGGTAAAATAAAGTCTCCCAGACTCGGACCAGATGTTGTAATAGACGCTCTTGCACGGACCCGAGAGCTCGCATGCGATGTAGCGGCCTCGCTGGGGTCACCTAAAGAAAGGAAATGGCTTTTCACTCCCAGCGGCTAACACCTTGGGAACATTGTACGTTCTCAGCTCTACAGACTAAAGCCGCTTCTAGGTTCCGCTCGTACGAGCTGGGCCTGCAAATGACTTTCAGGAGAGAGTGAGGCGTAAAGACCCCATTTTATACTCCCCAAGTGCTCAAGATAGTGCTCCCAATTTATTGAGTGCTGTACTAAGCATCTGGGAGAGTATAACGGAATAAGTAGGCAAGCCACTAGTAGCAGCGTGGCCTAGTCGAACCCCTGACCTCTGACTCCGAAGCGCGGGCTCTTTCCACCGAGCCACGCTGCTTCCCCTGCATACTAAGGGTTTAACGGAAACCATCCGAACGGTGAAAACCTCATAATCTTCAGAGTTGGGGAAGGGTGGGAGAATCTGGGTAGGAAAACCAGATTTAGAATCATCTCCCTGGAAGCTGAAATTCCCGCTAGGTGGCAATAGATGTCCTCGGTGTCTTGTATGCACTGGGAACTTGTGGAATTATCGATTAAATCTTTCAATTAAATCCCCTCTGTGGCTGGGAGACTTAGGCCTGCTTCAAACGACACCTCGAATTCCCGGAGGAGTTTCATCAGTGTCTGCGCACAGCGCTCTGCACACAGTGAGCGCCCAGGAAATACGGCTGACCGAATGCATCGGGGTCACGTCCAACCCTGCCGGAGAAGCGAGCACTGCCCAGTGGAAAGAGCGTAGAGCTGGGAGTCGGGAGATCTGGGTTCTGACCCCAGCTCTGCCTCTTCAATCCACGGTATTTAGTTAACCCTTACTACGTGCAGAGCACCGCCCTAAGCGCTCCGCAGAGTGCCGTGCCACAGAATGCGCAGGCACGTTCTCGGCTCGCAAGGAGCTGCCGTGTGACCTTGGGCAAGTCGCAGGTGACTTCTTGGTGCTTCAAGTTTCCTCACCTAAATTGGGGATTGAAGACCCGTTCTTCTTCCTTCTTAGATTTCAACCCCTTGTGGGACGGGGACTGTGTCTGGTCTGTTCATTTTATATTTATCCTGGTGCTTGGCACTGGCTTGGGAGTCAGAGTTTGTGGGTTCGAATCCCGGCTCTGCCACTGGGTGACCGTGGGCAAGTCACTTCACTTCTCCGTGCCTCAGTTCCCTCATCTGTAAAATGGGGATTAACTGTGAGCCTCACATGGGACAACCCGATTACCCTGCATCTACTCCAGCGCTTAGAACAGTGTTCTGCACCTAGTAAGCGCTTAACGAATACCAACATTATTATTATTATTAGTAGTAGTAGTAAGCACTTAACTTTTTTATGGTATTCGTTAAGTGCGTGCTGTGGGCCAGGCACTGTACTAAGCGCTGGGGTAGATACAAGCTGATCGGGTTGGACGCAGTCCCTGTGCTCTCACAAGGAGGGGACTGAGGCACAGAGAAGTGAAGTCACTTGCCCAAGATCACACAGCCTACAAGTGGAGGAGCTGGGATTCTATTGTTGGTATTTGTTAAGCGCTTACTATGTGCAGAGCACTGTTCTAAGCGCCGGGGTAGGTACAGGGTAATCACGTTGTCCCACGTGAGGCTCACAGTTAATCCCCGTTTTACAGACGAGGTCACTGAGGCCCAGAGAAGTGAAGCGACTCGCCCACAGTCACACAGCTGACAAGTGGCAGAGCCGGGAGTCGAACTCATGACCTCTGACTCCGAAGCCCGGGCTCTTTCCACTGAGCCACGCCGCTTCGCCATTAGACGGTAAGCTCTCGGAGGGCGGGGATCGTGTCTACCAGCTCTATTGTACTCTCCCAAGTGCTTAGTACGGTGCTCTGCACACAGTAAGCACTCAGTGAATACTATTGATTGATTGAAGAGAGGGGAGGTGGAAGGTTGAGGAGGGAGTCCAGGTAGGAAATTTATGGTTTGGAATAAGAGATGAGGATGTAGACATTGGAGGTCCCTGACTGGGGAGAAAATACTTTCGGGGGGTGGAGGGAAAGGCATAATAATAATATTTGTTCAGCACTTCCTATGGGCCGAGCACCGTATCAAGCGCCGGGATAGATAAAAGGTAATTAGGTCCCTCGTGGCCCAAGGAGGAGGGAGCACACGTACTGAAGCCCCATTTTGCAGAGGAGAGAGCTGAGGCCCAGAGGAGTTTAGTGATTTGCCCATTGTCACAAAGCAGGCAAGTTGCAGAGCTGTGTTTAGAAGCCAGATCCTTTAGCTACCAGGCCCGGGCTCTTTCCGCTAGGCCACGCTGCTTCTAGGTTCTAGGTTAGGAGGTTGTGGCCAGATAATGATATTACAGTTGCGCAACATGCCAAGCGTTGGAGGAGCTACAAAATAACCAGTTCAAGGTCACTCAGCAGGCGGCGGTGGGATTAGAACCCAGATCTCCTGATCCCCCCCGTCCCGTGCTCTTTCCACAAGGCCACGGTGGTGACGGGGACCCCTGGGGCATCCGAAGCAGCGTGGCCTAGTGACCTAGCACGGTCTTCGGAGTCAGAGGTTGTGGGTTCTAATCCTAGCTCTGCCGTACGTCTGCCGTGTGACCTTGGGCAAGTCTCTTAAATCTTCTGTGCCTCAGTTCCCTCATCTGAAAATTGGGATCAAGACCCGTGAGCCACGTGAGAGAAGAGGACTGTGTCCCTCCCGTTTACCCTGTATTCATTCGTTTGTATTTATTGAGCACTTACTGTATGCAAAGCACTGAACTAAGTGTTTGGGAGAGCACTTAATACAGTGTCCGGTGCTTAATAAAGTGCCCGGCACATAGTAAGCGCTTAACAAATACCACATTTTTTTTTTACAATGTAACAATCAGCAGACCCGTTCCCTGCCCACAGTGAGCTTACGGTCTAGACATCCGCCCCAGTGCTTAGAACGGTATTATTATCTTATGATTAAGATTATAATCTTATTATTAAGATTAGACCCTTTCGTTGCGGGGAGACCTAACTACAAATCCTTTCTAGGTCGCACTTGACAGAACACCACCTCGGAGCGGCTCCCTTCGATTTCGCCTCCGGCTTTTATGATGACAAGTTTGTCGCCAACCCAGTAACCTATAGAACTGGCCCAATCGAACAGCGAAGCGTAATTTCATCAATATCTCCCGTCTCCCAGTGGCCACGCCGACGGACGGAGTGATGCGATTAGCGCCTGGGCAGAAAACAATTACTCTCTTCCCATTTGGAAAATAGGAACTGACTGCGGGTCCGCACGAAGGAGGAGGTTCACCGTCAGATGATCCGACGATGGAAACGGCGCTCTCCGTTGCCACGGGATGTGTGTCGGGCCGGGGGGAGGAGGGAGACGGCGGGAAGGGAGACCGGCCTGATCCAAAAAGGATCCGCGGAAGACGCTGCCCCTCTTAGGGCGCGGAAGGATCCTCGACGGTTGGGCGCACTGTGCACCGCGGCACGTCGAGGGGGCGGAATCCGATAAACGGGCGGTTTACAGAGGTGTCTGATCGATCGTGTTCCTCGTTGAAATCGCAGAGTCGCCTGATCTTGCGACCTGGGGGTGGTGGCTGGGGAAGAGGGAGCTCCTCCGAAGCCGACCCCCGCCACGGGGATGGAGGTACGGAGTTTCTGGCACGTGGCTGGGGAAACAACTTTCCTCCCGGGATGTGTGTGGTGGCGGGGCGGGCGACAGACCGGCGTCAGATCGTATCCTGCACCCGGTATATGTCGTTCATGGCCTAGTGGATAGAGCACGAGCCTGGGAATCAGAAGGACCTGGGCTCCAACCCCTGCTCCACCACTTGTCTGCTGGGTGACCTCGGGCAAGTCGCCTCACTTCTCTGGGCCTCAGTTCCCTCATCTGGAAAATGGGGATTAAGACTGCGAGCCCCACGGGGGACAACCTGATTACCTTGTATCGACCCCAGCGCTTAGAACAGTGCTTTGCACATAGTAAGCGCTTAACGAATACCATAGTCATTACCATTATTATTCCATGAAACACCCAGATGCAGTCATAATCGAACCACATCGCCGCCCTGAGTGGAAGCATTTTCTTCCCTCATCTTGGGAGGGGAAAAGAGCTAAAAAAAAGTGAGAGGAAGAGCACGGACGGGGGGGGCGGGGTACCTGGGTTCTAATCTCAGCTCCGTTGCGGACCTGCTGAGTGACCTTAGGCAATTCCCTTGACATCTCTGGGCCTCAGTTTCCTCATCTGTCAAATGGGGATTCGACGCTGTTCTCCCTACCCCTTAGACTGCGAGCTTCGGGTAGGACGGGAACTGTATCCGCCCCGATTACCTTATACCTAACTCAGGGCTTGGTGTCATTTTTACTCTAATTAAAGATCCGAAGAAGCGGAATATGTCAAAAGCGGTCCAGCGAGGACTCTTGTACTCTCCGGGGCATTTAGTACGGAGCTCCGCACATAGTAAACACTCAATAAATACCATTGATGATGATGATGATGACCATCATTGTCTTCACTGACTCTGACACAGTCCTTCATTAAGGATACTTCTATGGGTTAGGCACTTAATTAGATTCTGGTAAAAATGCAGGTCAAATGGGCAGGGATCGGGAGGTGGGCAGTCAGCCCTCAGAGAACCATCAAACTTCCAAAAAACACGACAGAAGGACATAAAAATAGAAAAAAATGCATCTACTGGAGAAAGCATTTGTCAAGAGTCTCTCGGTAGCATCATTGTGATTGGGAAAAGATTCAAACCGGCCGAGTCTTTTTAAGGTTTAAAAGAGTTGAGAATAATTCTTACAAATCCTTTCTCAAAAATAACCCCTCAAAATTGGCGAGCGTAATAAAGCAAATCAGATCTAAATTCAGCATCTGGCTTGTCGACTCCAAATCTAAGCCTCAGGACCATAATGTTTATGCTCTCAGACACAGAGATACATACACACACGTACACACATATCATCATAGGGGAAGCGGCGTGGCCTCGTGGAAAGAGCCCAGATCTGAGGTCAGGAGGACCCGGGCCCTAATCCCGGCTCTGCCACTTGCCTGCTCTGGGACCTTGGCAAAGTCACTTGACTTTTCTGTGCCTCAGTTTCTCCATTGCAAAATGGGCATTCAATGCATAGATCGGGAACCTCACGTGGGACAGGGACTGTGTCCAATCTGATTAGACCGTGAGCCCGCTGTTGGGCAGGGATTGTCTCTGTTGCCGAGTCGTACCTTCCGAGCGCTCAGTACAGTGCTCTGCACGTAGTAAGCGCTCAATAAACGCGATTGAATGAATGAATGAAGTGACTTTTATTTACCCTGGCATTTAGAACAGTCCTCGACACATGATAAGCGCTTAACAAATACCGTGAAAGAAAGGGGGATCCTTGAAGTGGAAGGAAATGGTCTCCCCCACCCCCCGAACTCACACAGAGTAGGTGTTTTATTGAGGTGCTGGTGGAATCTGTGGTCTCAGTTCTCCCTAGACACAATCCTGTCCCTCTCACCCACCCCTCTGTTTGCAACAGGGGCAGGGAGACTTGTCTTATTTTCCGTGTGACCTTGGGCAAGCCACTTCTCTATGCCTCAATTACCACATCTCGAAAATGGAGTTTAAAACTGTGAGCCCCATATCAGACACGGATTGTATCCAAACCGATTATCTTGTATCTTCCCCATCGCTTAGTACAGTGCCTGGCACATAAATACTATAACAAAACCGGTGGCGCTCAAGCTAGGGAAGTTATCTTTTAGGGCCAGGAGCCGGGAATCACAGAGAAGGTCTCTGTGGGAACCCTCCAGAGACACCCTGCAGATAGACAGTGGACAGAGCAGGGCCCGGGAGTCAGAAGGACCTGGATTCTAATCCCAATTCTGCCACTCGTCCGCTCTGTGATCTCGGGCAAGTCACTTCACTTCTCTGTGCCTCAGTTATCTCGTCTGAAAAATGGGGATTATGACTGTGAGCCCCAGGTGGGACAGGGACTGTGTCCAACCTGATTAACTTGTATCTACCCCAGTCCCTGGCACATAATAAGTGCTTTCCAAGTACCGGAATTATTATTTTATTCGGCCTTTATTTGCCACCCAAGGAAGCCAAGGCAATAGAATCTCTCGAACTCCTTACATCCAAGTTACTCGCTCCTTCAGGGAGAGGTAGAGCCAGTAGAGGTAGTTGCAAGTGGAGAAGCACAGGGTGTTGAGCCAGCCGATCGGACCAGAAAAGGCAGAGCGCTGCTGGGGTATCTCCAAGAAGGCTGACCTGGTCAGAATCCATCGCATCAATTCTTCCAATCTGGTGGTGCTCAGAAGAACCCGCCGTTTTGTCCCAAGGGGAAAGGCGAGATCGATCCAGGTGCCGAAGTCGGGGTAAACGTAGATCTCTGCGGCGGCCTGCTCCGGGATGAGGGCGGGGTTTTCCCAAGGGGGTTGCCTCACGGACTTTATCGGAACCCATCCGTCCTCCCCGGGAGTGGGAGCGGAGGGCTCCCTCTGACTGTCGGGGGCTTCCTCCTGGGCGAGGGGCATCATCAGGAGCCGGTGGAGGAGGTCCATCATCTCCCTCTCCTCCGTCTCCTCAGGACTCTCCTCCCAGCGGGCTCCGGGACACTCACACTGGCTTCCGAGGTCCGCCGCCTTCTCCTGAAATAAGTTAATCGTCTGATCCAACGTGCACAGGTATTTATCGAGTTTGGTGGCGCCGACCTCGTTCGCCCGCACCCTGTCCCCCAGCGCCTCCATCTGCTTCTGATGAGCGTCGAATTTGTCATTCATGACCGCCACCTGGCCGACGACGTCCATCATCTCCTCGTAGAGGGAGGCCTGGCCCGTCCGAATGTCCTGAACCGCCGCAGCGAGATCCAGTTCCTGGTTCCTCGGGAGCGGCTGGGAGGGTCTCCCCTCATCTCCCTCGGACAGACCGCTCGTGGGGTTCGGGGAACGGGCCCTGCTGCCATTTTTGATCGACCCCCTCAGCCGGATGAAATGTGAGTTCCACAGGTTCTCCGCCGTGGATTTCAGGTTTTTGAAGGACAGTCTGTGCATCTTTCGTAGACCAGTGGGAAAGCGAGGCGGGAGATAACGGAGATGGCAGAGAGAGGAAATGTCGGCAGAAGATTGCAGTGGCGGGACAGGAGTGGAGTTGGGTGGGCTATCTTTCTCAGCCCCCTGCCCAAATGGGGAGGTTCAGAATCCTGTCGGTTTCACAAGAGCCCCGCAGGCTTTGGTTCTGATATCACAATGGATCCCTGCCCCCTCCCTCCACCCCTCCCAACCATCACCACTGTAAAATGGTACTCGATAAGCTCTTGCTCTGTGCCACGCACCGTTCTAAGCGCTGGGGCAGACGCAGCTAATCAGGTTGGACACAGACCCTATCCCACAAGGGGTTCACACCCTTAATCCCCATTTTACAGAAGAGGTAACCGAGGCCCGGAGAAATGAAGTGACTCGCCCAAGATCACCCAGCAGACAGCTGGATTAGTACTGGGTCCTTCTGACTCCCAGGTCCATGCTCTATCCTCTAGGCCACGCTGCTTCTCCACTAAGACGCTCTGCTCTACAGAAAGAATGACTTTTCAGCCTTTTTAATTTTTTTTTAGTCTCTTTTTCCGAATTTTAAGTATTTACTCCAAGTTTTTAAAGTATTTACTCCAAATTTTTCAGTTTCGGCTCAGTTTTTAATGCATATTACTCCTGCCTAAGGACAGGAGGCCCGTTCTTAGTCAATGGCAGGATAAAAATGAGACTTATTCTTGAGATCCGTAAACAATCCACGAATAGATGCTCACTAAACATCTAAGGACTAGTCCAACTCCACTGTTAGAGCTAAATAGCACTGTGACGTTAAGAGCCTCATCTGTAAAATGGGGATTAAAACTGTGAACCCCATGTGGGACGGGAACTGCGTCTGATCTGGCAACCTCGTATCTACCCTAGCATTTAGAAGAGGGCTTGGCACATAGTAAGTGCTTAACAGATACCACGATTATTATTATTAGCATTATAATCCACCTGTTCTCACTCCTACTTAGATTGTGAGCCTCAGGCAGGACAGGGATTATGTCTGACCTTATTACCCATTCATTCATTCATTCATTCATTCAATCGATCGTATTTATTGAGCACTTACTATGTGCAGAGCACTGTACTCAGCATTTAGGAGAGTACAGTATAACAGACTTCGTAGACTGATTACCTTGAATCTGCTGCAGTACTTAGTACAGAGCTTGGCGCAGAGTAAACACTTAACAGATACCCCAGTTATTATTACCCGGAGCCTGCGAGGGGGGAAATTTGAAATTGGTGGGATCAAAAACTGAAAATCCAGAAGCCAATAAAGCAAAGATGATGCTCCGTAATTCATCCTACAGAATTAGGATCATTTTACCAGCGGTGCTTTAATATTTTTGTTCTCCCTCTTCCTGTGGGTTTGCAGTTTCCATTTTCATGATGCTTCATTGCCAGATTTAATTTTGCGGAGCCAAGAGTTGCTGTTCTAGGGAAAACTGTAAGGAATACATTTGAAGAGGCAGTCGAGGGTATTTCTGAAGACTGCCATCCTTTAATTCTAGTTTGAATGTATGCTCCTGTTAGTCTGTAAACGCCCCTGCTAGATTTATTGAGGCAGGGTTTGCGTCTACTTTATTGTCCTCCCCCAAACTCTTGCACACAGAAGGCGCTCAGTAAATACCATTAATTGCTGCCCCAGCCTTAATCATATGAGGAAGGTGGAGTTCATTCACCGGTGTTAATTTCTGCCCCGGTCACTAGAAATTTCCCAGTCTGAGAACCCTACTTTTAATAATAATGATGGTGTCTGTTAAGCCCTATGGGCCAAGCACTGTTCTAAGCACTGGGGTAGATACAAGGTAATCAGGTTGTCCCACGTGGGGCTCGCAGGCTTCACCCCCATTTTACAGATGAGGTAACTGAGGCACAGAGAAGTGAAGTGACTTGCCCAAAGTCACCCAGCTGATCTCTGACTCCCAAGCCCGTGCTCTTTCCGCTAAGCCAAGCTATTCCTGCTTAGTTTCTGAGCCTCTGATGATCCTTACTTATTACAGTGCGTGGACCACAGTAAGTGCTTAACGAACATCATTATTCTCATTATTACTCCTTTTACTCCAGCTGTAAACGAAGTAGAATTCTCCGGCTCCCCAATCACCTAATAAATAATAGTAAAAATAGTATTAATTAAAGGCTCACTATATTCCAGGCACTGTACTAAGAGCTGAGGTGGATACAGTCCCCTTCCAGGGACTGTCACGTTGGTAGCCCCGTTCGCCGTAGAATCCCAAATCACTGTTGACTTTGGTCCACTGTTTAAGAGTTTGAAGGGAAAATCATTTCTCTTTTTCTTCACGGACACCCAAGCCCAAAATTTCTTGGAGCTCCTCTGGAAGTGGAGATTTTCTCCATATTTTGGCATTTAGAACTAGGTTAGAAAGATACATGCTCATCTGCTGTTTTAAATATTTCAGTTTCCACTCAGATTTTAATGCATATTACTCCTCTAGTGTTTTGCTCTTCACAGAAATCCAGATAATGCCTGAAAAGGCATTTAGCGAATGCTAAGGTCACATCATCTACAAGAGACCTTCACCAATTAAGCCCTTTTTCCCCCTGGCTCCCTCTCCCTTCTGCGTCATCTTTGTACTCGAGTCTGTGTCCTTTGGACATTTTATATTCGCCACACCCTCCACCCCACAGCACTTATGTACATATGTTTAAATTATATATCCTAAATTATTTATTAATATTAATGTCTGGCTGCCCCTCTGGACTGTAAGCTCATTCTGAGCGGGGAATGTGTCTACCAGCTCTGCTGAACTGTACACTCCCAAGCCCTCCGCACATAGCGAACACTCAGTAACATCGATTGATTGATTGATTTTTGTCCAACTCCCCGATCTTTGTCCTTCTTACCACTTCTGCATAGGGAAACCAGTGTCCCCCTCACACAGTAATATTTGAATGAATGAAAGAAATAACACTCATTCATACAACTGTATTTATTGAGCAGAGCACTGTACTAAGCCTTTGGGAGAGTACGATGCAACAATAAACGGTGACATTCCCTGCCCAGAGCGAGCTTACGGTTTAGAGCGCAGGAGGCAGGCCTCAATACAAATAAATAAAATTACAGACATATGCATAAGCGCTTTGGGGCTGGGAGGGGGGAAGATCAAACGGACAGAGTTGTTATTTCAGGTTCATACACACACACAGTTTGCCCCTCCATGAAAGACACTTCAGGACTAAAGTTGTTTTCTGCAGAGCAGCGGGGGGCGGTGAGGGTCAAGCTGAGAGTTGAGCCGCCTTGCTGTTGGTCCAGTGGATGGATCCTGGCTCTGGGAATCAGCAATCCTGGGTTCCATTCTTGGACTTTCCCATATTTGGCTAATGTAGGGGAGGATTCACCACATTTCTCAAGGAGCGGCACCCCTGCCTGCTGCACGCTTGTTGCACTCTGCACCCCAGGGAAGATATAATAATAATGTTGGTATTTGTTAAGCGCTTACTATGTGCCGAGCACTTTTCTAAGCGCTGGGGTAGACACAGGGGAATCAGATTGTCCCACGCGAGGCTCACAGTTATAATTCCCATTTTACAGATGAGATATCTGGCAGGGATGAGAGACGGCAAGAAGCAGCATGGCATAGTGGATAGAGCCTGGGCCTACGAGTCAGAACGTCGAGGGCTCTAACCCTGGCTCCGCCGCTTGTCTGTTGTGGGTGACCTTGGACAAGTCACTTCACTTCTCTTGGCCTCAGTTATCTCACCTGTAAAATGGGGAATGAGACTGTGAACCCCAGGTGGGACAGAAACTGTGTCCAACCTGATTTGCTTGTGTCCACTCCATTGCTTAGTCCGGTGTCTGGCACGTAGTAAGTGCTTAACGGATAGTACAGCTATTATTACTGTTATTATTATTATTGTTATTACTAAGCGGTGCTGAGAGAGCCACTGACACTATAATCAATTCTTCTGCGCAGGCTCTGGGGCCCGAAGACTCGGGAATAAAGGATATCTATCATTTCTGATGGAGACACCGTTCAATGCGGGCATACCCTGGTTCGCAACCACCCCATACTATAACCAGTGCAGTTTCCGTCTCACATGGGGCTCGCTGTCAATCAGTCAATCAATTTACTTAGTATTTACAGTAGATAGATTCCTCTGCCCATATCGAGCTTACAGTCTAGAGCTGGGGCAGAACGGGTTTTTAATCCCCACTTTACAGATCAGGTAACCGAGGCCCAGAGAAGCGAAGTGACTTTCCCAGAGTCCCACAGCAGGCAGGTGGCAGAGCCAGGATCAGAACCCAACTCCTCTGACTCCAAAGCCCGCGCGCTTTCGACTAGGCCACGCTGCTCCGGGCTAGAAGAGAGTGATCGGAGGATGCTGGTTTTAGCGCGGCTTTGAGGATTTGTTTAGCTCACCGTCTTGGGGTAAAACAGTGACATCTCGACTTTCTAAACAGCCCCCGCCTTCCTCATTATTTGAGTTCAAAGACAGGTGGGTGATCTAACCCAGTTCCTACCACTCATCTCCAATCAGAGTAACAGATACAAGAGGAAGCTTCCCGTGTGTCACGTACTGTACGAGAGGCGATTGCCCCGGTGACTTTAAAGGTTAGGTTCTAAATCGGAATTTGGGACTAACTCAACAGGGTTTTTCTTCCTTCAGCTCCCTCCTCAGAGACTAAGGGTAGCTCTTTTCCTTATTTTGACATCGAATTGCCCGGCCAGGCGGCAGCTATTTTATTCGCCAATCGAATTTATCATACCAGGGCTGTTCTGTCCCAGCTGTGATGTTATTATTTTTCAATTGAGCTTAAAGGAGCTTATTTAGCAGAGTTTTAGAACTCGGAGGAAGCGTTTGCTTCTGGTGTTGCTTGGAAAACACTTGAAAACTTCTGGATCCGTTCATTATTCAATTTGGCTTTTTCGGTGAACTGTGCCAGTTTCTGCATTCAATCCAGATGGTCCTGAGGTCTGAGATGAGTTGAGAGACTCATGATGAGATGGAGAATGAAACCAGATGTTTTCATTGTTGTATCTCTTGTTAGCTCAGTTAGGTGAACCTTTATGACATGGGAAGAATTTAAATATGAAAGCGTGGAAGACTAAAGGATTTTTTCAGAATTAGATGGAATCAAGTGAAGCGTCGGATTTAAAGTTTAGAGAACTATTAGATGAAATGTTTAATAAATGTGTTTTTCCTAATTGGATGACTATAATAATGCCGTTGGTATTTGTTCAGCGCTTACTATGTGCAGAGCACCGTTCTAAGCGCTGGGGTAGATACAGGGTAATCGGGTTGTCCTACGTGAGGCTCACAATCCCCATTTTACAGATGAGGTAACTGAGCCACAGAGAAGTTAACTGACTTGCCCACAGTCACACAGCTGACAAGTGGCAGAGCCGGGAGTCGAACCCAAGACCTCTGACTCCCAAGCCCGGGCTCTTTGGCATACTGGCAACTGCATGGAGATTACCCCGCTTCTCATCCCAGTTCTCTCGCTGACCTGCCGTGTGACCTTGAGCAAATGGCATAGCCTCTCTGGCCTTCGGTTTCCTCATCTGCAAAATGAGCATAAAATATTTATCTTCCCTCCCTCTTGGTGTGAAGCTACGGTAGTGGCAGGGATTATCTGAAATTTCTCTCCCGATTGGAAGCTCCTTGCCAGCCTGTAAACTTCTCTGATAGCAGGGATCGTTTCTAATTACTCCGTTGTACTGCCTCAAGCTCTTCGTACTGTACTCCACACAGAGTAAGGACTCAAAAAATACCACTGATTAAATAAACGAGCTGATTACTTTGTGTCTACCCCAGAACCTAGCATAGTGTTCGACCGTAATGGAAAGCACTTCGCATAAATATAATAATTATTATTAACAATAATGATATAACCATTTTGAAATCATCTTTGCTCATACTTTTTGACCTATGCATCGCCTCTTAAACTTTACTGAAAAAACATACTAAAGCAGTTTATATGCAGTCTCACCTGATGGGACAAAAAACTCATCCTCTTTCTTTCTCTCCCCCGTCAAGGATTGATCAGAATTCGATTCCCTATGGAAGTCAATATTTGACTCCAGGATCTGCCCGGGACTGGAAGCGGCGACCAAATCCTGCAGAATTTTGCAGTTTTAATTCCCGAATGGGAGACGGGACAATGGATATTCTCGGAAACATAGCCAGAATCGCTGTTCCACGTGTGTGGGTGTATGTGCGTGCGTGTGCGCCGGCGATTTGAAAAGCTTTTTTAATTTTTATTGTGAGTTAAACCAAGATAAGAGGGTGCCACTGAGAGAATCAAGGCCAGCATGTAACAAGGATTCTTGAAGGAGAAATCTTCTCCTTAAAAATGTGAGTTCCGTTCCTCAGACATCTTTCGAAATCTGCCGCGTCTTAGTTCTTAGCGGGGCTAAGATGTCCCCGTATGCCATTTAAGCATTCTTGAAAAGTCCTGGGATCTCAGACTCATCCACCAAAGACACTTTAATTTTCGCCTCAATCATCAAGATCACAGAACCACCAGGATAAAGGACACCCAAAGCTGTAACAAAAAGAGAAACAGAGATTCTCTAAAGTCCAAGCATGCGAAGGGGAGGGTGGGTTCTGTGTTCTGGAGCTGGGGGATTTTTTCATCTGGAGTTGCAAAAAGAGTCTGCCTCTCGGTGTTCCGGATCTTTCTCTCGGACGACATCAACCTGTCTGATTGTTAGAAATCTTTCCCATCTTCCAGAACATTGCCTTCTCAGCGTTTTGTTTAGTCACCAGAAACTCTGGGGAAAAAAGGGCATGAAATCAGAAGTCCGAAGGTGAAGAAAGGAATTAGAAATCCTTTGGCTATCTACAAGAGGGAAACAGATCAAATATTCAATTGCAAGCCTACCTCACTGGACCTAATCAATAATAATGCTATTAGTGGTATTTATTAACTGTTTACTGTGTGCTAGGCACTGTACGAAGTGCTGGGGTGGAATCAAACAAATCAGCTCGGACACAGTCCCGGTCCCATGAGGGCTCACAGTCTTAATCCCTATTTTACAGATGAGGTAACTGAGGCCCAGAAAAGTGAAGTGACTTGCCCGAGGTCACTCAGCAGACCGGGGCAGAGCGGGGATTAGAACCCACGACCTTCTGACTCCTAGGCCTGTGCTCTATCCGCTGTGCTTCTTGAGCGAGGCACAGGATCTGTGAAATATCAGTGCCAAGTCAATGTCTGGAAGAGAGAATCAGGTCATAGAGGCTACCCTAATCTCAGCCCCACAGAACTATGTACGTCAATCAGTCAATCCACGATATTTATTGAGTGCTACTGTGTTCAGAGCACTGTGCTAAGTGCTTGGGAGAGTAGAATATAATAAGTTGGTAGAGATATTCCCTGCCCACAATGAGAAGCAGCTTCATGAGAAGCGGGTGTAGGAGTCAGAAGGATATGGGTTCTAATCCTGGCCCTGCCACTTTGCTGCTGTACGATTTGGGGCAAGTCACAATTTTCCTGGGCCTCAGTTACCTCATAATGAACAATATGGCGATTAAGATTGTGAGCTCCTCGTGGGACACGAACTGTCCAACCTGATTAGCTTGTTTCTACCCCAGTGATTAGAACAGTTCCTGTCACGTAGTAAGCGCTTAACAAATACCATTAAAAAACAAAAAAAATGAGCTTATAATCTACAGGATATTTATAAACTATATTTTATAATTTTATTTGTATTAATTTTTCTTCCCCTCCAGATTGTAAGCTAGCTGTGGGCAGGGAATCTGTCTAGCAACTCGGTTGTACCGTACTCTCCCAAGTGCTTAGTTCAGTGCTCGGCACACAGTGAGCACTTAATAAATACCACTGATGATGATTATGACCTGTAGTTTCGGGAGTGGTGAAAAAGCATGAGTGTGAATCTTCCGGGCATAGCTGGGGAATGTTAGACTTGTTGCTCAGAAGGCAGAGCCAAGACCAACGATAAGGTATCGTGAGAATAATAATAATTGTGGCATTTGTTCAGTGTTTACTCTGTGTCTCGCGCTGTTCTAGATACAAGATAATCAGGTCCCGCATGGGACTCACAGTATAAGTAGGCGGGCGAACAGGTACTAAATCCCTCTTTTACAGATGAGGTAACTGAGGCCCAGAGAAGTGCGGCTACTTGCTCGAGGTCACACAGCAGACAAATGGGAGAGCAGGGATCAGAACCCAGGTCTCTCAGCCTTCCAGCCCATGCTGATTCTCATATATGTTCTCCTTTTTGCCACTTCACAATCTGCGCATCACTTAAGCACTCGGGTACCGATTCAACCTGGCTTCCCAAGGCACTAATATACAGATCATTAAATTTGGTCGCTCCCAAATTCAATTTACTTTTATTTTAATGTCTGTCTCCCCTGCTAGATTATAGGCTACTTGAGGGCAGGGCTCCTACCTAAATCTGTTGTATTCTCCCAAGCATTTATTGCAGTGCTCTGGAGATGATAAGCACTTGGAAACCGCTACTGTTTGATGCATTTATTCTTCAAAGTGTTTGTTTCAAACTGGTAGCTTCTTAATAATAAGAAGAATAACACTAATAATATTGGTAATATTTATTAAAACACTTACTATGTGGCAAGCACTCTGAGTTACTGGAATAGATACAAGACAATCAGGTCAGACACTGTCTCTATCCCACCTGGGGCTCAGGGAGAAGCAGGGAGAACAGGGATTTAATTCCCATTTTAACTTACCGAGATAAGTTAATAATAATGGTGGTATTTGTTAAGCGCTTACTAGGTGCAAAGCACTGTCCTAAGCGCTGGGGAGATACAAGGTGATCAGGTTGTCCCACGTGGGGCTCACAGTTTTAATCCCCATTTTACAGATGAGGGAACTGAGGCACAGAGAAGTGAAGTGACTTGCCCAAAGTCACACAGCTGGCAAGCGGCGGAGCCGGGATCAGAACCCATGACCCCTGACTCTCAGGCCCAGGCTCCTTCCACTGAGCCACGCCGCTTCTCTTGTCCGAGGTCACAGAACCGGTAAGTGGCGGAGCCGGTATTAGAATCCAGGTCCTCTGACTCCGAGGCCTGGGCTCTTTCCACTAGGCCACACTGCTCTCAGAAGTTACAAGATATACAGGGGACGGCTCCTCTCCGAGCAATCTGCTAGGCTCAGAGAGAAATGACAACTCCATTGCAGGCTGTATTACTAAACTCTGAGGTGTCTATCCCCTCTCGCCCACGTCCTGCCTCTGCCCTGGAATGCCCTCCCTCCTCATGTCTGATAAGACAGTGACTCCTCCGGACTTCAAAGCCTTACCGAAGGCCCGTCTCCTCCAAAAGGCCTTCCCTGACTGAGCCCTCATTTCCTCTTCTCCCACTCCTTTCCGCATCACCCCGATTTGCTCCCTTTATTTACTCCTCCCTCCGCACCAGGGCGCTTACGTCCATCTCCGTAATTCATTTATAATAATGATGTTGGTATTTGTTAAGCGCTTACTACGTGCAGAGCACTGTTCTAAGCGCGGGGGGAGAGACAGGGTCATCAGGTCGTCCCACGTGAGGCTCACAGTTAATCCCCATTTTACAGATGAGGGAACTGAGGCACGGAGAAGTGAAGTGACCCGCCCGCGGTCACACAGCCGACAAGTGGCAGGGCTGGGAGTCGAACCCGTGACCTCTGACTCCGAAGACCGGGCTCTTTCCACCGAGCCGCGGTGCTTCCCCATTTATTTATATTAATGTCTGCCTCCCCTTCTACCCCGTGAACGTCGTATACCAACGCGGTTACAGTGTACTCTCCCTAGTGCTTAGTACGGCGCTCCGCGCACAGGAAGCACTCGACGAGTACGGGGTTCTGCACGTACTAAGCGCTCATTGAATGCGATCGAATGAATACGAGTGATCGATGGATTGTAAAGCTTTGGCGCCGTGGTCCTAAAAATAAAATGAAACATTGATTTTCTGGGCACAGTGAGCCCAAAAGCCACTCATTCGATGACATCAGTCATGTTTAAGGACGACGGCAGCTTGCCTGGAGATAGAGCTCCGAGGCTAGGGAGGAGAAAGCGCTTCGAGTGGCTCGAAGACGCTCGGAGAGAGTCTCAGTTCTGTGAGGGTTTTTCCAGGGCCTTTCCAGTGTGGAGAAGCTGCTTGTCTACGGATGTCAGGTGTAGCACACAGCACTCAGCCTGCAGAGAACAAAGCCTCCGCCTGTGACAGGGAAAATCAACCCCACCAGGGCAATCACAGGCGAGAGTCCCCCCAGAAGGAGGCAGACGGAAGGCGACGAGCGTAAGCGAACCTCAACTGGCAATTTTTGAATCCTCGCTCAGGCGTCACTCCCGGAACCTTGTGAACAGAGGACTAGGAAGAACAAGGAACGTGGACGAACCCTGTGAAACCGAAGAAGCGGCATGGCGCAGTGAGAAGAGAGCAGGCCTGGGAGTTGGAATTCCACATCTGCTACTTGTCTGCTGGGTGACCTTGAGAAAGTCACTTAGCTTCCCTGTGCCTCACTTACCACATCTGGAAAATGGGGATCAAGACTGTGAACGCTATGTGGGACAGGGGCTGTGTCCCACCTGACTATTCCGGTACTTAGTACAATGCCTGGCACATAGTAAGCACTTAACAAATACCATCAAAAAAAAATTATGACCAGACGGAGACGACCTCCTTTCCTCGGAGCCCGCAAAACATAATACCGCTGGGGACGGACTATTTCACCCAGTGGGCCGTTGAACTGATCCAGACGAGATGGGGTTGATGGTCTGTCAGATTTATTAAAACGTGCTCTAGTAGCATGGTGGAAGTAAAATAATGGTTGGAGTAGTGGATAGAGCACAGGCCTGGGAGTCAGAAGGTCATGGGTTCTAATCCCGGCTTCGCCACTTGTCTGTTGTGTGACCTTCGTCAAGTCACTTCACTTCCACTTGTGCCTCAGTTACCTCATCTGTGAAACGGGGATTGAAACTGTGAGCCCCATCTGGGACAGGGACTGTGTCCAATCCGATTTGCCGGTATCCACCCCGGCGCTTAGTAGAATGCCTGGCACGCAGTAAGCACTTAATAAGTACCAAAATTATCTAAGGGGAGAGAACCATTGACAAAGACAAATCATGATAAAATAATTTGCGATTCCCCAGAAGTTAGCAATACCTAAACTGGTGCGACTCAGCGTTGTGGATGCTACTTATCACCTCTCTGGTCTCCCCTCATCTCTACTCCTGTCAGATCAGTAGATTGGAAAACAGTTGTTTCCAATCAATAAAAATCACTGTTATTTGTTAGGCATCTTCTGGGTATAGAGCACTGTACTAAGTACTTGGAGAGTCCAAAAGAGAAAGTAAGCCCGAACCCCGCCTTCAAGGAGCTTACAGTTCGTTCATTCAATTCAATCGTATTTATGGAAGCGCTTGCTGTGTGCAGACCACTGTACTAAGTTCTTGGCAGAGTATGATATAACAGACATGTTCTCTTCCCACAACGGTCTTACAGCCTAGAGGGGAGTTGAGTCGAGGAACCCTAAACTAAATTATAGGCCTTCCTATAATCAATCAGTGATATTTATCAAGTGTTTACTATGTCCGGAACACTTGGGAGAGTATACTACAATAGAGACCTTTCCCAATTAAGTCCTCTTTTCCCTGGTTCCCTCTACCTTCCGGATCTTCTAAAACTTGGACCTATGATCACTGGCCGTTTAATATTTACCCCACCTTCAGCACCACGGCACTTAGGCACCTATCTCTAAATGATATATTATGAACTATTTACTTCAATTTATGCCTCTGTCTCCCGCTAGACTGTAAGTTCATCAGTGAACAGGTAAAATGCCCTCTGTTGTAGTGTAGTGTACTCTCCCGAGCGCTTAATACAGTGCTCTGCACGTAGTCAGCGCTCAATAAATACCATCTATGAGTCAGGGGAAGTGGCAGAATAGAAGGATACACGGACAAGTGCTGTTGGGCTGGGAGCGGAGTGAGCATCTAAATTCTCAGAGAGTACAAACTCGAGTGCATTAGGTGTCCTTAGAGGCTACGAACTCCAATTCACAGGTGATGCAGTAGAAAGGAAAAATAGAGTGAGGAGATGAAAGTCTATAGATCTACCAGGCTATGCAATCATCTAGTTCTCCTCCAAATGGTCAGCGATTGCCACTATCATTCAGCTTCTTTTCCTCCAGTCCGGAAAAGAGTTTTGAAAACAGGCTCGTGGAACAGAATACAAATGCCAGCAGGAGAGCTACAAACACAAAGTCCAAAACCATTCCTTCCCCAGCCTCTACACTGTGGATCGAAACGTCCATCGTGTTCATCCCGAAAAGAAAGGAAACGGAATGACACCTCTTCGGCTCCTTAAATATTCCCCAAAGGCAGAACATTCGAAAGCTCACCGTTAGCTAAATATTTACCACTTTCCCAAGCTCGAGATCAATCATACGTTAATCCAGTTATCCCACGGCAAATATACGCTCCAACCGAACACGCCGAGGAAGCAGAAAATTGAAATGAAATAATCCACAAATCTGTCCTATTACCAGACGACAAAATGAAAATATCTTGAGGCAAATTGTATTTTTTTCCCCGATGGCTATCCCTTATCTTCTCGGCACCCTACGAAATGGAGTTAGTAAGGGCAAACTGACGATTGAGAAACCTTTTCGATTATCCCCCGTTTTCCGTAAAAAGCAACTTCAATAGCGAGTCTCACAATCAGAGATATTTAATTTCTGGATATCCAGAACTGTCGCTGAATTTATTGCAAATCAGAGCTGCTCATATAAGGGAGTTTAGAATGTATCACCGTCACCTCTTCTGTATCACTCACCGCTCCACTGACCCTGCTTTCTTTGAACTCCGTTCAATGACAGGCATTCTTTCATTCATTCAATCATATTTATTGAGCGATTACTGGGTGCCGAGCACTGTACTAAGCGCCTGGGAGAGTACAGCACAACAATAAACAGATTCCCTGTCATTCCTCCAACCAGAAATTGGACTACCATTAGGAAACTATTCTTTCTGCCCCCCACAACTGTTAGGTTTCTGTGCCGACTGCAACTCTTTTTAACAGTATTTGTTAAGTGCTTACTATTCATTCATTCAATCGTATTTATCCAGTGCTTACTATGTGCAGAGCACTGTACTAAGCACTTGGAATGTACAGTTTGGCAACAGATAGCCCAACAACGGGCTCACGGTCTAAACAGGGGAGACGGACAACAAAACAAAACAAGTAGGCTGGCATCGATATCATCAAGATAAATCGAATCATAGATATATACACATCATTAACAAAATAGATAAATAATACATACAAATATGCACAAGTGCCCTGGGGAGGGGAAGGGGGACGAGCAGAGGGAGGGAGAAGGGGGGCTGGGGAGGGGAGGAGGAGCAGAGGGAAAGGGAGGACTCAGTCTGGGAAGGCCTCCTGGAGGAGGTGAGCTCTCAGTAGGGCCCCCGTATGATCAAATGTCTGAAAGTGACAGATTCATGGGGCACCATCCAAATAGGAATCTTTCCATCCTCGTTCAGGATTTCTTGGATGTTTCTGGAACTCCCTGCCCTTCCTTGATCGAGGGGATAGGCCATCCATCCCAGGAGGTGTTGGGGACCGGGACGGTAATGGTGGCGACGGGGACGGCGATCACGTTGTCGACGACGGTGATGTCAGTGAGGATAATTGCGGCATTTGCTCAGAGCTTTCTGCGTGCCCTGTGCTAAGCACTGGCGTAGAGACAATCAGACCGAATTCCACACAGGGCTCACGGAAGGAGGACGGGTATTTAATTCCCATTTTACAGATCAGGAAACGGAGGCACAAAAGAGTTTGTCCGAAGTCCCAGATCAGGCAAGTGTTAGAACCGAGATTTGAATCTACTTCTGCTGACTTCCAATCCTGTGCTTTTTCCACTGAGTTTCTACTAGATGAAGAGAACACCTCCCCCTCGTAAAGATCAATCAATTAATCTCCCTCTTTAGACTGTAAGCTCTTTATGGGCTCACTCTGTTGCATTGTACTCTCTCAAGCGCTTAGTTTAGTGCCTTGCATGTAGTAAACACTTAATAAACACTATTGATTGAGCGCTTAGTGTGGGCAGAGCACAGCACCAAGGACTTGGGAAAGTACAATAGAATTGATAGACTTGATCAGAGGGAGTGTGAATACAAGGCAGGAGATTGAGAGGCTCTAGCTGGTTTTTGCTTTGGGGTTTCCTCCTGCAGTTGCTCAAAAGCTGAGGGTCCAGGGATTTTATCTGTATCACTTCATCTTCTTAACCTCTAGCCTCATGAGGTGACAAAATGTTCCGAGACCTATCTTGGAAAACTGCCTAACGAATCCGAGTGTTGCAAAACCGTGCTGGTCAGAGAGTCCTTCTGGAAAGAGGGGGAAAGAAAAGCATTCTGTGCTCCTCCCTCCCCTTCTCCAGAACCTCCGGCGGTTGTCCATCCCTCTCCATATCCAACAGAAACTCCTCGCCCTTGGATTTAGGTTCCTCAGTCAGCTCTCTCCCCCAGCGATCCTCGCTCCTCTCCTACTACAACCCGGCCCTCACACTTTGTTCCTCCAAAATCGACCTACTTGCCGTATCTGGACGTCATCTCTGTCGCCGTCCATCCCCTTGATCACGTCCTCCCTTCTTCCCGGAACCCCCTTCCTCTTCGTATCTGGCGGACCACCACCCTCCCCATCTTCAAAACACTTCTAAAATCACATCTCCTCCACGAAGCCTTCCTTGATTGATCTCTCCTCTTCCTTCCCTAACCTCCCTCCCCACTGTGTCGTGTACGCTTTTGAATCCGTACCCTTTTATTACGTACATATTCTTCTTTTCTGTTGCTCCCCTTTGACTTATTTTGCTGTTGGTCCCCCATTACAGGTTGTAAGCTCCTTGAGGAGCTTCTCGGAGGATCATGTCCACTTTATTGTACTCTACCAAGTGTTTAGTAAAACGCTCGATAAATTCCATTCAATGATCTATTGACTGGTAGGAGAGGAAACCCTCTTCTCCATCGGATAGAGACCCAGAGACGTCAAACGACACACTACCACGGACAAAGGTTTAGCCTACAGTTATATTGTTATATTGTTATATCGTCCTCTCCCAAGTGCTCATTACAGTGTTCTGCTAACAGTAAGCGCTCAATAAATACAGCTGAATGAATGAACGAACGAATCCTGCTCAGGAGAACTCTCCCCACAGACCAATGCGCTACCAGATCGTACTGGAGTTCATTTTGGCTCGGAGTAAGCGGTCTGTCATTTCGTGTCCCGGCAGAGCCCAGGGACCTCAGGGCAGCCAGGAATTTTTCCGTTCTAGAACAAACGTTCCTTAACTTGAAATGTTGCTCAAATGAATCACAGCCTAGGAAGTGCACGTGGGCAGCACTGACTATAATAAGTGCATTATTACCTCTCCGAAAGCATTCAGGCGGCATTTTCTTCAAGATGCACTCTGCACTTAATGGCTGTAACGGCCTTTTAAGAGTCCTTAACAGCAGCTGAACGAAGCTCATGTGGCTTAACTGTGACCTTTCGAATCACCCGACTCTCAAAGCTTGCGAGAGGCCCCGGCTTGACTGATTTGGAGGACTAATCTGCCCTATTTATCCACAAATTATAGGTGAGGAGCATTTTTCTGGAGATCAAAGTGGGGTAGAGGATGAGACTCCTCCTGGCAGCAGAACTTCCGAGGGTGGGGGCAGGTTAGCGGGAGAAGGGAAGGAGCCAGGGCCGAGGAACAGACAGTTGACGTGGCCCAGGTGAAGACAGAGAGAGACAGCAAATGGTGGAGAGATCCAGAGAAAGACCCGGAGAGACATATCCACAGACCGGCAGAGAGGGAGAGAGAGCTAGATATCTTGAAAGAGAGGCTGAAAAGGAGAGATAAACGTGCACACGGAGGGGAGGGTGAAATGTACACCCACGCAAAACTCCCACATTTCCTCACTTGGACACAATACTCTAGGAGAGAGATGTGGCTGATCTTTACTTTCTCTGGCTTTTCCCGCTTGACGCTGTCCTTGGCATCTTAACCTCTGCCAAGACCCTGGTGGCAAGTGAGATCTTTTACCGGTCCTGCTTCTGGTGTCCTGGAGAGGAGGAGGTAGAGCTGACAGTCCTTCTAAGCTTGTCGTGGGCGGGGGACATGTCAGCCAGCTCTGTTTTATTGAACTCTTCCAAGAACTTAGTATAGCGCTCTAGACTGAGTTCTTGTTGTCAGGGAATGTGTCTTCCAACTCTGTTTTACTGGACAGTAAGGGTTCAGTAAATACGATTGATTACTCTGCACAGTATGAGCACTCAATAGATACCACTGATTGACTGATTGATCAAGTGATGGGGCAGTTTGAAGCCCCATTTGGAACTGAAGACTAACCCCAGTCTCTAGAAAATGCTGGGGATACACTAAACTGAGGCTAAGGAGAGACTACAATGTTAGTATCTGTGAAGCGCTTACTATGTGTCAGGCACTGTTCTAAGCACTCGGTCAGCACGAGGTCAGCGTGTTGGACCCGATCCATGTCCCATAAGGGGTTCATAGTCTCAATCCCCATTTTACAGAAGAGGTAACTGAGGCACAGGCAAGTGAAGCGACTTGCCCAAAGTCACACAGAAGACAAGTGAGAGAGCAGGGATTAGAACCCAGGTCCTCTGACTCCCAGGCCTGTGCTTCTCTGTTTTGTGTATTTAATTTTCCGGACCAAATTACTACTCTGGCCAAGGAGCGGAGGAACGAAGTGAAGAGGAAAATCGAGACAATTAACTGGATTCATAGATTCGGGTAATGACTCTTTCCCGCCCCCCCCCCCCCAGTTTCCTGAACTCGCTTGACTCTATTTCTCATCAAAATTTGTGGGCAGAAGGTGCTCACTGGCAGAATCAGCGTGGCCTAGTAGAAAGGGACTGGGAGTCAGGGACCTGAGTTCTAATTCCAGCTCCACCCCTCGCCTGCTAGGTCTCCTCCGGCCAGTCCTAGGCCTGTGCATCAGTTTTCTCATCTGTACAGTGGGGGATTAAATGCTTGTTCTCCCCCCTCTTTAGACAAAAAGCCCCTTGTGAAACAGGGATTGTATCCACTCTGATGATCCCATATGTATCCCAGAGCTTGGCAGGGAGTAAACAGCGTGGCTCAGTGGAAAGAGCACGGGCTTTGGAGTCAGGGCTCATGAGTTCGAATCCCAGCTCTGCCACTTGTCGGCTGTGTGACTGTGGGCAAGTCACTTAACTTCTCTGTGCCTCAGTTCCCTCATCTGTAAAATGGGGATTAAGACTGTGAGCCCCACGTGGGACAACCTGATTCCCCTATGTCTACCCCAGCGCTTAGAACAGTGCTCGGCACATAGTAAGCGCTTAACAAATACCAACATTATTATTATTAAACACTTTTTTCTGGACACAATTCATATCCCTTGTGGGACTCACAATTTTACAGATGAGGTAACTGAGGCCCAGAGAAGTGAAATGACTTGCCCGAGGCCACACGCAGCAGACAAGCGGCAGAGCCGGGATTAGAACTCAGGTCCTTCTGACGCTTAAGTCTGTGCTCTATCCATCAGGCCACACTGCTTCGCAGCACATACTTACCACATGAACACTTACCACATACCACCACGATTGATCATTATTTTGTATAATTATTATTATTATTGCTACATACACTCGGTCTGCAACACCCTCCGGGAACTTAGACTGAATTCACGTGGAATGAGCCTTACCTCACGTGCAGAGAGAAGGGGTGGTGAATTGGCTTTTTTCCTGGTATGGCAAAGGCAGCGACATTTACCGTTCTGTGAGAGCCCTACAGGATGTGATTTAGCTTTCAATCAGGTAGAATGCCATCCTCCTCATTTTTGTTTTTTTAAAAAAGAGACATCAGAAGCCTGGGCTGCCTTGGGAGAAGGAAAATGTATCCCTTTTGGAGGGCTGAGAGAATAGAGGAAGGTATTAAGTTGAAGATACTGCGATGAACAATTGCTCTGCATTGTGTTCTTACCGATAAAAGATGGTTTCAGGGTGGCACGGTATAGGCTATTTGTGCTAGACTTCTGCATAGGAACTAAAGCAGTTTTGTTGTTCCATGAAAGCAGTGGGCTCGAAACTGCTGAGCAGATATTAGGAGATAAATTCAGTATGAGTTTTGGGGAAAAAAAGCATTTCCTCACTGTATAGTGGTTATGTGGGAGAGAGGGGTTCGATTCCCTGACGGGGAGGCAATGCGTGCTTTTGATCAGTCAGTCAATCGTATTTATTGAGCACTTACTGTGTGCAGAGCACTGTACTAAGCACTTAATCAATATAACAGACTCATTCCCTGCCTGCAACGAGAGAAGCCGCACGGTCCAGTGGTTAGAGCGTGAGGCTGGGAGTCAGAAGGACCTAAATTCTAATCCCGGCTCGATTTTAGGCAAGCCAGCACTGTACCTCACTCACCTCATCTGTAAAATGGGGATTAAGACTGCGAGCTCCATGTGGGACGTGGACTGTGTCCAACCTGATTACCTCATATTTACCCGAGGACTTGGAGCAGTGTCTGACACACAGTAAGTAGTTAAATATCATTTTAAAAACCGGGTAAATCCATCGTTTCCGACAAAGTCCCCAGATTCTCTTAGATCTTTGGTTCCAAGTAAATCAACTGGGGAAAGTAGCTTGGTAGGAAGAAGTAGCGTGGTTTAGTGGATAGTGCAAGGGCCTAGGAATCAGAAGGGCCTGGGTTCTAATCCTCGCTCTCCACTTCTCTGCTGTGTGACCTCGGGTAAGTGACTTAACTTCTCCGTGCCTCACTTACCTCATCTGTAACATGGGGATTAAGACTGGAAGCCCCATGTGGGACATGGACCGTGTCAAAACTGATTAGCTTGTACCTACCCCATAGAGAAGCAGCGTGGCTCAGTGGAAAAGAGCACGGGCTTTGGAGTCAGAGGTCATGGGTTCGAACCCCGGCTCTGCCGCTTGTCAGCTGTGTGACTTTGGGCAAGTCACTTTACTTCTCGGTGCCTCAGTTACCTCATCTGTAAAATGGGGATTAAGACTGTGAGCCCCACGTGGGACAACCTGATTCCCCTGTGTCTACCCCAGCGCTTAGAACAGTGCTCGGCACATAGTAAGCGCTTAACAAATACCAACATCATTATTATTATTATTGCTTAGTACATTGCCTGGCACATAGTAAGCCCTAAACAGATACTATTGTAAAAATGGTCACCCAAACCTTTCTGTTTAGGATTTGGTTACTACTTTGGGTGGAATTCACAGGACCCATTTGGAGACTTTTCTCTTTGAGTTGTAATTATCCCGTAATGCTAGTAAATATCCCATGTTTTTCAGCATAACCGCTTATTAAACAGACATTGCTACTGTGACTTTCCAAGGGAATGTACAGGAGCTGTTTAAAAATAACTTCTCAAAGTGTTAGCTCAGATATTCTAAACTTCCTTTTCATCAAAAGAACCTAAGTAACACCACGATTGGATCAGATCCAAGGTTCATTCAGTCCAGCGTTCTTTAATCAACAAAGGCCACCAGGAGGATTGGGAGACACTGAGATATTTTTTTCTTCATGATTAAGAACACAAAACCCTCACCTGTTCTCTCTATCTGAATTTATTTAAGTCTCTCTTGAACTTGCTGATATTTGTGGTTGCAAAATGCCTTATGAAAATGAACTTCTAATGCTTAATAGCAATAACCGTGATATGTGTTAAACACTACGTGACAACCACTGTAAAGCACTGGGGTAGATAGGAGATAATCAGGTCCCACATGGGGCTCACCAGTCCGAGCAGGAGGGAGAACGGGTATCGAATCCCCATTTTGCAGATGAGGGAACTGAGGCACAGAGATGTGAAGTGACTTGCCCCCTCTAGACTGTGAACTCGTTGCAGGCGGGGAATATGTCTGTCTGTTCTTATATCGTACTCTTCCAGGCACTTAGTACAGTGCTCTGCACACAGTGAGTGATCAATAAATATGACCGAGTGAATGAACGAATGAAGTGACCCGGCAGACGAGTGGACAAGCCAGGATTAGAATCCAGGACCTCTGGCTCTTAGGCCCGTGCTTTTCCCACTAAGCCATGCTGTTTCCCAGCTACAGGGTGAGGAAGTGTTTCCTTTAATTTATTCTGAATATTCTGACTCCCACATAAATATTTGCGGCCTTCTCCCGGTTCTCTGGGGTTCATGAATCACAACAATGAAGTCCTGCCTGTTTGGGTCTCATGGTGATTTTAACGTTCTATGATAATTATGTTCAATTATGAATTAACAATTCATTCAATCGTAATTATTATTACTGTGACTATTAACGAGGACCTGTTGTGTTGTTAAGGACAGATGATCGGATCTGACAGAGCCTCTGTGCTTCAAGGGACTCACATATCTCTTTTCCCATTTTACAGACGAGGAAACTGGGGTGCAGAATGGTTAAATGACTCGTCTAAGGTCACAGAGTAGAACAGCGGCAGAGTCGGGATTAGAACCCTGATCCTGCGCACTTTCCACTAGGCTTTCCAAGTTAGGAGTTTGACCGATCCCTGAGCGCCATTGAGGAGAGGGAGCTCTGAAATGAACGGTTAATTCAAAGTACCCAAAATGTAAAGACCCCTTTTTTAAAAAATCTCTGATAAGCACTGCCGCTGTCTGGCGCTGGGGTCAAGGGAGAAGCAGCATGGCCTGATGGTTAGAGCATGGGTTTGGGAGTCAGAAGGAGCTGAGTTCTAATCCTGGCACCAACACTCGTCTGATGGCAATTTGAACAAGTCACTCGTTTCTCTGTTGCCTCAGTAACCTCATCTGTAGAATGGGGAGTAAGACTGTGAGCCCCACGTGGGACCTGGACTGCGTCCAATCTGATTAGCTTCTCTCTACCTCAGTGCTCAGTGCAGAGCCTGGAACATTGGAAGCGCTCAACAAATACCATTAAAAATAACAACCGAAAAGATTAGCTCCACCATAAAGTTTTGAAACAACTTCCCCTTCCAAATCTCCCCGAGAATCTTGGTTGGTGTTGCTGCAAAATCAGTCAATCAGTGTTATTACCCGAGTGCTTATTAGGTACATTGCACTGTACTAAATGCATAAAGCAACGAGAGAGTAAAAACCAACAGGATTTGTAGACACTAGGAACTTACAAGTGTCTTTATTAGCAGAGTCTGCCTCCAGCCAGGAACTTGGGTAAATTCCAACGCAAATCACCTTTCCCCACCCCCGCTGAATCTCAGGCATAACAATATTATTATTCATTATTTATTTATGGTATTTGCTAAACGCTTACTGTGTGCCGGGGACTGTCCTAAGCACTCCGGTAGATAGAAGCGAATCAGGTTGGACACACGGTCCGTGATCCACATAAGGCTCACAGTCTGTGTCCACATTTCACTGATGAGGAACCTAAGGCGCACCGTAAATGCTCGGTGATGATGATGATGATGGTATTTGTTAAGTGCTAACTATGTGCCAAGCATTGTTCTGAGTGCTGGGGTCGATACAAGGTTGGCCCACGTGGGGCTCCCGGCCTTAATCCCCATTTTACACATGAGGGAACTGAGGCCCAGAGAAGTTAAGTGACTTGCCCCAAGTCACACAGCTGACAAGTGGAGGAGCTGGGATTAGAAGCCACGTCCTCCGACTTCCAAGACCGGGCTCTTTCCACAAAGCCAGGCCGCTTCTCAATCAATACTACCGACTGAGCGACGCGTGTTCGTCCGGAAGTCTTTGGCAGGCAGAAGGCTGAGGTGTGAGCTGGTAGAAGACGCGATAAATCTTTCGTCCAGCAGTTCAGGGATAGAGGCCTTACTCCACGGGGTTAAATTTTCTCGTTTCACAGGGGCGGGGACTCTTAGTCACCAGAGCTGTTCTTTGCTACTTATTATCGGTGAGTCACAGCTAGAGGAAGAGAGAGGGCTTGAAAGTCACAGGAGACTGAGGAGGGGGAGGAGAGGGGAGGAGGAAGTGGAGAGAGAAGAGGCAGAGGAGGAGGAGGAAGGGAGGATGATTTTGAAGGGCTACTCTCTCTCCCTATAACTATCGCTGACTGGCATCCATTGGAAAATAAAGATCTTAGACTATTAGAATCTTAGCGTAGGGGAAAGGGGAAGTGGGGAATGAACTTCAGTCCGTCATTCGGCCAGTCAGTTGTATTTATTGAGTGCTTACTGTGGGCAGAGCACTGCACTAAGCACTCGGGCGAGTAGCCTCTTTTGCATTCATTAATAACTGAACCATTTGCTAAGTGCTCAGTATGTGCCCAGTATTGTACCCGAGGATACAATTAGACCGGACACAGTCTCCTTTTCCCCGTGGGGCTCACGATCTAAAGGGCAGGGAGAACGGGCATGTAGCCGCCACTTTACAGATGGGGAAATCGAGGCCCAGAGAAGTTAAGTGACTTCCCCAAGATCACACAGCAGACAGGCGGCGGGGCCGGGATCAGAGCCCAGGTGTCCTGGTTCCCAGGGCTGAGCTCTTTCCACTGGGTCATGCTGTTTCTCCAAGCCAATTCTGGGCGTGCTACTTGGGAAATGAGATCTTCATCCCCATTTAAGGGCCGTTCTTGGTATCCCGTTCCGAAAGGTAAGTTGGGAGGGAATTAAGATATTATTGCCTGCCTTTCAGTGTTGTATATAAATGAAATTCTGAAGTCCTGTTCACTTCCTCTAATTGAGGTCTCAGCAGAAACAAAGAATAACGGATGTTGCGGACGCCATTCTTCAGATATATAGATAGATAATAATAATAATAATTATTATTATGGCATTTGTTAAGCTCTTACTGTGTGCCAGGCACTGTACTAAGCATTGAGGGGGACACAAGCAAATCGGGTTGGATACAGTCCCTGTCTCACGTGGAGCTCACAATCTCAATCCCCATTTCACACTCGAGGGAACTGAGGCCCAGAGAAGTGAAGTGATTTGCCCAACGTCACGCAAGCGGCACACAAGTGACCAGCGGCGGAGCCGGGATTAGAACTCATGACCTTCTGACTCCCAGGTCCGTGCTCTATCGACTACGGGATAGAGACTAAGCGCTGGGACAGATGCAAGCATGTATCTACCCCAGTGTGTAGAACAGTATCTGGCACGTCGTAAGCACTTAACAAATACCATTAAAAAAAAATCTATCAGTGCTTCGGTTACCTCATCTGTAAAACGCGGCTTAAGAACGTGAGCCCCAGATGGGACATGGACTGTGTGCGACCTGATTAGCTTGTGTCTACTCCAGCAGCGCTTTGTAAAGTGCTCAGCACATAGTAAGCACTTAACAAGTATCATTTAAAAAAAAATTCGTTCATAAATTCAGTGGTATTTATTGAGCGCTACTCTGTGCTACTGTACTACGTGCTTGGGAAAGTACAGTACGAAAATGAACAGTGACATTCCCGGCCTACAACGAGCTTACAAGCTAGATGGGGGGAGACAGACATCGGTACAAATAAATAAAATTACAGACATGTACATAAGTGCCTTGGGGAATATAGAACAGGAGACCCAAATTCCTCTGCAGGAACTAAGGATCTGGTCTTTTAGATCAGAAAAGACAAAGAAGGGGATCGACCGTCTGCAAGGGGGATTGCCGTTCCTTCAGATGTATGTATCCGAGTACTTACTGTGTGCAAATCACTGTACTGAGCACTTGATCTGATCCAAATGGGAAATGGAGGGAATTCCTGTCTCTGTGACGGGGCTCTAATTTGCACCTGCTTCTCAGAATCCTGATTAATGAAAAAATCTTCCTGCTGACATATTTGGGAGTCTGGGGATGCCCTCAGTCAGTCAATCGTATTTATTGAGCGCTTACTGTGTACAGAGCACTGTACTAAGCTCTTGGGAGAGTACAATATAACAATATAACAGACACATTCCCTGCCCACAGTGAACTTATAGTCTAGAGACGAGGAACGGAAGCAAACTTGACGGCAAGCCAAAACAAAAGAGTTTCCTGTCTTCGATCGGCAACTGCTCAGCACAGATCTCACAGTCTGAAAATCGGAGTGACAGATGACTTATCCCCAGCCTGCCAAAGCTGATGTCCAAATAAATGGTCAGATGTTCCCCTGACCGTTTTCCTTCCTGGTACCCCGTTCGTCACAGCGGGGCCCTAGTGGAAAGAGCTCAGGCCGGGGAGAAAGAGGACCAGGGTTCTATTCCTGGCTTCACCACTTGCCTGCTGTGTGACCTCGGGCAAGTCACTTAACTTCTCCGTGACTCATTCGTCATCTGCGAAACCAGGACTAAATACCCGCTCTCCCTCTTCCTTAGCCTGAGAACTCCATATGGGGCAGGCTCTATGCCTGGGTTCATTCATTCATTCACCAGTATTTACTGAGCGCTTTCTATGTGCAGAGCACTGTACTAAGCGCTTGGAGTGGACAATTCGACTGTCTTGCATCTACTACACCGCTTAGCACATAGTAAATGCTTAAAAAATGCTATTATTTTCATTACTGTTATTATTATTAATACTAATATATTCCTTCATCTGTAAAATCAAGATTAGATACCTGTTCCCTCTCCTACTTAGACTGTGAGGCCCTTGTGGGACAGGGACTGTATCCATTCTGATTAACTTTAGCAGTCAATAGTATTTATTTCATGCTTACCCAGTGCAGAGCACTGTACTAAGTGCTTGGGAGAGTACAAGGTTACAGTAAACAGGGAATGTGTCTGTCGTTGTATTCTCCCAAGCGCTTAGTACAGTGCTTTGCACACAGTAAGCGTACAATAAAGAGGACAATGAATGAAGTGGTCCGGTTTTCCAGAGGAGTTGACCTGCTCTCTTTTCCCATTGAGATACACACAAGGGGGCAGAGATGTTTATTCTTCTTTTCCTGAAAGCCATGCCATTTGCCAAAAGTGAGGTCATTTTCCATGAGTTTAGACGGTTTAACCATTTTGGAATATCCATAGCTTTCAAAACTTCCAGAGAAAGGCATTCCCATTTCAAGGGCCATAAAAACACATTCACCCCAAGCATCGACTGCGGGGACCTCGGCTATTTTTGCTTTTAGGGATCTGTTGCCTAGAATTAGATTAATAATAATAATAAAAGTGGTATTTGTTAAGCACTTACTATGAGCCAGGGACTGTACTAAGCGCTGGGGTGGATGCGAACATATCAGGTTGGACCCAGTCCCTGTTCCCTATGGGCCTTACAGTCTTAATCCCCGTTGTACAGACGAAGTAAACGAGCCCCAGAGAAGTGAAGTGACTTGCCGAAGGTCACGCAGCAGACGAGTGGCGGAGCTGGGATTAGAGTCTAATGCACCTCACAGCTCTTAGCAAAGACCAGTTGGGTGTCCATGGATTCCCCAGTGATTTCCTGCCTTTCCCCTGATGCTGGCTGACGTTCTACTTGGAAGAAGAGATCCCTTCAAACAGTTTCCTTTAACCTCCAGACAAGAAGCCCTAGCCGGTGATGCTGAGAATCCTGAAACATCCCGGAAAAGGACTGGTTAATCTTATCCCTCCAAGCCCCACCCCACAATAGGGGCTTATTTTTTTTAAACCTGGACTTCCATTGGCCTACAGAAATGTCCATCAGTGGCCATACACCAATCTCTGCTTGGAATCCAAATAACCACCGTGAGCGATATTAATGGCCCCATTGTCACTTTCTCTTCCTCAATCTGTTTCTAAAACAACTGTACTAAGGAACGCCTTGGTTATCCTGGCTACCTCTCCCATTTACAACACTTTGTTCCAAGCTAGTTCTCTTTGGGGCCTCAGATTTTGAATGGTGCAGAAACCATAAGTAGTACGACGGTCCCGCTTAGTGTTTATCACTGATGAGCCTTTGGCTAGTAGCCCAGTTCCTTCAGACCATTCCCTACTATTTGCTGATTGCTTACAAATAAGCAGCTTGTGAGGGATCTTCCATTCTTTCCCCTTTAGAAAAGCTACCACCCAGGAGATTACGCGACCATCCATTTGACACAAAATGTAAGAAATGCTAGGAGCGTCTCATACGACCAAGAGCGGGAATATACGGTTCTGTTCAGTGCTGTGTGCTGAAGGTGCCTTCTGGACCAGCAGAAATCAATCAGTCGGATTTACAGAGCGCTTACTGGGTACAGAGCACTGTATTAAGCCCCTTGGAGGCTACAACAGAGTTAGTAGAAACGTTCCCTGCCCACAAGGAGCTTACAGTCCAGAAGGTGAGTCGGACATTAATTTATTATATATATAGCTGGGTACATAAATAACTGACTTTTCTTTCAAGTTCCAAACTGCTTTATAGAAAGGAACATTTCCTTGTGCTAAGCATTTTCCCTTTCTCAATCAATCAATCCTTCAATCAGTGGTGTTTAGTGAGTGCTTACTGTGTGTGGAGCACTGTGGTAAGCACTGGGGAAAGTTCAATGCAAGAGAGTTGGAGGACATGTTCCCCGACCACAGAGGACCTGAAGCAAAGATGGAGATAGAGGTTTTGGCACCAATGGGAAGCAGCGTAGGTTAGTGGTAAGAGCAGAAGTGGGAGATAAGAATCCAGAGTTCAAGTCCGAGGTCCATCACTGGTCGGATGAGAGACTTCGGGTGAGTCACTTAACATTTCTGGACCCAAGTTTCCTCATCGGTAAAATGGGAATCAAATACATTTGAGCCCTACGTGGGACGGGGACAAGCGTCTGACCTTAAAACCTCATATCAACTGCGGTGCTTAGCAGGTAGTAGGTACTCAATAAATGCCCTAACAATAGTAAAGATAATAATAATAATAATGATGGTTTTTGTTAAGCGCTTATTATGTGCCAAGGACTGTTCTAAGCCCTGGGGTAGGTACAAAGTTACCAGGTTGGTTGCAATCCCTGTCCCACATAGGGCTCACAGTCTTAATCTCCATTTTAGAGATGAGGTAGAGACGTGTAGGGCCCCGTTCTACCACTACGCAGAAGAGAATTAGACACTGGCCCTGACTCTTGGGGACTCACAGTCTAAAATTTCAAAAAGGGGAGAGCAGGAAGGGAAAGGCCAGTCAACTAGAGAAAAGTCAAAAAGGAGGGGGAAATGAGGCCATAATCAGGGAGGACTGATTCTAATCCTAATTCTTTTTGATGGTGTTTGTTTAAGGCTAATTATGTGCCAGGCACTGTTCTAAGTGCTGGGGTAGATACAAGGTAACTAGACGGGACACAGTCCATGTCCCCCATGGGGCTCACAGTCTTAATCCCCATTTTATAGATGAGGTAGCTGAGGCCCAGAAAAGTGCAGTGACTTCCCAAGGTCACACAGCAGGCAAGTGGCCGAGCTGACATCAGAACCCAAGTCCTTCTGACTCCCAGGCCCTTGCTCTATCCACTAGGCCATGCTCCTTGTGGGCAGCGGTGATGTCTACTTATTCTGTTGCGCTGTACTTTTCCGACCACTTAGTACAGTGCTCTGTACACGGTAAGCACTCAATAAACCGTTCATTGATTGATTCATCGTCTAGCAAAAGTGGCTACATTTAAGGACTGAAAAATTCTGTACTAAGAATTAGGGAGAGTAAAATGGAGTTCCCCACCCTCGAGGAGCCTATATTCTACAGGGGGAGACAAGAGATTAAAATCAATTCCAGGCAGGGGAATTGGCAGTGTATAATATTCTATAGGGGGAGACAAGAGATTAAAATAAATTTCAGGTAGGGGAATGGGCAGAGTATAATTGTATGCTGTGGGGGTGGGGTGAGTATCAAAGTGCTTAAGGGGTACGGACCCAAGTGAAAGTTTATCGTTGCTCTGTACTCTCCCAAGTGCTTAGTTCAATGCTTTGCACTCAGTAAGCGCTCAATAAATATGATTGAATGAATAAATGCAGAGGCAAGGGCAAATAGAGTGGGGAAATGAAGGCCTCTGGGAGGAGATATGATTTTAGGAGGGCTTCGTGGCTGAGGAGAGAAATGGACGGTCAGATATGACGGGGAGGGAGTTCCAGGGCAGAGAGGAAGGACGCGGGCGAGGAGTTGGCAGTGAGACAGACAGGATCGAGGTAGAATAAGTAAGTTGGCCTTAGAGGAACAAAATGCGCGGACGGGGTTGTTGTAAGGATCTAAAGGCATAAGGTAAAGCCAATCGTAAAAGGGTTTTCGTCAGATGGAGAAATCGATGGGGATTCACTGGAGGTTTTTGAGGACTAGGGGAAATGATCTGGGCAGTAAAGTGAAATGTGGACTAGGGGAGGGTAGACACAGGAGGCAAGGAGGTAAGCCAGGAAGATGATGGAGTCGATGCTTGATATGATCGAGCGGTAATGACTGCGGTTCTCGTTAAGCTCTTACTATGTGTCAAGCCCTGTACTAAGAGCTGAAGTAGATACTAGATAATCAGGTGGGGACACGGTCCCAGTCTCACTTAAGGACTCACATCTAAGTAGGAGAGAGAACAGGTATCCTCACTTTACACATGAGGAAACTGAGGCAAGGAGAAATTGAGCGACTTGCAAAAGTCACCCAGGTAAGCCCGCAAAGTGGTGGAATTGCGATGAAAACCGGGGTCCACTGACTCCCAGGCCTGAGCTCTTTCCACTAGGCCACGCCAGCTCCTCGCCTTGCCTGCTGGGTGAGCTGGGGTAAGTCACTTGCACTTAACTTCTCTGGGCCTCAGCTTCCTCACTTGTAAAATGGGGATAAAATAGCAGTTCTCCCTCTTAGCCAGTGAGCCCCATATGGGACAGGAACCGTATCTGCTTTGCTTATATTCTACAGGCCCAGGGTTTAGCCCAATGCTTGTCACGTAGTAAGCCCTTCATACCGCAGTTATTTTCACCTGAGAGTCCGGGACCAGAGACTGGTAAATACCTAAGACTAAGAACCGTCTCCCCAGAGTTCCGATCCGGGCACGGGCGTCTTGAAAACAGTGACATATTCTTTCTCACGCCTTCTCCCTCTTTCCCCCTTCCCTCGGGAACTCAGGCTGGGGAAAACCGAAGACACTCTCCCTTGCTTGGAACATGGCACAATTCACCGTTGTCTAAATAAGTGCCAGCAAGCAGGGCACACTGTGCTGTGCATTGTAAATCAGGACACAGAACAAAAGGTCCCATCTGTGTGCGCTTAGCTCATCTTATTTCCGAACAGCCACGGTGCCAATCTCAGGCCTCGAGGAACCCACAAAACTTGGCTGCCAGAATTCCCATCATTCCTGGTCGATGGTTTCCCCCTGCTGTTAACTCCCAGGCACTGAAGAGAGTGAGGAAATTCTTTTCCAACACATTAGGAAAACCCTTTGAAACCGTCCCGGATCCAGGGGGGTTTCTTCAGAACCGAAAACTAAATGCTCTGAGAGATTGGTTCCGGAAAAACAAAAAGGCCAAAGCGACTGTTTTGGTGGGTGGGATTCAAGGAAGCCTTCGTTCCTCTGCTACTCAGCCCCAGTGGAGAAGAGATGGGAAGCCGGAAGGATTCTCTGAGAGGAGGTTGTGGGAAAGGAATCCGTGAAAATGCTGGGAGGTTTATGATGCCCCCCTGCAAATCACGATAGCATAAATTCTCCCAGTGTCCCCACCTCTTTTTTTTTTAATGGTATATGTTAATTGCTTACTACGTGCCTGACGCTCTACTAGGCGCTGGGGTGGATGCAAACTATTCAGATTGGACACGGTCCCTGTGCCACATGGGGCTCACAGTCTTCATCCCCATTTTACAGATGAGGTCACAGAGGGACAGAAAAGTCAAGCGCCTTGCCCAATTTCAGACAGCAGAGAAGCGGCGGAGCTGGGAAGAGAACCCAGGGCCTTCTGACTTCTAGGCCCAACCTCTATCCACTAGGCCTCACCGCTTCCCTGCTACATACCCGTTTGATACGTAATCCCTTGCTGGAAATTTTAGCTTACATTTTAGAGGCAACTGGTTCCCTCTCCTGATCTTCTTCTGGAACAAATGGTGCCAGGGAGTTTTTCATCTTCCAATATTTTAAAAGCAGTGTGGAGATCAAGGTCCCGAATCGGCTCTGAATCACCACGACTCTGACAAGTGCACGAGAACACAACTCGAACATGCAACAGATGTTTTGAAAAAGCCCCAAGACCCTTCAAATGCTTCATTGGTTAGCACACTGCCATACGGGAGTGGGTAATGGTGAGGTTGTGAGTTCGATCTTCCCCTGGAGTATATTTTACACAAGAAGCAGCATTGCCTAGTGGATAGAGCACGGCCCGGAAGTCAGAAGGTCTTGGGTTCTTATTCCGACTCCACCACCTGTCTGCTGTGTGACCTTGGGCGGGCCACTCTCTGTGCCTCGGTTCCCTTATCTGTCAAATGGGGGTTAAGATTGTGAGCCCCACGTGGGACAACCTGATTACCTTGTATCTACCCCAGCACTTAGTGCTTGGCACCTAGTAAGCACTTTACAAGTACTATTATTATTAAAAACAAATACCACAAGTATTACAATCATTATTATCTATAGCCTAATTGATTGCTTAATTTGGTGGAGTGGAGGGGAAGCAAAGAGGAAAACTTGATGGTACAGGCAGTCCTTGGGAATGGAATGCAAAACTTTGCCGCCTTGTGCCCCTCAGAGAATGAGTCAGTTAAACCTGTTTCCTGGTTGCTAATGTAGGGGTAGTTTTTGCACGCCTTGCTGCAGAATTCCTCAAATTCTTCTTGGGACCAGGAGGCAGAAACCGGCTCCTTGGCCAGCTGCGAAGAGCCGAGGAATGTTGCCTTCCAAAGCCAAGAAGGCCCAGGCCTTTTATTTATTTATTTTAAACGGTATTTGCTGTGTGACCTTGGACAAATCATTTTACTTTTCCGTGCTTCGGTTTCCTCAGCTGCAAAATGGGGATCCACTACCTGCCCCTCCACCTACTTATACTGTGAGCCCCATGCGGGGCAGGGACTGGGTCCGGCCTAATTAACTTGTATCTATCCCAGAGGTTAGAACAGTGTTGGACGCATAGTGAGAGCTTAATCAACTCTGGTAAGCGCTCAGTACAGTGCTCTGAACACAGCAAGTGCTCAATAGATACCACTGATGGATTGATTGAATAATTATAAATGGAGGCCCCCTGAAGTAGCTGCAAAGTAATCAGGCTGAACACAGTTCCTGGCCCACGTGGGGCTCACAGTCTAAGAAAGAGGAAGAACAGACACGAACCCTCATTTTACAGATATAGAAATTGAGGCACAGAGAAGTTAAGTGACTTGTCCAAGGTCACATAACAGGCCAGGGGCTGAGCCGAGATTAGAATCCGGCTCTTTCCGCTAGGATGCTTGACATTTTTTGACTGGAGGGAAAGAGAAGACTTTTTCCTTGGCAATCAGTGAATACCGATTTAGACGCTTCTGTCCTGGTTTTGTTGTAGTCACTGGAGCTTTGAATAAAATATAAAGGCTGATTTCACTGTTTCTTTGAACATGGCAGCTTTGTTTCTCGCTAAATTACACATTTTCTCCAATGGACAGTGGCCCCTTTATTTATGTTTCTTTTGAGGGTAAAACAGGGCTAATAAACATAATCTGGCACAGAGTAATACGTGAAAGCGTCATCGGTGTCTGAAGAAAAAAGCAAGTAACATTGTTAGTACCTAATGAGTGTAGATTTGCATTTCAGATTTTCAAACCGCTGCCGTTCTTACAGACTGAGTGGCTCTCAGTCTCAGAACTGCCTACCAGGTTCTCTTAGTGCCTAAATTATTTCTCGGGAGCGTTTTCTTTAACTGTGTTACAATTCGCAGTTGGATTGTCGGTTCTTGGAGGACTCAGATCCGTCTTCTCTTTCTTCTGTATTCTAGTAAAAAGAGCACGGGCCTGGTTGCCAGGGTTCTAATCCCAACTTTACCCCTTACCTGCTGTGTGACCAAGGGCAAGACACTTAACTTCTCTGTGCCTCCATTTCCTCATCTGTAAAATGGAGATTCAATATCTATTCTCTCTTCCCCTTAGGCTAAGTACCACCTGATTATCTTGACTCTACACCAGAGTTTATACAGGGCTTGGCACATAGTAAGCACTTTACAAATATCACAACCATCACAATAATAATGATCATGTTATATGAATATTATTATATTATAACCCATCATAATGGTATGATGTCTATAATAATAATTATTATTATCATTATTCCCCAAGTGGCTAGTTGATTATCCAATCAAGCCACAGCATGGCCCAGGGGAAAGCACACGGGCCTGGGATTCAGAAGACTGGATTCGAATCCCGGCTCTGCCACTTGTCTGCCTGGTGACCCTGGGCAGATCATTTAACTTTTCTGTGCTTCGGTTTCCTCACCCATTCATTCATTCAGTAGTAGTTATTGAGTGCTTACTATATGCAGACCACTGTACTAAGCACTTGGAATGTACAATTCGGCAACAGATTGGGACAATCCCTGCCCAATAAGGGGCTCACAGTCTAAACGACAAAATGGGGATTCAATACATGTTCTCTCTCCTACTTGGGACGTGCACCCCATGTGGGACCTGATTATCTTGTATCTATTCCAGCACTTAGTACCTAGTAAGTGCTTAACAAATATAAATATTATATAAAAAATATAATATTATTATGTAGTATCTGAATTAATTTGCCATAGCATTCCCTCACATCTCTTTCTCTTGCTCTCTCTCTCTTTCAACAGAGAATCAACAGAGAAAGAGAGAGGTTGTGCTCTGTCAGCACTGTTACCTTACTGTCACTGGCCTTTTGGCACAGACACTGGCCCAGAACTGGCACTTTCTTCTTATGCTAATAATAATAATAATTGCGGGATTTTTTGCCATACCCTTTATTCACCCCTCTCTCGGCTCCACAGCACTTATGTATATATCTGTAATTTATTTTCATTTATATTAATGTCTGCCCCCTGGCCTGTAAACCCACTTTGGTTAGGGAACGTATCTACCAACTCTGTTATTTTGCCCTCTCCCGAGCACTTAGTATAGTTCTCTGCAGACAGTAAGCATTCAGTCAACACTATTGAGTGATTGATTGAGGAAACCGAGGCAAAGAGAAGTGAAGTAACTTGCCCAAGGTTACTCAGCAGTCAGATGGCAAGATCAGGATTAGAAGCCATGTCTTGTCAATCCCGGGCTTATGTTCGTTCCACTAGACCATGCTGTTTGCCTGAGAAACCTTGCAACGGGAATCCTGATGAGGAAAGAAGATTTTTCACTCCAAAGAGTGCCTTTACTGGCTCTTTGATATTTGTTAAGTGCTTACTATTTATTAAACACTATTCTAAGCCCTAGGTTAGGTACAAGTTAATCAGGCCAGATACAGTCCCTGTCCCACATGGGGCTCACAGTCTGAATAGGAGGGAGAACAGGTATTTAATCCCCATTTTACCTTTGAGGAAACTGAGGGACAGAGAGTCTTGGTCAAGATCACACTGCAAACAATTGACAGAGCTGGGATTAGAACCCAGGTCCTCTGACTCCCAGGCCCATGCTGTTTCCATTAGGCAACACTGCTATTCCTTTTCCCTAGTCCATTGTTCTTCCGTGTCCACCCCAGTGCTTAGTACAGTGCCTGGCACTTCGTAAGTGCTTAACAAATACCACAAAAAAAAATCATTAGTCAATGTATTGTATTTACTGAATGATTTCTGTATACAGACCACTGTACTATGTGCTAGCGACAGTACAGTATAACAGAGTTGGTAGACGTTTCCTGCCCACAACAAGCTTACAGTCTAGAGGAGTCATTACCGTTTTTTTTTAATGTGCCTGACACTGTTCTAAGTGCCGGAGGAGATACAGTCAGATTGGATACAGTCCCTGTCCCACATTTGGCTCACCATCTCAATCCCCATTGTACAGAAGAGGTCCCTGAGGCCCAGAGAAGTGAAGTGACTGGCCCAAGGTTGTACATCAGTCAAGTGGCAGAGCTGGAATTAGACCCAAAATCCTCTCACCCCGAAGCCTGTTTGCTATCCACTAGGCGACTCTGCTTCTCCACCTTAACATTTAAAAAAAACTCACAAAAATAATCGATTCAAAATGTTCACCATGACTGAGAATAAAAATGGATGGTTCATAATCAGATATTTAATCTGTCAACATGGTCGTGTATGGATCCAAATATAAATTAAATTAGAAGCAGACTGATTCGGACAATTGCCTTCAAATGAAATGATCTTGACCGTGCAGAATCTCTTTCACTGATTTTCAGAGGCTGGATAGGAGATACCTTCGTGCTGTAAAACTACTGGTCGTGGCCTGGTATTTGAGTTTGGCTACAGTAGCTCAGTGATCGTAAACTGAAGAAATTAGCTAAATAGAATTCCTTAGATGTTCTGCATAACAGCAAAGCCTATAGAAGACCGTTTGTATGACAGTTTCTCAGGATCGTAGCCCAGAAGAACTCCGAGCCATGAATTTTTTTGATAAAGGAATTCTATCTATTTCCTACTACAAACCATTACGAATGGGAAATTCTCATTATCTCCATTCAATCCCTTAAGAAAAGAATATAATTCAAACCATGTTCCACACCAAATATATCATTTTTGGAGCTGCACCATTCAGCATTTGAAAAATTGATTAGATTTCACTTTGTATATGAAGGCATTCTCAACCCTGAATACTAAAATTCCTATTTGGAAGCAAAAGTCAATTTGTATTCGTTCTGAGCTTTAACGTGATATATTCTGGTGTAATAATAAGAAATATTAAGAGCCCTTAAGATGCTGGCCTTCGAAACAGGACAATTCGTCTTTGATTAATTGTGGTGAATTGCTGAGATGCGACTGCAAAGATGGGTTGCTGAAGGATTACTAAAGTAGTCAAGAATAAAGTCGGCGGCTTTATCCACATACTAAATATGTCCTTTGGATAGCCGACCAACTTTTCACGTGTTCTAAGGTCTGAAAGTAACTGCTTTCTTTGTGTACCTGTGACCGTTAGCTAATCAATCTTCAAAATCCTCTTATGAACTATGGCTAATACGTATTTCGTCATCCACCTTTTAGATGGCGTGTTAGAAGAAGGTCAACTCTCTGAACCATATTTCTTAACCATTATAACCTCAGTCACTATGGAATTCAAATTTCTCAGGTTGAGAAGGACTGTAATCTTCTAAGTATTTCTTGGAACGGAGTGGATGTTCTGAACTTTTTCTACCCTGCTCTTTCACTCTCAAGTGACCCCTTATCTCCAGCAGGGGTCTGGATGACAAAGAGAATCGATGGATCAATCGATACTTCCTGAGCGCTTACTGTGCGCAGAGCACTAAGCAGTTGGAAGGCTACAGTATAACAGAGTTGATAGACACATTCCCTGCCCACAGCGACTGTACAGTCTAGATGATTCATTACCCAAAAAGTACGGAGTCACTGCAGCACAACGATAGGCAGAGATTTGAACTGAAATAATCACACTGGCCAAGGACGATGAAGGATGATTTAGGATTTGGGATGGGATTTGGATAAGCCTTGTTTGGGAGAGGTTTTTCTTCATCAGAACAGGAGTTGAGCTAAGTAGTAGTATATTTGTTAAGCGCTTACTACGAGTTCAGGCACTGTTCTAAGAACTGGAAAAGGTACAAGTTAATCAGGTCAGACACAGGCCCTTTCCAACGTGGGGCTCAGAATCTAAGTAAGAGGAAGAACAGGTATTGAATCCTTATCGAGGAGACCGAGGCCCAGAAAAGTTAAGTGGTTTGCCCAGGGCCTGTTGGATGACCCAGGTCCTCTGACTCCCAGGCCCGTGCTTTTTCCAGTAGGCCACACCGCTTCCCAGACGGTACAGTTTCGATCCAATACTCTGCCCTATTCACCCCTATTACAGGGAGACTAATTACTAAGAATAAAGCCTTCTTTGCTCCACAAAACCACAGCTCTGAGCTAACCGGTAGGATCACCTGGTAGATTTTTTCTTTCTCGCTGCCCAAAGTAGTCAGAACGATGGGCCCCTGTTCCCTTTCCACCTCTTCTGCAGATTCTAAGATCAACTTGAAAGTCAGTCTTGAATGGAAACGCATAACCAGGGGGAAATTCACCGTTCGGTCCTATATACATCAATAAAGTCATATTCAGTCCCTCCTCTTGCAGGTAACGCGATGTGCCTCTCTGTTGCTAGGACAACTGACTCTTAAAAATATCCTCCGCTGGTGTCCAATGTATCTTGTTGAAACTTGAATGACTCACCGTCGACAAGGAGTGTCCTAGAATGTGTTACTTCAGGAAAGCTTCTCACTAGGCCCGAAACCATTTTTCTTCTTCGCCTCTTAGGAACCCTCAAGTTTGAGGAAGAAAAATTATCTTTCCTTCACCACTAGCTAGGTATCTTAATGTCTGAGGTCCAAAAGTAGAAAACGTACCTCCTGAAAACAAAATTCTCTGTTGCTTTTTTCACTGTACTTCATCACATATAATCATAGTAGTAATAACAAAAAATAGCAACCAATCATTATGTGCCCTGCGTTGTGCTAAATGTAAGAATATTAGAGTAGAAATGAACTCTGCCCATAAAAGTTTCGTCATCTAACTGTGCCTCAGTTAACCCATCTGTAAAATGAGGATTAAATCTTTCTCCCTCAAACTCAGTCTGTGAGCCCCAAGAGGGACAGCGACTGTGTCCAACTGGATTCTCTTGTATCTGCCTCAGGGCTTAGTCACATAGTAAGCTTTAAACAAATACCATAAAAAAAAAAATAAAGCGACTTGCTCGGGATCAAACAATAGGCCAGTGTTACTGCTAGGATTCAAAGAGGCCTTTATTATTATTATCATCATCATCATCATTATCATTATTATTATAAAGCACTTACTATGTGTCAAACACTGTTCTAAGCGCTGGAGTAAATACAAGTTAATCAGGGTGGGCACAGTCCCTGTCCCACATAGGGCTCAGTCCAAATAGGAGGGAGAGCAGGTATTGAATTCCCATTTTATAGATGACATTATATATAAACTGAGGTACTGAAAAGTTAAGTGATTTGCCCAAGGTCATCCAGCAGTCAACTGGCGAGATGGGTTTAGAACCTAGGTCCTCTGACTCCCCTGTTTGGGGAAAAGTCCAAATCACTGGCTTTTCCAGTGATCGTCATCCCCATTAGATTGAGAAGCAGGGTTGAGCCTGTTACTTCATTAAGTGTATTTATTGAGCACTTACTATGTGCAGAGCATTGTACTAAGCGCTTGGGAGAATACGATAGAACAATAGACACGTTCCCTGCCTACAAAGAGCTTTACAGTCTAGTGGGGAGGAGACAGACATTAATATAAATAATAAATTTCATATATGTACGTAAATGCTGTGGGGCTGGGAAGGGGGGAGAACAGAGGGAGATAGGGAGGTGCAGAAGGAAGGGGGAGAAGAGGAAAGGGGTGCTTAGGGAAGGCCTCTTGAAGGATCCGTGCCCTCGATAAAGCTCTGAAGCTGGGGAGAGTAATGATCTGTCAGAATTGAGGAGGGAGGGCATTCCAGGCCAGAGACAGGATGTGGGCAAAACACTGGCAGCAAGATAGATGAGATGGAGGCACAGTGAGAAAGTTAGCCTTAGAAGAGCGAAGTGTGCAGATTGGGAAGTGCGCAGACTGGGTTGTAGGAGAGTAACGAGGTGAGGTAGGTAGAAGTGGGCAAGGTGACTGAGTGCTTTGAAGACAACGGTGAGGAGTTTTGCTTTGATGCGGAGATGGACGAGCAATCACTGGAGTTTTTTGAGGAGTGGGGAGACACGTCCCTAACGCTTTTGTAGAAAAATGATCCGGACAGCAGAGTGAAGTATGGACTGGACTGGGGAAAGGCGGGAGGCTGGGAGGTCAGCAAGGAGGCCGATGCGGTAGTCCAGACGGGCTACGATGAGCGATTTTATTGACTTGATTCTATTTATTGCTATTGTTTTTGTCTGTCCCCCCCGATTAGACTGTAAACCCGTCAATGGGCAGGGACTGTCTCTATCTATTGCCGATTTGTACATTCCAAGCGCTTAGTACAGTGCTCTGCACATAGTAAGCCCTCAATAAATACTATTGAATAACTTGGTAGCAGTTTGGATGGAGAGGAAGGGGCCCATTTTAGTGATGTCGTGAAGGTGGGACGGAAAGGATTGAGTGACGGATTGAACACTCGATTGAATGCTCCCAAGGTCGTAGTGCAGTGCTCTGTACACAGCAGACCCTCGGTTAATCAGTCAATCCATCAATCCGTGGTATCTACTGAGCGCTTACTAAATGCAGAGCACTGTTCCAAGCACTTGGGAGAGTACAACAGAATTAAAAGATGCGATCCCTGCTCATCATGGGTTTATATTCTAGAGGGAATAATAATGATGGTATTTGTTAAGCGCTTACTATGCGCCAGACACTGTACTAAGCTCTAGGGTAGATAGGAAATAATCAGGTTATTCTACTTGGGGCTCACAGTCGTAATCCCTGTTTTACAGTTGAGGTAACGGAGGCACGGGGAAGTGAAGTGACTTTCCCAAGGTCACGGAGCCAGGATTAGAATTCAGCTCCTTCTGATTCTATTCACTATGCTTTATCCACGAGGCCACACTGCTCCAATCCATCAGTGGTATTTATTGAGTGCTTCCTATGTGCACAACACTGTCCTAAGCACCTGGGAGAGTAAACTCAATACACACTGCCATCGTGGCTCTCTCACAGAATAAAACAGGACTGAATACTAGCCCTACGTTGTTCAACCTATTCTCGGCAGTAATGCTTGAGGGTGTGACAGATGATCCGGAAACTAGCTCTACCAGCTCAAAAGGATAAGTGCAGCATCAAGAATCCTTGAATCAGAAATACGGGGATTATTCTGTGTTGAAGACTGTGCTGTAGAAGCACACATACGAGGAGAAATACAAACGATGATGAGCCACTTTTCGGAATCAGCGAAGCACTTCTGACGTACGATTAGCCGAAAGAAGGTTGGAATTATTCATTCATTCATTAATTCAACAGTATTTATTGAGCGCTTACTATGTGCAGAGCACTGTACTAAGCGCTTGGGATGAACAAGTCGGCAACAGATAGAGACAGTCCCTGCCGTTTGACGGGCTTACAGTAGCAGTGTGCGTGTGGCAAGGCCTGCCCCGATGAAGATTCCCTGGAAATTCACAAGTTGAAAGACAAGGTTCATTGTCTTCCTGAAGATCACCTTTTAAGGATGCCGGGATAGTTGAAGAAACAGGAAATCTGATCGAGAAGGCCAGCCACCAGCGTGGGAGACTGACGGGGGGTGAAGAAAAAATTATGAATTATATTCATTAATGCCTGCCTTCCCCTCTAGAGTACAAATGGAGTAAATGGGGATTAAGACTGTGAGCCTCACGTGGGACAGCCTGATGACCCTGTAACTACCCCAGCGCTTAGAACAGTGCGCGGCATATAGTAAGCGCTTAACAAATACCAACATTATTATTATTATTAACTCCCTGTGGGCAGGGAACGTGTCTCCCCACTCTGTTATACTGTACTCTCCCAAGTGCTTAGTATAGTGCTGTGCACACAATTAAGCGCTCAATGAATACTATTGATTGATTGATGCGGTTAAATTGCAGATCAAGCTAAGGGATAACTGAGCATGTAGAGGGTCACAGCTTCAATGTGGCTGGAATAATAATAATAATAATAGTAATGATAATTGTGGTATTTGTTAAGCATTTACTATATGCCAGGCACTGTACTAAGTGCCGGGGTGGATGCAAGCGAATCGGATTAGACGCAATCCCTGTCCCAAGTGGAATTTACAGTTTTAAATCCCCATTTTACAGATGCGGTAATGAGGCCCAGGGTAGTCAAGTGACTTTCCCAAGGTCACAGAGCAGACAGGTGGCAGAGCAGGAATTAGAACCCATGCAGAAACCTGGGAATCAGAAGGAACAGGGTTCTAATCCCGGTTTCACCATTTGTCCGCAGTGTAACCTTAGACAAGTCACTTCACTTCTGTGTGCATCGATTACTTCATTTGTAAAATGGGGATTAAGACTGTAAGCCCCATGTGGAACAGGGACTGTGTCCTACGTGACAACCTTGTATCCACTCCAGTGTGTAGAGCAGTGTTTGGCACATAGTGAGCACTTAACCAATACCGTGATGATTATTATTATTTGCCCTGTAGGGGACAATATCCAGCCTCCTGAGAATAGCTCTCAGGGGACCTTTGACTCTTAATTAGCTGATATTTTGGATTTACTAGTCGGGCCCTTCTCCCAGCTTTCTCGCTTGCTGAAAAAAGCTGAGATTTTAGAATAAAACTCTTGGCAGTTGGTTTTAGATTTTACCACCAGATGGCGGCTCCTCTGAATTAACCGGATTAAAGTTAATTCTTCACCGTGCTGTAAGCATGAGGGCCGCCCGCTCTCAGTAACCAAAATTTCCTTCACCCTCTGTATGTCCAGCAGAAAGCAGATTATCCTAAAGCAGCTTTTTCCTATTTGGGTCTATTTTTCAGCAAGAAGTTGGGCTCTAACCTGAGTTCTTTTACTCTCAATTTCTGCCTTTTTAATGCTCATCAAGATACTTCCTTTCATCTGAGGTTTAAATCTGTCCATTTGTGACTGAAATCTGGGGAAATTGAAGAATACAGCCTGTGATGAATTTACATCAGTGTGATTGTTTGTGAAAGGGATCTCTTTCCCACTGATGTCTTATTGAATAATGAATACAAATATATTGAGCCAAAGGAATTACCTCTTCTTTGGTGGGGATTTACAGATAACAGTTTTCTTTTTAGTTCTCATTCCCGGACCATATTCCTTCTTCTCTTGAATGATTTTAGAGCCTTTTCTCTCTCCCTTTTCTCAGTTTGTATCCCTGGACCGTGGATCTCCAGAAATTCAGGAGTCCAGTGTATGTGACTCTTTGGCATTTTTTTCCTCCCCCCAAAGACCCCGGAGATTGGAGCTTCTAACAAACAGAAGCCACTGTTCTACCCATAGCAAACAGATTGTACAAATGAATCGGGAGTAAATATGTTTTTTAATACACCAAAGACCCCTAAATTTCAGGACCTCCTGGAAAAACCAGGGGAAGCAGCGTGGCCTAGTGGGTGGAGCATGGGCCTGGGAGTGAGAAGGACCTGGATTCTAATCCCGGCTCTGCCACTTGCCTATTGTGTGACCTCGGGCAAATCACTTCACGTCTCTGGGCCGCAGTTACCTCATCTGCAAAGTGGGGATCAATATTGTGAGCCCCAATATGTGGGAAAGGGACCGTGTCCAACCTGATTAGCTTGTATCTACCTCACTGCTCAGAACCGTGCCCCCATATAGTAGGGTGGGATAGTGGAGAGAGCACGGGCCTGGGAGTAAGAAGGATCTGGGTTCTCATCCCAGCTCTGCCGCTTGCTTGTCTGCTGTGTGACCTTAGACAAGTCACTTCACTTTCTCTGGGGCTCAGTTACCTCATCTTTAAATGAGACTGTGAGCCCCAGCTGGGACAGGGACTGTGTCCAACCCGATTTGTTTGTATCCGCCCCAGCACTTAGTATAGTGCCTGGCCCACAGTAAGTGCTTTAACAATTACCACAATTATTATTACATAGTAAATGCTTAAAAAAATATTTTTTAATTAAATGTGACCAACGTGTCATTTGTGATGGCCTTGTTGGTGAACAGAACGGTCCCAAAATGTCAGCGTAACCCTCCTCTTCCAACTGACAGACCCCAACCTCCTCCCTCCCACCCCCCCGCAGCTGTCAGAAAAATCAACCTTTGACTTTTCCAGGACATACGCCACTGTTCAGCCTTCACCCGATTACAATATTTTTATGTTCGCGTCCGTGAATATTAGCTAGAAGAAGGGATGGGGGAATTTCAAAAGCCTCCAGCTGCCTCCATTCTCATCAGATTGTTTGTTGAGGAGCAATTTGTCAAACTAACGGACTGCAATTCCGAGGGCTGTCACACCTTGGAGGGACAAAGATGTTTGGAAACTTTATTGCTCAGGGTGACAAGTGAATTGTGGGTGATAGGATGTCTCTTCCATATGAAATGTGTTGCATCTGGACTAAAAGGTGAAATGTCTAAAGAGAGATCAGAGTCGTGAGGGTTGAAGAGGGGAAGACTTCACTATTATCCTTTCTTCCATAATCCTTTGAAGCATGAGGTAAAAAAGAGTGATATTTGTTAAGCGCGTACTATGCGCCAAGCTCTGTACTAAACTCTGGGACAGATATGAGATAATCCGGTTAGTCCCTGTCCCCCCATGGAGCTTACAGTCCAAGTAGTGACAGGAGGCTACCCAAGCAGGTAATCCCGTAGGGTGACCCAAAATGGGGTTCCTGAAAACTTTGAGGACAAAACAGTCATTTTAAAGACAGAATCTCCATGAACGCTGTAAAGCAGCAGTTTGTTGGAAGACTACAAGAGCAAGCATATCAACCACCTGGATTCTAATCCTGACTCTGCCAATGGCTTGCTGCGTGATCTTAGGCAAGTCACTCAACTTCCCTGTGTCTTAGTTTCCTCAGCTATAAAATGGGGATTAAATCCTACTCCCTCTTATTTAGACTGTGAGCCCCATGTGGGACAGGGACTGTGTCCCCCGAGAAACTTGTATCTACCTCAGAACTTAGAATAGTGCTTGACACATAGTAAGCACTTAACAGACACCACAAAACAAAACAAAAAACAAAGTACTGTGGGGCTGAGGGTGGGATGAATATCAACTGCTTAAGGGGTACAGGTCCAAAGTTTTTGATTTTGCATACAAGAACAATTTGTAGCTGAAATAACAATAATAATGATGATACAAAATGGTATTAATGGTACCATTAATAATAATAGTGTTGGTTAAGCGCTTACTATGTGCCAGGCACTGTACTAAGAGCTGGAGCGGATATAAGCAAATTGGGCTGGACACAGTTCCTGTCCCATGTGGGGCTCACAGTCTCAATCCCCATTTTCCAGATGAGGTCACTGAGGCCCAGAGAAGTGAAGTGACTGACCCAAGATCACACAGCAGACAAGTGGAGGAGCCGGGATCAGAACCAATGACCTGCTGACTCCCAGACCCTTGCTCGAGCTACTCCGCCATAGCGTGACAGAGCTGTACCACAGTTGGACCAAACCTCAAACCCGGAGATGTTGTAGGTCTTGCCATCCGCATTAGTATTCCTCCGAGTCCGTCCAAAATGAAAGATACCCTAGGTATTTTGGGGGGTTTGGAAGCCTTCCATATTGATGGAAGAGTTCTAGCATTCATTCATTCATTCATTCAATCTTATTTATAGAGCGCTTACTTTGTGCAGAGCACTGTACTAAGCGCTTGGAATGTACAGTTTGGCAACAGATAGAGACAATCCCTGCCCGACAACGGGCTAACAGTCTAAAAGGGGGAGACAGACAACAAAACGAAACAAGTAATCAGGCCCTAGCGGACAGGCCCTCCTCTTTTTCCAGGGCCAGAACTAAATCCCCAAAGCAGGACTCTCTCCACAAGACCAACAGCAGATACAAACCAAGAGAATGAGTGAAAAATCAACCGTTTACTCTTCACTGATGGGGCAGCTAAGACCTGACCCTTCTCCTGATAAATTAAATGAAATATCTCCTAGGCCACGACCCAGGAGATAAATACTAATTCAAATGTTATGTCGCATAGAAGAGCACAGTAATTCAGATTTGCGGTATGTGAAGTCATCAGTCTGTTTCACCAAACATCTCATTAGACTGAACTGCTGCCTCTCATTCGGCTGAAGGGAAATTAAATTTTTAGGCAGGAGCAATCTCTACAGACGGAAATTGATTTTTTTAATAGGAGAATACAAGTTATTAAACCTTCCAAGTGAATTTAGCCTATGCTTTTGCATTTGGCCTTTGTCAGTGAGAGATTTATGAAACCAGCAGGTTAAAAAGATCATGAAAGAGTAGATTCAAAGAAAACAGCCGAGGGAATTATCTATTTCTACTTGTAAAGGGTGGATTTTTGATCCCTCATTTCTAAAATTTTGCACATGCCCATACTCTTGCGTGCTATGTTAGCCTTGCAGACGGCATAACTCTCTGTAGACAAACATTTTTACCTGTTTTCCAAACTGCCATTGACTTCTTACGCCCTCACCCATCTTTATTATTAATAATGGCATTTGTTAAGTGCCTATTATGTGCCAAGCTCTGGGCTAGATGCAGGATAATCAGATAGGACTTGTGACCACCAACTCTGTTGTACTGTATTCTCCCAAGCACTTAGTACAATGCTCTGAACATAGTGAGCGCTCAATAAATACTACTGATGATTATGATGATGACTCAGTCCTTGTCTCATGGAAATCAATCCATCAAGGAAACAATCAGTTGTACTTATTGAGAGCTTACTGTGTGCGGAGCACTGTACTAAGCATTTAGGAGAGTACAACACAACACTATAACAGACACATTCACTGCCCACAACGAGCTTGCTGTCTAAAGGAGGAGACAGACATTAATATAAATAAATGATTTACGGAAATATATGTAAGAGCTGTGAGGCTGGAGAGATGAGTGGTGAATAAAAGGAGCAAGTCAGGGCGATGCAGAAGGGAGTGGGAAAAGAGAAAATGAGGGCATAGTCAGGGAAGGCTTCTTGGAGGAGATGTACCTTCATTATGGCTTCGAAGGTGGGGAGAATAATTGTCTGTCGGCTATGGAAAAGGAGGGTGTTTCTGGCCAGAGGCAGGATGCGGGCGAGGGGTCGGCGGCGAGATAGATGAGATTGAGGTACAGTGAGTAGGTTGGCATTAGAGGAGCGAAGTGTGTGGACTGGCAAGTAGTAGGAGAGAAGCGAGGCAAGGTAGTAGGCGGCAAGGTGTTTGAGTGCTTTAAACCCGACTTTAAGGAGTTTCTGTTTGATGAGGAGATGGATGGGCCACTGCTGGAGGTTCTTGAGGAGTGGGGAAACATGGTCTGAACGTTTCTGTAGAAATAATAATCTGGACAGCAGAGTGAAGTATGGAGTGGAGTGGGGAGAGATAGGACACAGGGAGGTCAGCAAGGAGACTGATATAGTAATCAAGTTGGGATAAGATAAATGTTTGGATTAATGTGGTAGCACTTTGGGTGGAGAGGAAAGGGCAGAGTCTAGTGATGTTGTGAAGGTTGAACCAACAGGACTTAGCGATAGAGTGAATATGTAGGTTGAATGAGAGGGAGGAGTCAAGGATAACGCTAAAGTTACGAGCTCGTGAGACAGGAAGGATGGTGGCACTGTCTACAGTGAAAGAAGAGTAAGGGGAAGGACAGGGTTTGGGTGTAAAGATAAGGAGGAAAGAGAACAGGTATTTAATCCCCAGTTTACAGATGAGTAAACTGAAGGAGAGTCAAGTTAAGTGACTTGTTCAAGGTCACACAGCAGGCGAGCGGAAGAGCCGGGATTAGAACCCAGATCTTCTGACCCCCAGGCCCATGATCTTTCCACTAAGCCATGCTATTTCTCTGTAGACTGAGAAAATTAGACTGAGAAAATACAAGTGTATCTGGACAGGGAGAGTTCCCCTTCAAACACTCTTCTCAATCAAGCAATCAGTCAATAAATGGTATTTATTGAGTGCTTACTATGTGCTGGACATGCCCAGTGATAATGAAAGGTTCTGGAAAGCTGAGTTAGGCACTTTTCAGTTTCTTTCTGACTCTCTGACTATTTTCTTTCAACTCCGGTGTGATTTTTGTAGGCCTCGGGCTCCTGGGTGCATGAGGAAAAAAAAGAAAACCTGTGTTCCCAGGGACAGACAGACTGCCTTTGGGTCTGCAGATGAATATATTACAAGGAACAGATGTTGACGGAAACCGATTTTCATGAAGAGGAGGCTGCTTGGCTCAGGAGTAATAACTTGGCACTGTTCAAACTCACGGCCCATCGATTCACGGTGAGCGAAACCTCTTTAATCACCCTAATGCAGTAATAGTGGCCTGCAGTGGTGAAGTCTGGTATTTAAATACACCGGGCTAAGGTACGGCTGAGCTCGCTTTTTACGTCAGCTTCCAGCTTTTAGCAAAAGCAGTAGACCTTACCGTCTCGTTCCTGCCACTTAGATTCGGGTGCCGACGAGCTTTGCGTGCAGTGAATATTTAAGGGTTTCACTGGAGTATTGTCACTGTGGCAGAAAACTGGTTATGATGGAGGCAAATGGTGATGATTCTGGCCCAGAAAGATGTTCGTTGAATCTGTGGAATGAACCCATGTGCAGTCTAGGATAACGGAAGTCTTCACTTGAAGAACGTTGCACCACGTCACCACGTCTCTCTCTGAGACCGGATTCCACTCTGCAGCCTGCTATGAGGCTTGCGATCCTGGTGGTATTTTTAAGCGCTTGCTGTATGCCAAGCACTGTACTGCTGGGGTAGGTACGAGATAATCAGGTTCCACGTGGGGGCTTATGGAGTAAGTAGTGGGGAGAAGAGGTATTGAATCCCCATTTTGCCAATGAGGGAAGTGAGGCACAAAAAAGTGGTACTTGTTAAGCACTTACTATGTGCCGGGCACTCTATTAATCGCTGGGATAGATAGAAGATAATCAGGATGGGCCTAGTCAGGGTTCCACATGGGGCTCACAGTCTTAATCCCCATTTTCCAGATGAGGTAGCTGAGGCACAGAGAAGTGAAGCGACTTGCCTAAGATCACATGGTGGACAAGTGGTGGAGCTGGGATCAGAACCCAGAGCCTCTAACATCCAGGCCTGGGCTCCTCCCACTAGGCCGCGGCGAGGCTTCTAGCACTGAGAAGTCTTGGGTGACATCACATGGAAGGTAGTGGGGGAAGGGGAAAGGATAGAGGTAGAGCAGAGCTACTGCTAAACCTTGTCCCACTTAGAACAAAGAGTTCAGTTCCACCAGTGGATACAATTGTCCTCAGGGCTAGTTTGGCCCTGTCAGTCAGTCAGTCAGCCAGTCATTCAGTCAGTCAGGCAGTCAGCCAGTCAGTCCGTCCGTCAGCCAACCAGCCAGCAAGTCAGCCAGTCAACCATTCATTCAGTGAATCAGTCAGCTAGTCAGTCGGTCTGTCCGCCAGTCAATCAATCAGTCGATCAGTCAGCCAGTCAATCGGTCAGCCAGTCAGTCGGCCATCCAGCCAGCAATTCAGCCAAACAGCCATTCAGTCGATCAGTCTGGCAGTCAGTCTGGTAGTTAGTCATTCTGTCAGTCAGACTGTCGGTCATTCACTTAGACAGGCAGACAGACACAGAGAGACGGTCAGTTATTCAGCCAAGGTTGAGCTGCTGGAAGTTCCTCTTAGATAGAGATCGCTGGATTACTAGAAGGATGTTCTCTCGAACCCTCAGGCCTGGGTCACTGTCCTCTGCTGCAAGCTTCCCAGAACCTTGCCTCCGGGAGGTCCTAGCTGGCTGAGGGATTGTAGAAGTTGTAGAAACGTCTGCCACGGTGCTCGGAGTCGGGCCCTGCTCTGCCTACCGAGTCGGGCCGTCAAGTGCTCAGGTGTGAGTGATTGCAATTTCGGCGGAACCCTCCAGAACCAAGGATTGTGGGGAATGAAACACATGATGAGTGAGGAGACACCTTATTAAACGTGTGCTTTATCATTCAACAGTCGATTATGATTTTTAATATTAACTTCTGAAGGTGTTTATACCCTCTTCACTGCTCACGTGTCAATGGGCACTCCTTGTATTTCTTTTGACCCATCTAGTTGTAAATATTTTTACGTCGGTATCCCACCATGGACTGTAAACTCCTTGTGGGTGGGAAGGGTGCAGTCGATTATTCAATCGTATTTACTGCACAATGACCGTTTGCAGAGCACTGTACTAAGCGCTTGGGAAAGTACCTCATGACAATGTAACAGACACATTCCCTGCCCACAGTGAGAGGCAGACATTAATATAAATAAATGAATTATGGATATGTACCTAAATGCTGTGGGACTGGGAGGGGGGATGAGTGAAGGGAGCAAGGAAGGACGACGCATAAGGGAGTGGGAGAAGAGGAAAAGGAGGGCTTAGTCGGGGAAGGCCTCTTGGAGGAGATGGGCCTTCGATAGGGCTTCGAAGGAGAGGAGAGTCATTGTCAGAATTGAGGAGGGAGGGAGTTCCAGGCCACAGGCAGGACGCGGGCGAGGGGTCGGCGGTGAGATAGACGAGGCCGAGGTACAGCGAGTAGGTTAACCTTAGAGGAGTAAAGTGTGCAGGCTAGGTTGTGGCAGGAGAGTAGCGAGGTGAGGTAGGAGGCAAGGTGATTGAGTGCTTTAAAGCAGATGGTAAGGAGTTTCTGTTTTCTGGTTTTCTGCTTTCTGTTTTCCGTTTTGGTTTTCTGTTTTCTGTTTCGGCTGCTGTTTTCATTTCTGCCTCTTGTTGCCATGATCTTCCCGTCTCCTCTGTCCTTGTGAGCCCCAGAGGGGCCAGGGACCATGCTTAATTCTCATCTGGCTATTTTCTCCTAGTGCTTAGTACAGTGCTCTGCATAGGGTAAGTGCTTTATAAATACTATTACTGCTCAAATCAGAGTCCCCTTTGTGACTGCTGCCAAGCAGGCTGAAGTAGCTTCTGAAGCGGCCTCCTGGCTATCCACTACTTTGCCATGGCTCAGGTTTGCTTCACTGAAATCTCCAGAGTACAGCTCAGCGTCGTCGTATAAATGACCAAGAGATTTTTCACCCAAGCGGCTCTGTCCTGCCCAGTATCTAAACTAATTCTCAGAAAATTCGCTGGAGATTCTCAGAAGCGGCACGGTGGTAGTGGATGGAGCACGAGCCTGGAAGTCAGAAGGTCTGGGTTCTAATCCCGGCTCTGCCACGTCTGCTGTGTGACCTCGGGCAAGTCGCTTCACCTCTCTGTGCCTCAGTCACCTCATCTGTAGAATGGGGAAAGGGACCGTGTCCGGCACGACTTGCTCGTATCCACCCCGGCACTTAGTACGGTGCTTGGCCCAGAGTGAGCGCTTAACAAATACCATTATTCTTATTATTAAGACCGGCACATTCGGAAGCAAAATGCATTAGCCGCGTTAGCTGTGCCAAGCTACCGAGGAACTATAATGGGTAGCACGAGCCAGTCGCATCGAGCTCATTTTTAAAGATGCCTCGGGATCCATCCGGGGGTGACGGAAGTATGTAGCGAGATTATGAATGCGGCCTGTTTCCTTGACTGTTTCTTTACCTCACTATGAAATTGACTGAATTTTAAAAGCAAGCCCACTGCCTACAGACTCCTCAGGGCCCGCTCACAATAAAATCGTTGTTGAAATATTTATATCAACTGGGAGCGAGGCAAACATGCGAAAAGAAAACTAGCAGCCTAAGAAGGAGCTAAAAAGGATGCTCCAAGACACACCGTCTGGCTAAGCCAATTTTCCCAGGCTGGAAGATGGCACACCTCCATCCAATCCTGTGACTGGGGCTGAGAGATTGCAGGATGACTTCCAAACCCTTCCTGCCTGGCAGTTTTTCTATCTAGTCCGCTAGATTGTCAGCTCGCCGTGGGCGGGGAGTGTGTCTGTTATAGTTTTTCTACTGTGCTCTCACAAGCACTTAGTACAGCGCTCTGCACCCAGTAAGCGCTCAATAGATACCATGGACTGACTGACTGTCTTCACTGTCCAGTGCCATTCTCATCTTTCATCTTTCCCTTTGAGGTCTTTGGGAAACTCTATTCTACGTTGCTTTTAATAACAATAGCAATAGTGGTGTTTGTTAAGCGCTCACTATGTGCCGAACACTTGGCCAAGTGCTGGGGTAGATACAGGATAACCAGACCGGACAGTCCTCGAGACCACATGGGGCTCCCGGCTTAAGGGGGAAGGGAGAGTGGGTATTGGATCGTCACTGGGCAGGGATCGTCTCTATCTGTTGCCGAATTGTATGTTCCAAGCGCTTAGTACAGTGCTCTGCACATAGTAAGCGCTCAATAAATGCTACTGAATGAGTGAACGAATTGGATCCCCATTTTACAAACGGGGAAACTAAGAGACAGAGAAGTTAAGTGACTTGTCCCAGGTCTCAGGTGACAAAGCAGCGTGGTCTAGGGGAAAGAGCCCAGGCCAGGATGTCGGAGGACCTGGGTTCTAATCCCGGCTCTGCCACTTGCCCGCTGAGTGATCTTGGGCAAGTCACTCGTCTGAGCCTCAGTTACCTCATCTGTAAAATGGGGATTTAGACTGTGAGTCCTGTGCAGGAAAGGGACTGTGTCCAACATGATTATCTTGCATCTACTACAGCACTTAATACAGTGCCTGCCACATGGTAAGAGCTTAACAAATACCATTAAAAATAGGAGGTAGACGTTTTGGAAGAATTGGGCTTTGCTGTTCCTTGTTAAATGCAACAGGCTTAATCGCTTCATTGCCTGAGTCTGGTACCTGTCAAATAACCAGAGAAAAACAGCTCCTCTAGACAATCGAAACCTCTCCGTCACAATGGAGCATCGCTCACTCAGGGATAATCAATCAATCAAGATTTTGATTGAGAACTTACAATGTGCAGGGCACTGTACTTAGCTCACGGGAGAGTACAAGACGACAGAATTAGCGGTCACGAGCTTACAGTCTGGAGGGGGAGGCGGACATGAATATGAATAAATAATTTATAATTGATGATTTAACGATACGTACGTAAGTGCTGTGGGGTCGGGGTTGGGGCGACTATCAGATGTCCAAAGGTCACAGATTGAAGTGTGTAGACGGTAACAACCCGGCTTCACACAAGCTGGTGAGAAAGATGTCTGGCCAGCAGGGTGACACTGGCATGTTGTCTTTTAAAGAAGTAACCTCCAGCGCCAGCATCTCTGAAGATGTTCGTGTAAGCTGCCCTCCAGACTCCAAGCTCGTCGCGGGCGGGGATCGTGTATACCAACTCCTTTTCTATCGTGCTCAGTACAGTTGCTCTGCCCACAGTAAGCGCTCAGTGCATTCGATTGAAAGTGGAACAAGTGAAACTATCAGAGTCTGTGAACTAAAACCCTCTCTTTGTATGTCTTCAGCTCAGTGCCCAGATCTTTTAGACTGTGAGACCGTTGTTGGACAGGAATTGTCTCTATTTAGTGCTGAATTTCACTTTCCAAGCACTTAGTACAGTGCTCTGCACACAGTAAGCGCTCGATAAATACGATGTAATGAATGGACTCATCCTTTGATTCGTATTATGACACACGATCCATCACACCCTTCCCTTAGCAGCCAACCTCCAGTCTCGGGGTGGGTGGAGAGGGATTGATATTCCTCTCTGGAGAGTTAAGATCCAATTATCTGGGATTTTCCTGATGAGCATTCCTGATAGAAACCACTTCCATCTCCTCCAGAAGCCTGTCAGAAGTCTACTACAGGGCCCTGCACACAGTAAGCGATTAACAGATAATAATAATAATAATAATGTTGGTATTTGTTAAGCGCTTACTATGTGCAGAGCACTGTTCTAAGCGCTGGGGTAGACACAGGGGAATCAGGTTGTCCCACGTGGGGCTCACGGTCTTAATCCCCATTTTACAGATGAGGTAACTGAGGCACAGAGAAGTTAAGTGACTTGCCCACAGTCACACAGCCGACAAGTGGCAGAGCTGGGATTCGAACCCATGACCTCTGACTCCAAAGCCCGTGCTCTTTCCACTGAGCCACGCTGAACAGATACCATAAACACACCCCCAAAAGCCCTCTTGGAAATCAGCCTAAAATGGAGGAGAAGCTTGGATCTCACACACACGCACACGGTTTCGGTCGTGTCATCCCTTTCATAGGGCACTGACTCGGGAAATAATCACGGCCAATTACTGGAGTTAGTTACCAAGGATGACAGGGACCCCTAGACTATTCTCCCTTCGTGGCACTTTCATTACCGATCCCATTAAAAAGTGATTTATGGTTTCATGGGACCCCATAGATTATCTGGAATTGCTTCTCTTGGCCGGCATTACAATTCCCCGGGCCTCTCCCTCTTTCAGTCCACCGGGCAAGATCGCGCATCTAACCCCCAAGAGCTATCGACGTTTCTGTCATCGTTGAGGAATGCCCACTAGGTTTTACAATGAAACTCAGGTTTTATGTTGGCTCTCTTTAAGAAGTGTTCTTTTCAGTCACCGCCTTTGTTTCTGCTGGCCTCCCTGGGTGTAATGAGTTTTTACAAAGCCTCGGCCGACTACAGGCTCCTCAGAGCAGGTGTGAGACTGTAAGCTCATTGTGGGAAGGGAACAAGTTGGTTATTTTGTCGTGTTGTCTTCCTTCCTTCCTGGTGTTGTTTTTATAGTGTTTGTTAAGCGCTGGCCACGTGCCAGGCACTGTAATAAGTGGTGGTACATGGTACCCACAATCTAATTCTCCATTTTACATATGGGGGAACTGAGGCACAGAGAAAGGAAGTGACTTGCCCAAGGGTCACACAGCAGACAGGTAGCAGAGCAGGGATCAGAACCCAGATCCTTTTGATTCCCTGGCCCATGTTCTAACCAGTAGGCTACCTGCAGTCGGAAACATGGAACCATCTATGGTTCCAGGGTCTGCACATTTGCTTCTTCCCAGAGGTGCGTCCTAGTGAACAGAGCATGGGCCGGGGAGTCAGGCGACCTGGCTTCTAATGCCAGCTCCGTCATTCATCTGCTGTGTGATCTTGGGTAAGTCATTTCACTGTGCCTTTGTTTCTTCATCTGTAAAATTGGAATTAAATCCCACTCCCTCCTCCTTGGAATGTAAGCCCCATGTGGGACAGGTACTGGGTCCAACTTCTCTAGACTGCAAGCTTGTTGTGGACAGGAAAAGTGTCTACTAACCTTGTACTATTGTACTCTCCTAAATGTTTAATACAGTGCTCTGCATGCAGTAAGCACTCGATAAATACCATTGATTGATAGGCTAACTGAAGATCTTGAGCGCTTTGTCTGAAGGACCTGGGTTCTAAACCCACTCGTCTGCTGTGTTACCTTGGGCAAGTCACTTCACTTCTCTGTGCCTCTGTTACCTCACTTGTAAACTGGGGATTGAGACCGTGAGCCCCACTTGGGACTAAGTCCCACTCCATTGCTTGTATCCACCCCAGCGCTTAGTACAGTGCCTGGCACTTAGTAAGTGCTTAACAAATACCATCGTTATTATTACAGTACATGGCATAGAGTAAGCCCTTCATCAGTTGGTTTGGTGCTGGACCCTAAATTTCACCCTGAAGCTGGATTCCTGTTGGCACTGTGTCAACGGAAATGCCACAGTTCCTAGTGTTGATGTAAAAGAGAGATAAGGATAGCTTTTATTGTTCCTGTTATATTTACTCACATCTATTAAACACTTACAATGTGTAAAGTGAGAAGCAGCTTGGCCTAGTGGCTAGAGCACGGGCGTGAGTCAGAAGGACCTGGGTTCTAATCCCAGCTCCTCCACTTGTCTCCTGTGTGACCTTGGGCAAGTTACTTCCGTTCTCTGTGCCTCTGAGACCTCATCTGTAAAATGGGGATGAAGACTGTGAACGCTGTATGAGACTTGGACTGTATCCAACCTGATTAGCTTGCATTCATTCAGTCGTATTTATTGAGCACTTATGTGTGCAGAGCACTGTATTAAGCCCTCGGAAAGTACAATTTGGCAACAGAGACAGTCCCTACTCAACATCGGGGTATCTATCCCGGATCTTAGTACAGTGCCTGGTATGTAGTAAGCACTTAACAAATGACATTTTCAAAAAAATATGGTCCCAAGCACTGTGATAGTTACAAGATAATCAACTGACAGGGTATCTGCTCTGCACTCAGTAAATGCTCATTGAATAATAGTGTTGGTATTTGTTAAGCGCTTACTATGTGCTGTTCTAAGCGCTGGGGTAGATACAGGGTCATCAGGTCGGCCCACGTGAGGCTCACGGTTAATCCCCATTTTACAGATGAGGTAACTGAGGCCCAGAGAAGTGAAGCGACTTGCCCACAGTCACACAGCTGACAAGTGGCAGAGTTGGAAGTCGAACCCATGACCCCTGACTCCGAAGCCCGGGCTCTTTCCACTGAGCCACGCCGCTTCCCCCCGTTGAATACCACTGATTGATTGATTCCTGCTCCACAGAACCTTCGCTATGCAATTAGCCCAGCGCTCGGTGAAAATACGACCGAACCATCTAAGTGGGGAAAGGCACACCGTAAGAATATAATTTATACAATGGAAAGCATTTACAATTTAATACTCACAAGAGCCATTTGCAAAATCTACTAGCTGAACGGTACTTGATCTCCTTGATAGTAGGGAGCATGTCTACCAGCTGATATAGTGTACTCTCCCAAGCACTTAGTACAGTGCTCTGCACACAGTAAGTGCTCAATAAATAAGATTGATTGATTGATAGTCTACACATTCTTCTTCTCTCCAAGCTAACAGTCTTTGGTCACAAACTGCAGAGAACCTCCTGCAATTTGAAAAATTCGGAAGGCAGGCTTGGTCCCTGATGTGGAATGAATGGGAATGAATGATGCAAATGTTGGGAACATTTGAAGAGCAGCGTGGCCTAGTGGAGAGAGCCCGGGCCTGGGAGTCAGCAGGACTTGGGTTCCGATTCCAACCCCGTCACTTGTCTGCTGTGTGACCCGGTCAAGTCCCTTCACTTCTCTATGCTTTCAGTTACCTCATCTGTAAAACGCGGGTAGAGACTATGAGCCCTACGTGGGACCGGGATTGCGTCCAACCTGACTAATTTATATCTACCTCAGTGCTTAGTAAAGTACCGGCCACCATTTAATACCATTTAAAAAATGATAACTGATTCATTCATTCCTCTGTCATCTCTCACCAAGGGCCAGAATGCTGGGTACGTGGCTTGTGTGTTTGTTTTATGGTACTTGTTAAGGGCTTATTGTGTGTCCAACACTTTTCTAAGTACTGGGGTAGGTACGAGTTAATTCCGTCGGACACAGTCCCTGTCCCGCATGGGGCTCGCAGTCTTAAGTAGGAGAGAAAACAGACATTGAATCCCCATTTTACAGTTGAGGAGACTGAAGCACAGAGAAGTTAGGTGGCTTGCCCAAGGTCACCTAGCAAGGAACTGGCAGGGCAACAGGCAGAGCCAGGATTAGAACCCCAGTCCTCTGACTCCCTGGACCCTGCCATTTCCACTAAGACATGACTTCCCGCCTGGTTTTGTGTTTTTTTTTGTGGCAGAAATTTAGGGCAGGCTGACCCCGCTCTTCAGGAATCCTTTCTCTGCAGTTCCGGAGAATGGGCGATTTATCAGAGGAAAGAATGTACGCAGAACACTTGCTGTGCCTTGCCTTATCGTGGCCATTTTTCCTCAGTAAAATGAGGTGGCCGTGAGGAAAAGCAGGAACTTGTCTGACATCTGCTGGGAAGAAGCATGAAGGAACTCAGGGCCGGATCCTGAACAAAATCTCTCCAATCTCTCGAACGCTTAGCACAGTGCTCCGTGCAGAGTAAGCACTGAACGAATACCATGGATTAACTGATTGAAGCACCAGAACCGGAAAGAGAATGTTTTCTTCTTCCCTCCTTCACCCCCTACAGTTCCAGTCCAGATCGGGGATTAGCTGCCCGTCATCAACTCACTGCTGATTACATTTGCAAAGTTAACGAATATTGACTCCCACTTTGCTCTGGGCTCCAGTCCCCGAATGCCCCCTCCTGACTTCCGTCGGCTTCCGTCCACATTTGACTTGCCCTCTCTGCCTTGGGCAAGTCCCTCAACTTGGCTGCGTCTCAGTTACCTCATCCGAAAATGGGGAGTAAGACTGAGCCCCTTGTAGGATTGTGGACTGTGTCCAATCTGAATATCTTGTAGCTACTCCAGCGTCTAGTACAGGGCCTGGCACATAGTAAGCACGTAACAAATACTGTAAAGAAACAAACGGTTGCTGAGTCAGATGTCCTGACAGTTTCACAAGCGCAACCGAAAGTCCGGGCCCAGAATGTTCACTCGGTTTGAGTCCAAGGAATTCGAATCAATCTGGGTCTTTTCACAACAGAAAGGCCCCGGACAATAGCCCAGCTTCCTGTGTCAATCCCCCAGTTAATCAATCAACAGTCATCCCCCCTAGATTGTAAGCTTGTTGTGGGCAGGGAATATTCATTCTTTCATTCAGTAGTATTTATTGAGCGCTTACTATGTGCAGAGCACCGTACTAAGCACTTGGAATGAACAAGTCGGCAACGGAATGTATCTGTTAATTCTGTTTTATCGTATTCTCCCAACCACTTAGCACAGGGCTCTGCACGAAGTAAGTGTTCAACAGATACTACCGACTGATTGATTGGTACTTGTTGAATGTTTACCGTGTGCGGAGCACTGTACTAAAGCCTTTGGGAGTCTCAGCCTCAGTTTCCTCATCTATAAAAGTGGGAATTCAATTCCTTTTCTCCCTTCCCCTTAATCTGTGAGTCCCAGGTGGGATAGGGACTGTATCTGACATGTTGTTGGGGGTTTTTTTTAATGATATTTGTGAAGAGCTTATTCTGTGTCAGCCACCGTGCTGAGAACTGGGGTAGATACAAGCTAATCACGTTGGACCCATTCCCTGTCCCGCATGGGACTCACAGTCTTAATCTCCATTTTACAGATGAGGGAATTGAGGCACATGGAAGGTAAGTAACTGGCCCAAGGTCACAGAGCAGACAAGTGGTGGAGTCGGGATTAGAACCCAGGTCCCTCTGACTCCTAGGCCTGGGCTCTATCTACTAGGCCATGTTCTTGTGTCTACCCTAGCACTGAGTACAGTACTTGGCACATAGTAGGTGCTTAACAAATTCTGTTATTATTATTATTAATAATGATTGTTGTAGTGTCCTACCTCCTATGTGACTATGAGAGCTTGATCTATAATGAAAAGACACCTCCAGCTCTTTGAACCTTTGTATAATCCAAGCAGCCAACACTGATGTTGACAAACACTGGAAAGGATATGCAAACACCCAGAAATCTGTTCAAACAGTGAAGAGGTCCACACATTAAGCAAAGAATTTACATCCTGTACAGATATGCTCTGATGATCTACCCAAGCTGAATAACGCTAGCACGAAAATTAACAACGCAAAGCCGGCCCAAAAAGCTCTTCCTGCGATCCAGGACAAATTCTAGAGTTTTCTCTCTGGCAGGAATCCCCTCCCATCCCCCGCTTCTTTTAGGAGAGAAGAGAGATTACGAGCCAGGAGACATTTTCAAGGCTAAAAGTTCTCCCTTTTTGGGCACTAACAATAGCTGCCCTAGACCGTACCGCATCTTATCGTCATGGGAACAGCGTCTCCATTCCCGATTCCCCCGGCCAAATCTTAATGTACGGAGCAGGGGAAGGATCCTTATGCGGTGAGCACTTAGCCTGCCACGGCCCCCGGGGATGAAGAGACGAAAGAGAGCAGAACCGGCCCAGAAGAAAGGGACGTCTTGCTAAGTGCTCGGGAAAGTGGCATTGCTGGGAGATGCCTCTAGCAGAAGACCCGATTCATTCGTTCGTTCGTTCATTCAGTAGTATTCATTGAGTGCTTACTGAGTGCGGAGCACTGTACTAAGCCCTTGGGAGAGGACAATATAACAATGAACAGACACATTCCCTGCCCGCGATGAGCTTACGGTCTAGAGGGGAAGACCGACATTAATAAAGAAATGACAGATATGTGCCCAAGTGCTGTGGGGCTGGGAGGGGGCATGAGTAGCGGGAGCAAATCAGGGTGACACAAAAGGGAATGGGAGAAAAGGGAAAGGGGGTTTAGTCAGGGAAGGCCTCTCGGAGGAGATGTACTTTCGATAAGTCTTTGAAGGGGGGAGTGTATTTGTCTGTCCGACTTGAGGAAGGAGGGCTTTCCAGACCAGAGGCGGGATGTGGGCGAGGGGTCGGCGGGGAGATAGATGAGGCTGAGGTACAGTGAGAAGGTTGGCATTAGAGGAGCAAAACGTGAGGGTTGGGGACCAGCGAGGTGAGGTAGGAGGGGGCAAGGTGATGGACTGCTTTAAAGCCGATGGTGAGTTTTTGTTCGATGCGGAGGATCGTTTTTAGGCAGGCGGGGGGCAGGGAGCGTGGTTCAGAAGGATAAACTCTGCTAGAGACAAGACCAACGCTCGTTGTTGCGTAGGGATTGTCTCTACCTGTTTCCAAGTCCTTGGTACGGTACCCTGCACAAAGTAAGCGCTCAATAAATATGATTGATTGAATGAATCAATCAATCAATCTTATTTATTGAGTACTTACCATGTGCAGGGCACCACACTCAGCAGTTGGGAGAGGAAAATATGACCGAATCAGCAACGTGTTCCATGCTCATATTGAGCTTACCGACTAGAGGGGGGGACAGACAGTAATATGAATAAATAAGGAAGACCACCGGCATTCTAAAATCCTGAAACCCTTCTGAGGTTACAGTTCCAGAAACTCTGCTTCACGCCAAAAGGGGAGTGGCATGTGATGAACTCGGCGATTAGTACAGCGCCTGGCACAAAGTGAGCACTTCACAAAAACCACAATTATTATCATTATTGCTATTATTATGACCTCGGGAGGTATAACATCTGCATCCCCCTCAAGACTGAGGCGCAGAGAAGGTAAGTTTCTTGCCTAAGGTTACTAGTGGTGGAGCTGAATTAGAACCCGAGTCCGCTGACTCCCGCCGCTGTGGTCTTTACCAAAATCATATTTCTTTTAGGAAGCCTTCCCTGATTAATTGCTTAGCTCTCCATCCCATTTTCCCCCCATTTCACGTCACTCATGCCTAAGCCCTTCCCCTCCTCACAATATTTATATATGTATCTTAATACTACGTTACTTCCCCTTCCTGTAATTTCTTTTAATGACCCTCTCCCCGATTAGTTTGTAACCTCCTTGAGGGCAGGGCTCATACCTACAGGGATCATTTCTAAATGCTCTATCATATTTCTCCCTCCCAAGTGCTTAGTACAGTGGTCTAGACTGTAAGCTCGTTGTGGGCAGGCGATGGCACGTAATAAGCCCTTAATAAGTATTACTGCTACGATTATAATTATTATATAAGCCTTATTGAAGGCGCATCTCCTCCAAGAGGCCTCCTCTCCTCTTCTCCCACTCCCTTCTCTGTCGCCCTGACTTGCTCCCTCAGTGGAAAAGAGCCTGGGCTTCGGAGTCAGAGGTCATGAGTTCGACTCCCCGGCTCTGCCACTTGTCAGCTGTGTGACTGTGGGCGAGTCACTTCACTTCTCTGGGCCTCAGTGACCTCATCTGTAAAGTGGAGATTAACTGTGAGCCTCACGTGGGACAACCCGATTACCCTGTATCTCCCCCAGCGCTTAGAACAGTGCTCTGCACATAGTGAGCGCTTAACAAATGCCAACATTATTGTTATTATTCATCCCCCCTCCCAACCCCACAGCATTTACTTAAGTATCTGTCATTTCTATAATAATAACAATAATGTGGGTATTTGTTAAGCGCTTACTATGTGCAGAGCAGTGTTCTAAGCTCCTATAATAATAACAATAATGTTGGCATTTGTTAAGCGCTTACTATGTGCAGAGCACTGTTCTAAACTTCTATAATAATAACAACGATGTTGGTATTTGTTAAGCGCTTACTACGTGCAGAGCACTGTTCTAAGCGCCCGGGGAAGGGTAATCAATGTCTGTCTCCCCCTCTAGACTGCAGGCTCGTTACGTGCGGCTTGTTATAGTGTCCCGAGCTTTCGGGACAGTGCTCCGCACACTAGCGTGGTGAGAAGCAGCGTGGCTCAGTGAAAAGAGCACGGGCTTTGGAGTCAGAGGTCATGGGTTCGAATCCCGGCCCGGCCACTTGTCAGCTGTGTGACTTTGGGCAGGTCACTAAACTTCTCGGTGCCTCAGTTCCCTCATCTGGAAAATGGGGATTAAGACTGTGAGCCCCACGTGGGACGACCTGATTCCCCTGTGTCTACCCTAGCGCTTAGAACCACTGCTTGGCACATAGTAAGCGCTTAACCAATACCAACATTATTATTATTATTTAAGCGCTCAGTAAATCGGATCGAATGAGTTGGATGAAGGAAATATTTTTCTTTTTCATTCCCAGCTGGTGGAGTCTCCAAAGAGGCCGGCAGATGTCACCCATCCCTTTGTCATCTTTGGCACCCACATCTTCATTTCCCTCCAGCTCAAAGCCACTGTGCAGGGGAGGAAAATGCCAGCCTGCAAGGGCTTCAACCAAAGCTGGCATTTTGTGCCCTGGAAACGACCGGGTGGTTGCCCCTAGGGCCCAGATAAACTCACTAGCCTCCCCTCCTGCCCTTACCGCCCCACCCCTGCTCTGCACCGCTCTGCCTAATTCTCATTTCTGGAACCACAATCTTAATAATAATAATAATGATGTTGTGCGTTACCAGCGCTGAGATAGTTACGGGATAGTCAGGTTGGACACAGTCCCTGTCCCAGATGGAAATATCATCATCATAATAATGTTGGTATTTGTTAAGCGCTTACTATGTGTAGAGCACCGCTGTAAGCGCTGGAATAGATACAGGGTAAGCAGGTCGTCCCACGTGAGGCTCACGGAGAAGCGGTGTGCCTGAGTGGCAAGAGCACGGGCTTGAGTCAGAGGTCGTGGGTTCGCATCCCGGCTCTGCCACGCGTCTGCTGTGTGACCTTGGGCAATTCACTGAACTTCTCTATGCCTCAGTTATCGTATCTGTAAAAATGGGGATTAAAAAACGTGAGCCCCACGAGGGACGATCTGACTACCCTTTATCTACCCCAGCTTTGCACAGGGTAAGCGCTTGACAGATACCGTAATTATTATTATCCCCGTTTTACAGATGAGGTAACTGAGGCACAGAGAAGTGAAGTGACTCCCACAGTCACGCAAGTGGCAAACGATGGTATGGACCGTGTACAGAACGCTGCACTGAGCCCTTGGGAGAGTCTGCCTCTTGTCAGCTATGTGACTGTGGGCAAGTCACTTCACTTCTCTGGGCCTCAGTTCCCTCATTGTAAAATGGGGATTAACTGTGAGCCTCACGTGGGTCAACCTGATGACACTCTATCTCCCCCAGCGCTTAGAACAGTGCTCTGCACATAGTGAGCGCTTAACAAATACCAACATCATGACAATATTGCAGAAGTGGTAGACGCGTTCCCTGCCCGCACGAGCTTACGGTCTAGAGGGCTGGGAGCCTTCTGCGCTTGTTGGCAATAATAGTAATTATCATTATGGTACTTGTGAAGAACTTTATGCCAAACACCGTTCTAAGCCCTGGAGTATATACAGGTGAGTCAGGTTGGCCACAGTCTCTGTCGCACTTGGGGCTCACACTCTTATCTTCGTAACTGAGGCACAGAGAAGTGAAATGACTTGCCCAAGATCACCCAGCAGACACGTGGCGGAGCCAGGATTAGAACCCTGGTCCTTCTGACTCCCAGGCCCTTGCTCTCCATTAAGCCGTGCTGCTCTTCCGGTAATGAGATGAGTCTGTAGGGAGATGTGAAAAGCCTGGTTCCAAAAGTTTCCCCTTCTCCTCCGAGCCTCGGAAGATTTCAAGATGCAAATTTCCCTTCTCCAAAGAAAAATGACTTTAAAAATCACCTCAGATAGGAAGGGGAGGAAAACCAGCTTTCAAAGTCACAGTTAGGGGTTTGTTCTATCACTTTTCTATCACTTGCCTCTTGGAGCTGAGAAGGTGGGAGTTACTCAGTATTTTCTGCTTAAAGGCTTGTCTTTGACAGTTAAGGTCATTTTAAAGCCATTTTGTTTTTAGGTGCCCTTTTCTTGGAGGCAAACTAGCCTGTGGAACTGTAGTTATTTCTGAATACAGATAATTCATTACAAATCAAAACCAAGTAGGAGCAGTGTGGCGTAGTAGGAAGAGCCCAGCACTGGGAGTCAGAAGACCTGGGTTCTAATCCCCGCTCTGCCACTTACCCCCTGAGCGGCCCTGGTCCGATCACTTCACTACTCTTTGCCTTGATTTTTCTCGTCTGGCCCAGTGGACAGAGCACGGGCCTGGGAGCCAGAGGCCTTGGGTTCTAATACCAGCTCAGCCACGTGTTTGCTGAGTGAAACTGTGTTACAACTCACAACTTCTCTGTGCCTCAGTTACCTCATCTGTAAAATGGGGGCTTATAGCCTACTCTCTCTTTACACTTAAATACCATAATAATAATAATTATTATTATTATTAAATGCTCCCCTGCCAAACACACAGAGTCACTATTCTGATCAAAAACTCCTTGAAGGCAGGCATCTTGTATGCCGGCTTTTTATTGTACACTCCCAAGTGTCTAGGACAGTGCTGTGCACACAGGTCAACAAACGCCATTATGCCACAGATAGATCGATTTACATTTTCAGGAATGAGCAAATTCACTTACTTTTTTTAGTGTGGCATTTGTTAAGCGCATACTAGGTGCCAGGGACTTTAGGAAGCATTGGGGTAGATATGACCTTATCCAGTTGGACACAGTCGCTGTCCCACACGGGGTTCACAATCTTAATCCCCATTTTTACAGATGAGGTAACTGAGGCATAGAAAAGTGAAGAAGTGACTTGCCCAGGGTCACACAGATCCCACTATTATTATTATTTACAGGACCAGTGCAGACAAGTGTCAGAATCAGGATTAGAACTCAGGTCCTTCTGACTCTCCAGGCCCATGCTTTATCCATTAGGCCACACTGCTTCTCAGTAGAACTTGTTCTATTACACGTGTGTGGTGCAGATGCAATGGACAACAAAAAATGGGCTCCTTTAGTTTACTTTAGGATCAATTTTCATTTTAGCCCAGATAGTTTCATTTAGCTCAGATTTAGCGTAATTATTTGACCACCGTGAGCTCAGTCTAGAGGGGGAGACGCATTAATGTGAACAAATAATTTCCCTTCAGCTTGGAAAAGACGTAGGCTGAGAGGAACCTCAATCAAAACGTTAGGCCACACCAAAGATTAATTATTGCCTCCCTAATCCCAACCAACCCCAATTTTCTGCACAGACATACAACTGTACAGAACACATTTAAAAGTGCAGTTCTGAAAAAAACAAAACAACAACAAGAAATCCAGTATGGCCACGTTGTCAAAATGGAAAAATTAGAGACTAATTTAAACTTGAACATTACATGTGCTCGTGGAATATTTATGAGCAGCTATTTTATCGAATAACCAACTGCAATTACAGCAGTTAAGTTACATATTTACATCTTTCAGTGATGTATTTTCGGGCATTAATAGTAATGTCAAAACATATTTAATTTATATTGAATATTTACAAGGTAAAACTCATAATGGGGGAGGAAGCATTTTATCGCTTATAATAGTTACATCAGAAAACCGGCTTGCCAGTCTTATTGCGTATTAACCATTTAATCGATTCCCAAATGCTTGTTTTAATCGGGAACGGCGTCTTCTGCTTTCATTATGTGCTCCCAAGTGCCCGCTACAATACTCTGTACAAAGCGGGGTGCCCATCTTAGGGCCCGGCACGCTGGGAGATCCCAGTACAGTGCTCTACACACTGGAGGTGCCCAGTACAGAGTTCTGCGCACCGGAAGCTCTCAGTTTAGTGCTCTGCACAGATGCTCCCAGTTCAGTGCTCTGTATGCAGTTAAAGAAGAAGAGAGGTCACGGGTTATATAGCTTCTCGTTTATCTTCTCACTGAGGGGAAGCTTAAATATACTGAGCGGTATAGTCGCGACTTTGAGGGTAACAAGGTCGGAGCACTTTTTAATTTTTAATGGAATTCGTTTAGCGCTTACTATGAGCCGAGCACTGTTCTAAGCACCGGGGTAGATACAAGAACTCCTCACCTCTGCTCTAGCCTCTTCCTTGAAATGAGGGAATAATTGGTTTTTTTTGCTAAGCGCTTTTTCTGGGTCAAGCACTGTACTAAGAACTGGGGTAGATACAAGGTTATCAGGTTGGACACAGTCCCTGTCCCAAATGTACTTCCCAAGCGCTTAGTACAGTGCTCTGCACACTGTAAGTGCTCAATAACTATGATTGAATGAACGAATGAGGCTCAGAGTCTAGGTAGGCAGGGGTAGGATTTAATCCCCGTTTTAAAGATGAGGATACTGAAGGGCAGAGACGTTAAAAGACTTGCCCAAGGTCACACAGCAGGTAATTGGCAGAGCTGGATTAGAGTCCAGTTCCTCGGACCTGATCCAGGCTCTGTCCACTAGGCCAGGCTGCTTCACTTACCTGCGTGGCCTTGGGCAAGTCGCTGCCCTTCTCTGTGCATCAGTTCCCTCATCCGTAAAATGAGGATTCATCACCTGTTCTCCTTCTCCTCTAGATTGTGAACCCCATGTGGAAGAGTGTTTGACCTGATCTGATTAACTTGTATCTACCCCAGTGCTTAGGACAGTGCTTGACCCAGAATAAGCGCTTAGCCAAAAACACAATTATTCCCTGATTTCAGGGAAGATGCTAGAGCGGAGGTGAGGGGTTCCTCTCTGCAGTTGGAGTGATCCACGACGGTTTTCTTGTAGTGGTGGTCAAACAGCAAGGGGAGAGAAGCAGTATTCTTGTCTTACGTCGTCGAGTCGTCTCCGCCCCATAGCGACGCCGTGGACACATCTCTCCCGGAACGCCCCACCTCCATCTGCAATCGTTCTGGTCGTGGATCCATCGTGTTTTCTTGGTAAAAATACAGAAGCGGCTGACCATTGCCTCTTTCCACGCAGTAAACACGAGTCTTCGACGTCGACTCTCTCCCGTGCTGTCCGGCACAGGTAAGTTTTGACTTGTAGCAGATTGCCTTCCGCTCGCTAGCCGCTGGCCATGCTAGGAATGGAGCGGGTAGGCCTCTGCTTGACTCTCCCTCCCGTAGTCGAGACTGGTAGAGGACTGGAATCTCTCCAGGTGCCACCCTGAGAAGGGAAGAAACAGTATATCCTAGTGGAAAGTGCCTGGGCCTGGGAGTCAGAGGACCTGGGTTCTAAATCCTGGCTCTGCCAATTGCTTGCTGTGTGACCTTGGACAAGTCATTTAATTTCTCTGCGTCTCAGTTGCCTCAACTGTAAAATGGGGATTAAATCCAATACCTCTTCTCCTTCCCATTTAGACGGTGAGCGCCGGGTAGACGGTGTTCAACCTAACCTATACCTATCCCAGCACTTTGAACACTGTTAGACACATAGTAAGCGTAATAACTACCACTAAGGAAAAAACAAAACAAAAACCCCTGCCCTTTTCTTAATCGTCAAATATTTGGAGAAGGCAGAAAATAGCAATAATATCCGACTCTCAACCCCATAGACTTTATGTGCAGATGTGTAATTTGTTTATTTGTATTACTGTCTGGCTCTCCCTCTAAACTGTAAGCTTGCTGTAGAAGTGGTAACTGAGGCACAGAGAAGCTAAGTGACTTGCTAAAGGCCACACAGCAGACAAGTAGAGGAGTCAGAATAAGAGCTACAGACACCTGGGGAAAAATATCTGGCACAACAGAAAGAATGGTCAGGGAATGCGTCTACCAACTCTGTTGTATTGGACTCTCCCAAGCACTTAGTACAGTGCTCTGAACCAAGTAAGTGCTCAATAAATACCACCGATTAAAGAAGGAGGTGAGGCTTTGGGTTCTGATCCTCACTAGCTGGGGGCTATTGGCAGCAGCCCTCCCCAGAGATCATATTTAGAGAGGGGAAGGTTGGAATTCATCTGGAAATTCGCTTCCATCTCTGACACGCAGAATCGGCTGCCCGCCCCGGACGACGGAAGAGAGAGGAGATGCGTTCTTGGGAGACCGGTGGCACCTGGGTTATGTTTAATTCTCTTATTACTGTCTGCTGCGAAAATACCTCAGCCTGACAAGATCAGAGCCGGTGTCATCTTTTTATATTTAAATTCAATTTCTACAAAATAATGTTCTTCCTGCTCCATTTCTTCCACTTCTCTTTCTTCCCCCTACTCGCTACATTTTTTCTTATCACTTCAAAGTTCCTCTCTTCACCAATGTCACCCCCTGCCTCTTATATAATGGGTTTCACCTTTGCACATCCAATAAATGCAGTATTTTTCATCTGGCGGTAAAAGGCGTCCGCAGCTACGTTTGCAAACTGCAGAATTAAAGGTAGGAAGTGGCTTGACCGAACTGCTTAATAAGGGTAATTGCATCTTTAATAAAAATGCTTTGGCTCGAAACTGAGGATGTTTATTACTTTCTTTCCTTGGAAACAGGGTATGTGGTAAGAAACCCATCTGTGAAGGGGCTTGAAGAGGCTGGTGGCCTTTTTGCCTTAGTTGCCGTCCTGCTGGGAATTCCGGGAAGTAGCATCTGACTTTTCCTGTGGCTCAAGGTACTTTTACACTACTAGTAGAAGTCAACCAGTCAATCGTTTTTTAGTGAGCCCTTATTGTGGGCAGAGCACCGTACTCAGCACTTGGGAGAATACAATATAATAATCTAACAGATACCTTCCCTGCCCCCAACGAGCTTACGATCTAGTCATAATAATAGAATTAGTAGTTCTAATAGTTATGGTAATATTTATTAAGCACTTGCTGTGTAAGCTTGTTGTGGGCAGGGACCATGCCTACCAACTCCGATTTTTTTTTTTTGGACTCTCCTAAAGGCTTAGAACGGTGCTCTGCACATAGTGAGAATTCTAGACCGTAAACTCGTGGTAGGCAGGGAATACGCCTGCCCTTCAATCTCATTCCCTAACTGATCTATCTCTCATTTCCCTACCCTAATCTCCCTGCCTTCTGCCTCATTTAAATCCACGATCCCTAAGCACTTTCATACTCCCTGATTTTATTCCCTGATTTCAGGGAAGGAGCTAGAGTAGGTGAGGAGTCCCTTTCTGCAGTGGGAGAGACACACATCAGTTTCCCCGTCGTGGTGGTGAAACAGCAGTGGAAGGGAATCAGTATTCTTGGCTCAAGCTGCTGAGCGGTCTCAGTCCCGTAGCGACGCCATGGACACATCTCTCCCAGAACGCCCCACCTCCGCCTGCGATCGTTCTGGTGGTGGATCCATTGAGTTTTCTTGGTAAAAATATGGGGCAAGGATTTAAGTGCGTAGGTGACACAGAAGGAAGGAACATTAGGGTAGGGAAATGAGAGATCCGATAAGGAAAGTGTCCGGGAGGAGATGAGTTTGTAGTGCCTTGAAGAATTCTTAGGAAGCAGCAGTGCTTTTTGAATATCTTCAGGTTTGTGGAAACAAAATTTTGAGGAAAGAACTAAGAGCATTAAGGATGAGTTAGATGGGTGGTTCTAATCTTTATTCTCCTTATCAGATACTATCCCTTCCCACCTCAGTTTGCCTCTATCACTACAGAAGACTGCAGGATAATTGCAGGGAACTCCATTTTCTAATCCCTACAAAGCAGAAAAGAGATATGGCCTCTACTGTGGCTTCAGCCATAAAATATTCATGTAAATCAGGTTCAACCGAGTTACAATAAAATGTTAATAAGTCTTTTAAGAAGACAATTAGAGAACCGTGTTTACTGCTATGATAACCAAGAGCAAATATGTTATTTCTCAGTTTGGCAAGAGGGGAATAGCTTTTGACAGCTTAACTGTGATAAACTTGTTCGGATTACCACTCATTTTTCTCTAGAAAAACCTCCCTCCCTTAATATAATTTCTAGAGACCGAGTTCTAATTTCCACTGTCTCCCAGAGGCAAAAAAGGAAGAGGACTGTGGGAGCGTATTTCTCTTCGAAGGCCCCTACCCTCTAGTTTTGCTAGTTTGCTCTCTTGTGTTTAAAAATATAATTTCTTTCCCGGTAACCTCAGTGAAATTCATCTTGGGGAAATCAAATCTGCTCTTGAATGGTCCACGGAGTCTATGGAAGATCGTGGTCCAAGAATAATTACATGTTCGAGGGGTTCCAAAACATCAGGAGGAGGTGGAAGTGAGGCACAGGTGCTGGGGAGTTAAAGCACGGGCCGTGAATTAGCATCGCCGGGATGAGGGCGGTTTTTCTTTCTCATTCTCTCCGGGGTTTCCTTTCTGAGGCTGTGTTGGCCGCTCGAAGAGTCTCGTCGCCATCCCTGTCCCCCTTCTCCTCACCCCCACATCTCTGCACAGCGAGCCCAAAGCAGGATGGACTCCGTGGCCTTTGCACTCTTTCCATCGGTCTGTTTCCCTTTCCGCAACCTGGAGTCTGACAACCTCGGTGGGAGAGATGTCAAGCTGTTATTTGAGAAATGTCAGAATTATTATTGACTGGGGGGTTCTCGCTTCTTAGGGCGATAATGAGTCTCCAGATTCAAGAGCCGAGCTTCTTTGTCGGCTGGAAGTGCTGTGGGAAGCCTTTTCTGACTAATTTCGGATTTTCCCACCCAATTCGCTGTCCCTTCTGATGTTACCTGCTTTTTTTTAAGGAATGTTCAGACCTTGAAATCTCTTGAAGTAGTTCATACTTTTAAGTGACGGTATGACAGTATTGATTTTATATTATAGTACAATATATGTCGTATATATTATATATTATAAAATCAATATGCCCAGCGGATAGAGCACGGACCTGGGTTCTAATCCGTTGTGTGATCCTGGGCAAGTCACTTCACTTCCTCTGTGCCTCAGCTCCCTAATCTGTAAAATGGGGATGAAGACTGTGAGCCCCATGTGAAACAGGGACTGTGTTCAACCTGATTAGCTTGTATCTATCTACCCCAGCGCTTAGAACAGTGCTTGACACAGAGTAAGCACTTAACAAATGCCACCGTTATTATTATTATAGCCTAACTGGCTAGGTTTGACACAAAATTTGAAGCTGGCAGAGGCCGATTTAAATTGAAAGCTGTGATAACGGCAGACTCCTCTGTATCTGAGAGAAAGACGTGTCCCTATCGGTTGTGAGAATATTTAGCAGTATTAAAGCGCAACTAACATCCCCTACTTACATATCAGGATCATAAACGGTAACACATATTAATTACAACCTTTAATGCAGGCTCCAACCCTTTGATTAAAGACATGTTTAGCCTACTGAAGCTGGGTTTGCTTTAAATTCCAATTAACCTTTTGTCTCTACTGTGCTATTTAAGTACAGGGTATTATTATACCTGGGTAATAAATTTCATTTCTTATCCTTTAATTCTTCATTTAAACAAACTTCATTTAAGCAACCTAGAGTCAGTGAACTAGTAGGACCTGGCTTGAGTCATTAAATTAGAGCTCTTCTTTTAGGATTAGAGAATTAGAATCGTCTCTCTTTTAAAAAATACCTTTTCCAGCTGGAGAAGACTTAAAATAGAATCATTGAAAGGGACTCCGGTTGGGAGAGTAAGAAAGTCTGCATTGTCCAAGAGCTATGTGATAACCTGACATGGTTTAGTGAAAAGAGCCCAGGCCTGGGAGCCAGAGGATCTGGGTTCTAATTCTGGGGACTACCATTTTCTTGCTGTGTGACTTTGGACAAGTCACTTAACTTCTCTGGGCTTCCATTTTCTTTATCTGAAAAATGGGGATTCAATACCTGTTCTCTCTTCTACTTGGACTGCGAGCCCTATGAAGGATAAATAAATACTACTGAATGAAAGGATAAGGCCCGAGTCAGACGTTATCTTGAATTTAGCCAGAGTTTAGTACAGTACACGCGGTCGTTGCTTAACAAAGACTACTATTATCCTTATGGTGTCCACTCTAAGCCTGGTCAAGCGCAATATTTTTGGATGTGTTTTCTCTGTCCAGTGCAGATAGAAATTTGGAGCGTGGGGAGCAAGGATGATTGAGGTTTTAAGCTGAGGAGAACGGACACAAATCCAGCTATGCTTTCCAGAACCCTATGCCTTCCAGGTTTTGAAGTTGCCCACTGACGGCAGTGTACTAGACACCTGGCTTAACCTCTTCTTCCTGAAATCCAGCGTGAGAAGCCATGGGAAGCGGCATGGTCTAGGGGACAGCGCAAGGGCCTGGGAGTCAGAAGGACCGGAGTTCTGATTCCCTGCTCCACACTTGTCCCTTGTGTGGTCTTGGGCAAGTCACTTCATTTCTCAGTGCCTCTGTTTCCTCGACTATAAACGGGGATTAAGACCGTGAGCACCCTGTGGGACAGGGGCTGTGCCCAACCGGATTAGTTTCTATCTACCTCAGGAATCAGCACAGTGCCTGGCACATAGTAAGCACTAAGCGAAAAACAAAAAAATTAGTCTGGTTCTTGGCCAGTCTTAGAGGATAGGTACCCGTGACCCTGACATCATTGTTGGGAAAAAACCTGGGATTTCCTGTCCCCTTTTTGGGGGAATTCATTCAATAGTATTTATTCATTTGAGCGCTTACTATGTGCAGAGCACTGTACTAAGCGCTTGGAATGTACAAATCGGTAACAGAGAGAGACAGTCCCTGCCCTTTGACGGGGGAATGAGGGTTGGAGACCACTGGAGGTGTGTTCTGCCAAATTCCACATCCCCCACTGAAATCTGAGGGGAAAGAGTATAGAACAAATTGCAGGAAACGTTGATTTACCCACTAGGGAGTAATCAATCACTCAATCAATGATATTTATGGAGTGCTTACTGTGTGCAGAGCACTGTTCTAAGAGCTTGGGAGAGTACAGTTCAACAGAATTAGTGGCCACATTCCCTGCTCATAACGAGTCTAGAGGGGGTAAACCAGTAGAATTCATTCCCTCAGAAAACCGCAGCTGAAAAATGAATGGTATTTATTGAGTGCTTACTATGTGCGGTGTACTGTACTAAGCACTTGGAAGAATATAGTACAGTTGATAGACACCATCCCTGCCCCGTTTATGAAAACCCAGCTCCTAATGGGTTTTTTTGGGGGAAAGGAGAGTTATAAGGGTCAGATGGTCCACCCCTGTGCTTAAGCATGGAACTCCAGGGAAACAACCATTCTGTGGTTTCCTCTAAGCATCCTTTGGTGCTGTTTAGGTAGTGGAATCTTGTGCTGGGTGATCCATTGGTTCAAATAAGTAGTGGCCTTGATTGGGATCTTTCATAAGGATTCCTCTGGTTATCCCCTTTATAGCCAGAGCCAGAGAAGCGGTATGGCCTAGTGGATAGAGCAGGGGCCTGCGAGTCGGGAGGATCTGGGTTCTAATCCTGACTCTGCCACTTGCCTGCTATGTGACGTTGGGCAAGTCACTTTACTTTTCTGGGCCTCCATTCCCTCATCTTCAAAATGGGGATGAAAAACGTGCCCGCTAAGTAGGACAGGGACTGTATTCAATCTGATTACCCCAGTGCTTAGTATATTGCCAGGCACATAGTAAGTGCTTAACAAATACCATTATTATTATTATTCTTAATAATAATAATAATATCTGAATAGGGTCCAGGGAAGGTCTTCCCGAGTGATTTTTGACACCTGAGATTGGTCCAGACCACGTGGACTGAACAATGTGGATACGTCCAGACCTGTCTAGCCTTGGGCATGAAGGCTGTTGAATGTTACTGGCTTTATTGCATTCTCCTTGTTGTCATCTAACAGATTAGGCAGGAATGGATATCCCAGGAATGGCTATGCCAGGAATGGATATGGCATTCTGGACCATCCTCCTAGGCCCAAACCACCTTGAGGTAAGTGGCAGACAGCTGAAACCTGGGATATTGGCTGCTTTGGTTCCACACTTTGTCAACCACCAAACTCCCAGCTCATACTTGAAATCTACTTACAAAGAGTCAGTGCACACAAACACACCACACACACACACACACACACACACACACACACACACACTACTAGAAATTAGTTACTAGAAATTAGAAATCAAAATTCAGAGTTTAGACATGAAAAATTGCACGTAATCAAATGTTCACCTACATAACAGAAATCAGAAGCCAATCAATAGCTATTGTAAATCAAGCTTCTACGTTAGTAACAGCCCAGATTCCCAGCATATAGCGCTAGACCGCGAGTACCAGCATCATTTTTTATTCATTTATTCTTGCTTTTTAATTCTCTGAGAGGTTATGAGAAATCAAAAGACGGAACTCCAAGGCGCGGGGCGCTGGGGGGGGGTCTGTGTTGATGATAGTGGATGAGCAAAGTCCTTCAGTCTGATCAGTTCAAGAAGGTTTCATCGGAGATTGGAATCGCTTTGAAGCGCCATAGAAGAGAACTGCTAAAATAATACGGGAAGAGTGGGTCAGGATTACGGGGAGATATTTGGAAACTCAGTGATGAGTTAGCAGCCCAGATGAACAATCGTCAGCCCAGGAGGTGGGAACTGATCCATGGAATTGATGAGTTTCAAGCTACCTGAGGAAAATTTTGCTGTGTTTCTTGAGGGCTGCCAAATGGTTGTAGCCAGTAATATAAAACTCAACTTTAAAATTTGCTTAGGCAATTAGAGAAGGCTTCATGAGGTTCCCATCAGTAATGATGAAATACCACGGTATTAAATTACATCTTAATAGGATTTAATCCTGAACTATTAAATCTGAATGCTTTAACCCATCAGTGCCTTAGCACACCAACACGTAGGACACTCAAAAGGACTGGTTTGCTTTTTAAATGGAGAAGCAGCGTGGCCTAGTGGAAAAAGATCCATCCTGGGTGTCAGAGGACCTGGGTTCAAATCCTGACTCCACCACTTGCCTGCTGTGTGACCTTGGGCAAGTCACTTCACTTCTCTGTGTCTCATTTTCCTCATTTGTAAAATGTGGATTCAATCCCGGTTCTCCCTCCTACTAAGACAGTGAGCCTCGTATGAGACAGGGGCTGGGATCAACCTGTTTATCTTGTCTCTAGCCCAGTGCTTAATACAGAGCTTGGCACAAAGTAAGAACTTTAACGCTTACCACAATTATTATTATTATTGCTATTGTTATTAGAACTTCAGTATCCTTCCATTAGGGGCATGATAACACAACCATTTATGAGGTTATTGCAGCAAAGACGCTGGTTCATTGCCAGACCTGCTCAGGGAAATATTGGTCCTGGATAAATCCTCATTTCCTCTTTTCCCACTCCCTTCTGCATCACCCTTTCACTCGGATTTGCAGCCCTGATTCACCCCTCCTTCAACCTCACAGCACTTTTTGTACATATTATTTATTCATATGAATGCCTGTCTTTCCCTCTAGACTTTAAGCTCATTGTGGGCAGAGAGAATGTCAACCAATATATTGTACTCTCATATGGCCTAGTGGACAGAGCCCAAGCCCGGAAGTCAGAGGTTCTAATCCTGGCTCAACCACTTGCCCGTTGCGTGATCTGGGGCAAGTCACTTCACTTTGTCGTGCCCTAGTTTTCTCATTTGTAAAATGAAGATTCAATACCTAATCTCCCTTCTGCTTAGACTGTGAGCCTCACGTGCGACAGACACCGTGTGTTTCACCTAGTTGACTTGTATCTACCTGAATGCTTGGAAAAGTGCTTGATACATGATAAGAAAGTATCAAATATCCTAAGAAAGTGCTGAGTATAGTGCTCTACATATTGTAAGCACTGAATAAATACAATTGATTGAGAGATTTGTCCCAAGAAGTTTTGGGGTGGAGGGGTGGGACTAGATTGGAGGTGGGATAACTAGAGTTTTCCTCGGTCAGATTCATTCATTCATTCAGTCATATTTATGAGCACTTACTGTGTGCAGAGCACCGTACTAAGCGCTTGGGAGAGTACAGTACCACAATAAGCAGAGCCATTCCCTGCCCAAAGTGAGCTTATATTCTACATCACTGACACTTCCCCGTCTGTTCCCTGAAGCTCTCCAAGTTGAGCTTTCTCTAGTGATCACTCAGCCCCTTCTGATTTTTCCACATATCTCTCTTTCCCACTATGGTTCCTCCCTTGGCCTCTCCAGCTATTTTTTATGGTATTTGTTAAGCGCTTTCTACGTGCCAAACACTGTCCTCACCCTGAGGATGATACAAGCTAATCAGGTTGGACTCAGTCCACGTCCCGCTGTTTTAATCCCTATTCTACAAATAGGAACCTGAAACTCAGAGAAGTTAAATGACTTGCCCCAAGTCACACAGCTGACACATGTTGGAGCCGGGTCCTTCTGACTCTGTCTTCCCTGCCCTCTCCTTCAGTGGATCATCCTATGGGGAGAGTCAGTAATGAGAGGAGCATTTTAGGGTACTGGTCTATAGAAGGGTGGGAGTCTGCTCAGTTTCTCTGAGGGATTTCATCTGTTTTTTCCCCTGGCTCTCTTCCTCATAAAGAGTCCTCTTGTTATCCTGAATTGTTATCTTTTAAGAGGAATAAGGAAGGGGTGAAAGGACAAAAACTAGGAAACAGAGTTCTAAGCACAGGGATATGGGGCAGGAGAACTCTGCCGCTCTTGAATTATGTGGTCAGGTTTCTGACTGGACAATGGGAAATTCAGTTTGGCCTAGTGGAATGGGCATGAGCCTCGGAGTCAGAGACCCTGGGTTCTAATCCTGACTCTAGCACTTGCCTGCTGCCTGACTTTGAGCAAGTCACAACTTCCACTGTGTTTCAGCTTCCTCATCTGTTAAACTATTAACAGGTCATTCGGTTCAGTTTACAAATAGCGCTGAGGAGGAGGCAAACAAGAAAGGGAGTAATCCTTCAGTATGAAAAAAGGAATAAATTAAGGTCAAATTTCAGAATCAGATTCCAAGACTGCAACATCTTTGGAATTGTGGGAATATTTCAGGAGGTCAATATTCAGGAAAACCATCTTTCATGACTGCTTATTTAATGAAACGTTTTCAAAGGTGACTTAGGAGTTACATTAGACTCCAACATTATTCCTGTCCTATTTGTTTGCGGTGCATTTTCTTCAGAGCTTGGCACATAATAAGCACTTAATAAATGCCTTTATTATTATTTGAAAAAAGAACTTCCTGTCAAACGAATCAATTTCCAAGGCGATTTGAGGAATACTTTTCTCTGGAGATGTTTACAGTCAGGCAAGGCAGGACTCTATAATAACGATAATAATGATGGTATCTGTTAAGCACTTACTATGTGCCAAACACCGTTCTAAGCCCTGTATCCATGAGAAGCAGCCTGGCTTCATGAGAAGAGCACAGGCCTGGGAAGCAGAGGCTCTGGGTTCTAAACTGGGATCCACTTCTTGCTTGGAGAATGACTTCGGGCAAGTCACTTAACTTCTCCGTACCTCTGTTTCTCACCTGTAAAAATGGGGATTAAATAGTTCTCCCTCCTCACTGGACTTTGAGCCTCATATGGGACAGGATCTGGGTCTGACTTGATAATCTTGAATCCCCCCCAGGGCTTAGTACCCTTCTTGGAATGTAGTGAACGCTTAACAAATATCATCATTATCCCTGCAATCTCTCTTGGCCTCTCCAGGTCCTGGAATTTTACGGTTCAGACAGGAAATGCTATGGATGTGAGCTCTAGGACAAAACTGATAGTTGTGGACCCTTGGGGAAAAGTACAAACCTCTCCTCCTAAAAGATGGGATTAATTCTTGCCACAAATCATTTGTAAATGACTATAAGCACCTCGTTTGAAAGGGCTGGAGCTGTCCAGGAAACCTAAACACAATTCACGTTTCGCTTTCCAGAGACGGAAGGGAGAGAGTAAAACCTGTCATCTGCTGCAGGGAGAAAGCTCGTTAGAGGAACAGAAGGCTAATGATGTGGAAAGAGGCTCTGGGCAGGCTTGGCAAAGCAGGGGGATTATAAATAAATAATTTCAAGGGCTATGTTTCTTGTCAAATTAAACCTATTTTGGAAACTCTCCTGAGACAGGACAGAGAGTGCAGGGAATTTGACAGACATGGATAAAATCTGCTGTGGGATCTTGAAAAATGAAAAGTCAGTGTGAATGGCAAAGCACCTGCCAGGGACAAAAATGGAAGGCTTATTTGGACATTTTCTGGAAAGAGAACATTTCTGTAATGGGAAAATGTCATTTGACATTCGGCTGGGAGAGCCAGAAAAAAGACTTGGATTGTGTCCAACCTGTTTATCTTGTATCTACCCCAGTGCTTATTACAGTGCCTGGCACATGATAAGCACTCAACAAATAACATTTAAAAAAAAAAGAAAGTCATCATGGAGAAAAGATAGAGACAACAAGCGATGGGATGGAAGATAGGCTGCAGAGTTTGATCTCCAGAAAATGGAACACTTCATAAACTCGAATAGTCTGGGATCAAGGCCAGGTGTGACTTAAATCTTATCCTCCTCAACACCTGCTCCATTAGAATTTGACTGAGAAACTAGCGATTTATCAGTCAAGCAGTCTGGCCTAGTGGAAACACCAGCTTGGTCTAGGGAAAAGATCATAGTCCTGGGAGTCAGAAGACATGGGTTCTAATCCCAGTTCTGCCACGTATCTGCTTGGGCAAGTCACTTCACCTCTCTGTGCTTCTCTTATCTCATCTGTAAAATGGCGATGGAGCCCCATGTGGGACCGGGATGGTGTCCAATCTGATTGCCTTGTATCTACCCTAGCATTTGGAAGAGTGCCAAGCACTCTTATAATTATTATTATTATTACTATTATTAGCACAGGCCTGTGGGCGTAACCTGCTGCTTACTACATCCTGGATCTCTCCACCTGTTGGCCTTGAGACTTCTCCAGGTATTTGCTGCCCCACCATCTCAGCTGCCAGGGACTGAATAATAACAAAATAAATAAAGATAATCATCATCGTCGTCATCGTGGTATTTGATAAGTACTTACTAAGTCAAGCACTGTACTAAGCGCTGGGGGAGATACAAGTTCATCAGGTCTCACCTGGAGTGCGCTGTCCAAGTAGGAGGGAGAACAGCCATTGAAACCCCATTTTACAGTTTTAAGCATTGTGGTTCATCAGGGTTGGACACAGTCCCTGTCCCTCATGGGGCTCACGGCCTAAGTAGAAGGGAGAACAGGTATTGAATCCCCATTTTAAAGTTGAGGAAACTGAGGCACAGAGACGTGAAGCGGCTTGCCCCAGGTCACAGAGCAGACAAAGTGGCAAAACCGGGATTAGAACCAGGTCCTCTGACTCCCAGGCCCGTGTTTTTTCCGCTAAGCCACCCTGCTTCCCACCGCTGATTCTATTATCTGGGGCTGCTCGTGTTGGGAGGGGGAAGAAAGAAACTTAGGCTTTTCTATTAGTCCTCGAATAACTCCTTAATCTTTATGGAAGATGGAAAATTTAATAACTCAGAAAGCTTTCTAGCCGGTGGAGAAGAGATGAAGGCGATAGAAGGGAGAGGGAACATATTAGTATTTCATCTCCACTCTCCACCGGAAAAGCTGCTGTTGGCATATCCTAAGCATTGTCTGGTTCGATGGCCTAGTTATTCATGCATCGAGGGCCTGGGATTCAGTAGTTCTCTGGAGAAATCGCTGCTCTTGGGACACGCTTCTGGAGGTTAATAGACTTATCACTCTCTGGCTCCTCTTGACCGGCTTGTGTCTCCTCTCCCCCATAAGGTCTTGTGTGGAATCGTTGTGTCTCTCTGACCGCTTTGCTGCAGACGGGATTGAATACTTTGTCCCCCGGAGCTACTCACTCTCATGGCCGACGGGGTCCAACATACAATGGGCCAGTGGCTATTGACCGACACTGATACCGATAGCAGCCTCTCTCCATCTAGCTAAGCCAGGGGTGTTGGGCTACTTGTCTTCATTCCTCAGTCTTGGTAGAATATGCCATGGGACATAAGGAACCAGCGTGGCTTAGTGGGAAGATCCCGGGCTTGGGAGTCAGATGTCGTGGGTTCTAATCCCGGCTGCACCACTTGTCAGCTGTGTAACTTTGGACAAGTCCCTTGATTTCTCGGTGCCTCAGTTACTGCATCTGTAAAATGGGGGTTAAGACGGTGAGCCCCGCGGGGGACATCTTGATAACCTGGTACCTGCTCCAGTGCTTAGAACAGGGCTCGGCACATAGTAAGCGATTAACAAGTGCCATTAGGATTATTTATCTTCCCCTTAATGCGTGTCTGTGATGGTATAACACGATCCGCAAGTTGGCCCAAGTGGATTCTGGGTTGAAAGAATCAGCTGGACCCAGGTACATGACACTGGGAAAGCACCATGACCTAATGGAAAGAATACTGACCTGGGAATCAGAGGATCTGGGTTCTAATTCCATCTCTGCCTATGTCTGCTGTGTGATCTGGGGCCAGTCACTTCAGTTTTCTATGCCTCAATTACCTCACCTGTAAAATGGGGATTAAGAAGGTGAGCCCTGTGTGGGACAGGGACTGTGTCTACCCCAGCACTTAGAGGCCTTCCCGGATTAAGGCCTCCTTTCCCTAGGTCACTCTCCCTTCTGCGTCAAAGCACTGTACCAAGCGCTTGGGAAAGTACCAATAACAGAGTAGGTAGACATGTTCCCTGCCCACAAGGGCTTACAGTCTAGAGGGTAGACAGAAAACAAGCAAGTTGATACAGTAGCCTGGAGTGGATACGGCAGTAGGTTGGACCGGCACGATAGCAGTTTCGATGGAGCAGAAGAGGTAGGTTCTGTAGATTCTGTGAAGACAGAAATGATAGGACGGGGTCATTGACTGAATACGTGGATTGAAAAAGATGAGTCAAGAATAATGCCATGGTCGCAGGCTTGCGAAGGAGGAAGGGAAGGGGTGTTGTCTACAATGATGGGAAAGTTGTAGGGAGGAGGGAGTTTGGCAGGGAAGATGAGGAGCTCTCTTATAGACATGTTGAGCTTGAGATGTTGGTGGGACACCCAAGTAGAGAGGGGAAGCAGGAGGAAGCATGAGATTGCAAAGAGTCAGTCAGTAAATCGTATTTATTGAGCTCTTACTGTGTGCCGAGCACTGTACTAAGCATTTGGGAGAGTGCAGTATAAGACTATAACAGATACATGCGCTGCCCACAATGACCTTACCGTCTAGAGGGGAGACAGACATTGATATAAATAAATAAATTACAGATATGTACTTAAACGGTATGTACATAAGTCAGTTGTTTAATAGGTGCCTAATAAAGACCATTACTAGTCCCCTGGCTACTGTTTCATTGACAGCTACGGTTCACTCATTCATTCAATTGTATTTATTGAGCGTTTACTGTGTGTAGAACACTGTACTAAGCGTTTGGAAAATACAACTCTTCTGTAACTAGAGAGAAAGCTTCATGTTCTGAAGCTCTAGACCGTGAGCTTGCCTCTAGCCCGTGAGCTCCTTCTGAGCAGGCATGTGTCTGACTGTTGATATATTGTACTCTCCCAAGTACAGTGCTTTGCACACAGTAAGCACTCAATAAATGCAGTTGAATGAATGAATGAGTGAGGCCTAAACGGCCTGGGTATAACTGAAAGGGCAAAGGTGAAATGTTCTGCCTATTCTGGGATCGCTTCTTGGCAATTTCCTGGACCGTGCATCAAGTCAGAAAATGTCAGTTGACGTTGCACCTTCATTTGCACGGCTCCCTGAAGATTCCATCTACTGCAGGCAACCCTAATGAATATGCAGCCCATTCCGTAAGGGTCAACAGCGCTCAGATTTTCTGGAGTGACAGAAGCAGGTCTACTAAATCATTCACTGAGGCACCAGACTGCAAGCCAAGTGGAGCTGGTTCAAGGCCAGTATCCTTGACTAGGGAAAATGACCTGTTGCCGACGGGTTGGAAATCTGGGACGTTGCATCCGGAGGCATTTTTCAGGGGAACTTTATGCCTCTCTATCCAACATGCTGCCACACGGATCTAAGCGTTACCCTTTTTTTAAATGGTATTTGTTGAGCGCTTACTATGTGCCAGGGCTTGTACTGAGCTCTGGGATAGATACAGGCAAATTGGGTTGGACACAATCCCTGTCCCACATGGGGCTCCCAGTCTTAATCTCCATCTTATAGATGAAGTAACTCAGGCACAGAGAAGTTGAGTGACTTGCCCAAGGTCACACAGCAGACAGGTGGTAGGGTGAGGATTAGAATCCTGGTCCTTCGGACTCCCGGGGCCGGGCTCTATCCACTAGGCCACGCCTATCCCGCCTGACTGCTGCATCAGCCTCCTCACTTACCTCCCTGACTCCTGTCTCTCCTCCCTCCATTCCACACTTCCCTCAGCTCCGGGGATAGATTGTAAGCTCCTTGAGGGCAGGGATGGTATCTATTTTTCTTTTCTTACTTTCCCAAGCGCTTAGTACAATGCTCTGCACCCAGGAAGCGCTCGATAAATACCATCGTTTGATTTATCATTTTGATAAAAAAAAGTTCAGCCCGTATCTCTCCGCCCCTCAAAAATCTCCACCTCGACATCAAACAGAAACTCCCTACCACCGACACTCGATCAGCTCTCTCCCTCCTATCTTGCCTACCTGATTTCCTATTACAACCCTGACCTCACAATCCACTCCTCTAACACCAACCCCCACCCCAGCGCTTAGTACAGTGCCCGGCACATAGTAAGCACTTAACAAATACTATTATAATCTCTCTAGACTGTAAACTCTATGTGGGCAGGGAATATGTGTTTATTGTTGTACTGTACTCTCTCCAGTGTTTAGTACAGTGCTCTTCACACAGTAAGCGCTCAATAAATAGTTGAATGAATGAATGAACCTACTGTCTGGACCTCGATCTCACCTGTCTAGCAACTGACTCCTTAGCCATGTCCTCACTCCAGGCTGGAACGCCCTCCCTCTTCATTTAAGTCTCTTAACTTTTCTGTGCCTCAGTTTTCTCAGCTGTAAAATAGAGATTTAAAACCTGGCCTCCTCCCTCCCCCTATTAGCCTATGAATCTCAGCATATAGTAAATGTCTTTACGTAGATTTCAATTATTATTATGTGCAATGAACCAATTTCCCTCCATTTCCAAGTTGACTCTATAAGGGTGAATATAAAAAGAACATGAGGGTAAAATGCTTATGTCATTGAATTTTGTTGGGATTTTTCAATATTTAATTTTTAGGTTTTAGTTGAAGTCTACATTCATTCATTCTTTCATTCGCTAGTATTATTGAATACCCTTCTGGGTGCAGAACACTTGGAGTCTACTGTGTGCAAAGCACTGTGTACTGGATGTTTGGAAGAATGCTTATTGTGAAGAATAATAAAGTCTCTCTAGACTGTAAGTTCCTTGTGGGCAAGGAACATGACAAACAACCATGAACGTGTTTCCTCTCCCTTCTCTTCTCTCTTTCCTCTCTCTTTCTCACTGCTCTTTCCTCTCCCCTCTCTAATCTTTCTCTCCCCCACCCCCGCTTTCCTTTTTCTCTCCTTTCTTTTTTCTCCTCTTCCTTCTCCTATCCTCTTGCCCCTTTCTTCTCTCCCCCTCCTCTCCTCTCTTCCCTCTTTCTCTCTCCTCCGTCCCCTCTCCTCTCCCTTCCTCTCTCCTCTCCCCTTTCTTATCTTTTCCCCTCTCTCTTCTCTCCTCTCCCTCCTCTCCTTTCCTCTTCCTCCATTTTTCTCTCTCCTCTCTTCTCTCTCTAGTTTCTCTTTTCCTCTTGCCCCATTTCCTCCTCTCCTCTCTCTTTCCCTCTCCCCTCCTCTGTCTCTCTGCCTCCCCCTTCCCAGTTCTTTAGCACTAAATCCCTCTAATCTTCCTCCATTTTCCCAACTCTGTAGCACTAGGTGAGTTTTCTATTCCATCATAATCACATCTGTCAGGTTGTAAAACCACTGTTCCTTCCAAAATGGCCCCGAGAGGGTCAGACCTCTGTTTAGAGGGGAGCTTGCATGTTTGGGGAATTTCAAGCTCGGCAGGGCCATGCTGATTGGTATTGTTCTGAGCGACGGCATGCAGCAGATGAGGCAGATATTCCTGTGGCAATGATCACCCATCACTTCCTCCTTTCATTCTGCTTTATTTTCAAAAGCCCTCTGGATATCTATCAAGCCTGCAGAGTGTAAATTGGTTAGCTTCATTTAACAGTATATGCCCTGCCACAAAAGCCTTTCACGCCAGGACCCTTGCTATTTCGCCATCTTCCTATTTGAATCGTTACTTCCATTTTCAAACTTTTAGCAAGTTTCTTGACGGTTGAAGGCTCACACTTCATATACCAGGGGAATGGAGAAATGAAAGCGTGGGGCAGAGAGAGCACGGAGTTCTCGTTTCACAAACCCGGGGCTTCAGATTCCTCATCTGTTAAATGGGGATTTAATCCCCATCGCTCCTGCTTAGACTGCGAGCACCCAAGTGGGACAAGGACTTTGTCTGACCTAATTATCTTCTTATCTATCCCAGGGCTTGGTAGAGTGTTTAGCATATTGTAAGTGCTTAACAAATGATATTATTACAAATATTATAATTAATGGTAATAGTATCGCTATCATTAATGGATTCCACCATAATAAGGTCCACTAGACTATCAACTCCTGAGGGTGGGGATCATATGTGACAACTCCATTGTATTCTCCTAAACACTTAGTACAGTGCTCTGCACACAATAAGCACTCAATAAGTACTCAATAAGTACCATTAATTAATCTAGTGAGGGTAGTGATAATGATGATGATGGAATTTGTTATGCACCAGGAACTATTCTAAGGGCTGGGGTAGATACAAACTAATCAGATTGGACACAGTGCCTGTCCCACATAGGGCTCACAGTCTTAATCCCCATTTTACAGATGAGAGAATTGAAGAACAGAGAAGTTAAGGGACTTTCCCAAGGTCACAGAGCAGACAGGCGGCAGAGCTGGAATGACATTCCGACTCCCAGGCCCTCGCTGCTCCCGGGTGATGACCCTCACGTAGTACCTCCGATCCTCTCTGTGCCATTTTTGGAGAGAGAATCCCAGGCTGGTTGGACCTTGGCTTTATGGATTAAAGATTCCCTAGCCCCGGGATCGATGCGATCTCTTAGACTGGGCTGTTCTGCTGAACGTGTCAAGATCTTGGTGTTATTTACCGAGGAAGTGATTTGAGAGTTTGCAGGTGAAGGAGCAGGTCTTCAGTTCCTAGCTAGAGGCAATCAATTCGTTTCCCTAAGGTTACTGAAGCCAATTTCCCCAAAAGATAACCTGGTCCCTCAAGAAGCCTTGATAGGCTCCATCTTGTTTGTGAAACGAGGATCCTCTGTAGAAAGCTAATTTTTATTCCTCGTTTCCCCAGTTAAATAAATGATCACCTCTCTAGGTGTGATATGATATTGATTTTAGAACTAAGCATGCACCGTATTCGGGTAAGGGAATGCTCTTGTTTTATTGATGAAATGCCGTTCTTTTGATGTTTGGCAGACTTTCCATTGGAATCAAGCCCGGTTTTGTTAAGTTGTCTTCGGACCACTAATATCACATTATATGCCCAGATTACCGAATAGAAGACGACTGCCTGCTATACCGTGGCTTTTCCCATTTTATTATTTTAGCCTTTCAAGTAGGGGGGCTCTTCTCTGATGCCAGACTTTGATTTATGGAGGAAATGCTAACTCGTTCGCTCCTGTTGCACTTGAATTAAAACCCAAAGCCACTTTATCTCTTTTGTGTCTCCCAGCTTAATTTAAGTAGGAAATAATGTGCGCCTGTAAGGGAGAAACGGTGAAGTCAGAATGTTTCTATGGAGGCTGATCTCCTTGTTGTTAAGTATTTTGAGGTGGAGTTACGCAAATAGAGAGGCTCAACAATCCTACTTGCTTTGAAAGAGTTTTAAGCGAGCGTGAGCATCGTTGTGGCCTCGTAGAAAGAACACACTCCCAGGAGTCGGGGGACCTGGGTTCAAATCCCAGTTCCACCACATCCTCGTCTGTAAAATGGGGATTAAATGATGGGTAGGGGCTTCTCCCTACCCCTTAGACTGTGACCTCCATCTGGAGCAGGGACTGTGTCTTATCTGATTGGATGCATCTACCCCAGGGCTTAGCTCATTATAGGCACTTAATAAATACTCTATTTACTCTTAGTATCCGGGAGACTCAGTCGACATCGAATGGCAAGATGGGATCACATACAATGAGGTCTTCAAACGTAATCAGCCGATCGTAATTAAAGAAATGCTTGCCAAATCACACTTTCTCTGGACAGGACATGCTTGGAGAATGGGCAACGGCAGGATGCTCAAACAGCCGCCCCTCTAATAATAATAATAATAATGTTGGTATTTGTTAAGCGCTTACTATGTGCCGAGCACTGTTCTAAGCGCTGGGGTAGATACAGGGTGATCAGGTCGCCCCACGTGAGGCTCACAGTTAATCCCCATTTTACAGATGAGGTAACTGAGGCACAGAGAAGTGAAGTGACTTGCCCACAGTCACACAGCTGACAAGTGGCAGAGTCGGGATTCGAACCCTTGACCTCTGACTCCCAAACCCGGGCTCTTTCCACTGAGCCGCGCTGAGTACCCACTCTGTACAGAGCACTGCATTGTGTTATTAGGAGACTATAATAGAATTAGCGGATATGATTCAGGGTCTTAATGAGTTTACAAAGGGGAGACCGATATTAAATTACAGGTATGGGAAGAATTAACGTTTAAGGCTAAGAACATATGTGCTGTGGGGGTTGTATTAAAGTGCTTAGGTGGCATAGATGGTAAGATCGTGGTGGGCGGGGAACGTGTCCATCGGTTCTGTTACAGTAATAATAATGATGGTATTTATTAAGTGCCAAGCACTGTTCTAAGCACTGGGATAGGTACAAGGTAATCAGGTTGTATCACAGTCTTAATCCCCATTTTACAGATGACGTAACTGAGGCACAGAAAGGTAAAATGACTTGCCCCACGTCTCACAGCTGACAAGTGGCGGAGTGGCCAGTGCTCTTTCCACAAACCATGCTGCTTCTTCTGTTATGTTGTACTCTCGCAGTGCTCAGCACACAGTAAGTGCTCGAGAAATATGATTAGTTGATTGATTGATCGGGGAGTTGGGCGATGTAAGGTGGGGAGAAGAAAGCATAGTCGGGGAAGGCTTCCTGGAGGAGATGGGATTTCAGAAGGGCTCTGAAGTTGGGGGAAAGCAGTGGTCTACCGGATGTGTAGGGGGAGAGAGGGTTTCACGTGGGAAGGAGGGTGGAGTTCCAGGTGGCGAAGCTGTCAGTGAGGGACAGAGAGTAGCAGACCAATTGGAATCAGGGGACTTTTAAAGCAGAATCTATACCCCCAAAGGGAGAAACAAAACGACCCCCATATGCTGTGATCCTCAAGTGCACCAAGGTAGCAAAGCCAATCTTTAACTGCCCCCGGTCCAGAAGGGCCCATCCATCGGGCCCTGGTCAAATTTTCATTTGGAATTGTTGGGGTGGACTTGGGGCAGGGTTTTCTGGCAGGTGGGGACAGGCTTCTGAGGAGAAGAGCAGAGAGGAACGTGGTAATAATAATAATTATGGTACTTATTAAGCACTTACTATCTGCCAAGCACTCTTCTAAGCACAGCGGTGGATAAAAGTTAATCAGATTGGACACAGTCCCTGTCCCACATGGGGCTCGCACTCTTAATCCCCATTTTACTGATGAGCTGACTGAAGCCCGGAGAAGTTAAGGGACTTGCTCAAGGTCATACAGAGGACATGCGGAAGTGCCAGGTTTAGACCCCAAGTCCTTCCGCCTCCCAGGCCTGTGCTCTGTCCACTGTCACGCTGCTTCTCAGAAAGACGGCACCTCGCAGAAAGACAACAGAAAATAAAGCACCAGACCCAAGATAAGGTTATGGAGAACAAGGTCCAACAGAGACAGGTCAGAGCCCAGATAAAACAGGGACAGGGCTCTGAAAGAGATGTCAGAGAGAGAAAGAGGGGAGACATAAAGAGAGACAAACCAGAATCAGAGATTAAGAGACAAGACGAGGTCTCATAGAAAGATCACAGGCCTGGAAGTAAAGGACCTGGCTACGAATCCCCACTCCACCACTTGCCTGCTGGATGATCTAGGGCAAGTCTCTTAATTTTCCTGGGCTCATTTTCTTTTTTTAATTTAGAGTATTTGTTGAGCGCTTACTGTGTGCCAGGCTGAGTTAGATGCAAGCTAACCAGGTTGAACCAGGTTGAACACAGTCCCTGTCCCAGATGGGGCTCGCAGTCTTCACCCCATTTTACAGATGAGGGAATCGAGGTACAGAGAAGTGAAGTGACGGGCCCAAAGTCACCCAGCACACAAGTAGCAGAGCTGGGATTAGAACCCAGGCCCTTCTGATTTCCAGCCCCAAACTCTATCCACTGGGCCACGCTGCTTCCTAGCCCAGCCTATTTGCATTGTTAATAGCTGACTCAATTTGGTGTGCTAGCATCATGGCTTTCTCTAATGTGAGATTAAGTTCAATGAAGTCTTTTGTGGATGTGTTCATTCTTTTTCTTTTCCACTAATTGGTCCCTGAGCATTTCATTTGCGTGAGCTTGGAACTCTCTGTACCTTCTACAACACACTAGGTCCCCCGGGGAAAGCCCGTCCAGCTGTAATGTTTCTACTCCTGGGTTTCTTGTCAACTTCAAACATTTTTAAGCCAGTATGAGTAAAAACAAAAAAGCCAACAAATAAAAAACCAGGCGCCACAGTTGTTTCTGAGCAAAGGTCTGTTTCCCACCCTCCCCAACCTCCAACTAGTGTTTTAAAGAGATTTGGTTTGTTTGAAGACTTTCAGCCACGGGGAAATTATCACTATTCATGCAATCGTTCATTCAGTCGTATTTATTGAGCACCTGAGGTATGCAGAACGCTTCCTAAACGCTTTGAAGAGTACAGTGTAAAGAGACACATCCCCTGCCCACGATGAGCACTAAAGAGGTAGCGCGGCCTAGTGGATAGAGCACGGGCCATGGACTCAGAAGGATCTGAGTTCTAATGGTGGCTCCTCCACTTGTCTGCTGTGTGACCTTGGGTAAGTCACCTAACTTCTCACTGCCTCAGTTCCCTCATCTGAGAAATGGGGATTAAGACTGTGAGCCAGATATGGGACGGGGACTGTGTCCATCCTGATTAGCTTGTATCTACCCCAACGCTTAGAACAGTGCTTGACACATGGTAAGCACTGAACAGAAGCCATTATTATTCTTGTTATATTATCATCGGTAGAGAATGCTTTTGCCAGATTTTTAGAGGCATGGTTATCTCTGAGGTCAGCACAGAAATATGAATTATCAACGATTTTGCTGAACTCCTCGCAAGAGCCGCCTGTAAATCAGTGGTCCTGTAAGGGTAAGCAACATTTCTTCAGGTGATGCATCTTTGAAAGAAATCTCTTCTAGGTTCGTTAGACTGAACGTCCCTTCAGAAGGGAATTCTAGTGAGCAAGAGAGGAACCATGCCTTGTTTCGGAATAAATCAGTGTCGCAAATGAGACATAACAGACTTAGATCCTTTCAACTATTTACCAAGTTTCATTGGGTGATTTCACCCTTCACGGAAAGGTCTCCAGGAACAAGAATATAATTAACACTGTGGACTCATATAATTCTAGAGCTCAAGAGGTCATCTGATCCAGCCTCCTGCCTCCAAGCAGGGCAATGAGTAGTCCAAACTAATAATTGTGGGATTTTTTAAGTGCTTAGTATGTACCAAGCACTGTACTAAATGCTGGGGTAGATACAAGATAATCCCTGTCCCACCTAGAGCTCACAGTCTTACAGAGGAGGTAACTGAGGCCCAGAGAAGTGACGTGACTTGCCCAAGGTCACTCAGCAGGCCAGTAGCAGAGCTGCGATTAGAACCCAGGTCTCCGACTCTCAGGCCCGTGCTCTTTCTGCTACACCACACTGCTTCTCGCGGGATGAGTATTGTTGACTTAGAGTGGGAAGATTAAGAAGCCTTCTGTTGTTGGGGTTCAAAGAATGGACTCCATGTGTTCCCCCTCCAAAATATCAGCCCCTAACCCATCCCACACTGGTCACCATGTCTTAATGCTGAAAAGAGTTAAATGGGTTGCAGCTTCCAGAAGGCAAAGCAAGATTCACGGTTGGCTGGGAATTAACCTACCGTCGATAAGCAATAAGCACGTCGGGAAATCCAACGTGTCAGAGAAGTCGTTGGAAGTTGGACCGTTATTCGGTCAGTGGTATTTGAGCACTTACTGTGTGCAGAGCACTGTACTAAACACTTGAGAAGGCACAATACAACAGAGTTGAAAGACATGATCCCCGCCCACATGGAGCTTACAGTTTGTCAGTAGGAAATTAAAATGTATTATGGGTAGGGGAAATAATCGAGCATAAGGATATTTGCACAAATACTGTGGGGCTGGTTTGAGAATTGAGGTGCGTAAGTACATGCAAGTACATGGGAAAATGTCATCCAAAGGGGAGCTGTCAATGCTTTCTAAGAGCTTGGGAAAGAGTATAGAGTCTTGGTATTGTTCTCTGCAATTAATAACAATAATAATAATAATATTAATGATGGTATTTGTTAAGCACTTACTATGTCCCAAGCCTTGTTCCAAGTGCTGGAGTAGATACACGGTAATCAGTCTGTGACGCTGCCAATGTCTTATTAATAGTAATACTAATTATATTTGTTAAGCCCCTACTATGTGCCAAAGACTGTACTAAGCACAGGGGGAGAGGCACGATCATCTAATGAGATGCAATTCCCCGTCCCAGAAGGAGCTCACAGTTTAAGGAGTGAGGAGAACACGATTGATTCCTCATTTAACAGGTGAGGAAAAGGAGGCACAGAGAAGCTGTAGCTTGCCAAAGGTTATATAGCAGCCAAGTGCAAAGCCACATTTACTTCAGTTAATTCAAGAATGATTATCGGTCTTCAGTAGCCTGTTTAGAAGGATGATTTAAGCTAGAATCTTGGCGGCAAGGGAGAGTATTGCGGAATCTGAGTCACCGTTTTCTCCCAAAGATGGTGATTTTGATGGCAACTTTGAAGTCCTCTTCCACAGTAAAGGATAAGCAGTCACCTCAGCTCAAATCCTCCTTGCAGATTTTCCAAGAACACTTTCAGATCCAAGATTGCACCAAGTTTTGCAATTTTGACTGTGACTTTCTCAGTAGCTGGTGCCAAGACTATCTTCACATGTTCAGCAAAATTATTAGGATTATTATTAATAAGACCAGTTGCCCCAAATGTCTACTGCCTAAACTGTTATCCTTTTGCATAAATATGCATCCTTCTTATTCATAGGTCAAGCTTTGAATGCGTCAATTATAGTTCTTATGAAGCACTTACCAGGTGCCAAGCTCTGAGAAGCAGTGTGGTCTAGTGGAAAGAGCACGAGCCTGAGAGTCAGAGGACCTGGGTTCTCTTCCTGGCTCTGACACGTCTGCTGTGGGGCCTTGCACATGTTGCTTAACTTCTCTGGGCTTCAGTTGGACTGTGTCCAACTCATTTTGCTTCTATCCACCCCAGCGCTTAATACAGTGCCTGGAACATACTAAGTACTTAACAAATATCATTATCATTTTTATCATTATTATTATTACTAAAACAATGGCCGTGAGGTTGTCTAGACCAGGTTGATAGGAATGCTTATTGTGGGCAAGGAATGTGTCCGTTTATTGTTGCATTGTATTCTACCAAGCGCTTAGTACAGTGCTCTGCAAACAGTAAGCGCTCAATAAATACGACTGAATGAACGACTTCCTGTGGACCGGTCTTAACGCCGAGACTGTGATTTGGCTCCACTGTCTACTTTCCCTGCACCCTTCTCACTCCTCCCTCTCCTCCGCCCCTTTTTTTTAATACCAAAGGGAGCTTAGGTCTGCAGGTGGATGACTGTCACTCCTAGACTGTCACGTTATTGCCTGTCTGCTTGATCTCACGGGGGGATTTAAAGTCTCTTTCGCTTCCCTGGCTTGGACGGTCAGCTGTGATCGGACAGGAGAATTAAATTATAGGAAGCGAAGGTGGTATGGATTGGTCGAAAACACTGCATTACCCTGGACCTGGATCTTAACCTCTAAACATTTCTCCCTGCTGTTTTCGCTGAAGTCGAGAGAGGCATTTTGGGTATCTATTAAAAGACATCAAGTATGCTGATTACTGATCTGTTTGAGGGAGGAATCTGTGTGTGTGTGTGTGAGAGAGAGACTATGTATACTTGTGGGAGAGTGTGTGTGTGTTTATGTGTGTATGTGAATGTGTGTGGGCACGTGTTTATGTAGGATATAGACAATAAGCTCATTGTGGGCAGGGTCTGTATCTACTAACTCTGTTGTATTGTACGTGCCCAAGTGCTTAGTACAGTGCTCTGCGCACGATAAGTGCCCAGTACGTACCACTGATAATGATGATGATGATGATAGTGTACATTCACTCCTTTTTTGTCCTTAATGTGATAGTGGTTCAGTCTGAAATAGCCTGAAAGGAATAGGAATCAACAACAGAGAGACAAAAATCAATCAATCAAAGGTATTTATTGAGTGTTTACTGTGGGCCGAGCACTGCGTAAGGGCTTGGGGGGAGTAATAATAACTGTGGTTTCTGTTAAGCACTTGCTATGTGCCAGACTCTGTACTAAGCACAGGGGTAGATACAAGTTTATCAGGTTGGACGTGGTCCCTGTCCCAAATGGGGCTCACAGTCTCAATCCCAATTTTACAGATGAGGTAACTGAGGCTCAGAGAAGTGAAGTGACTTGCCCAAGGTCACGCAGCAGACAAGTGGTGGAGCCGGGATTAGGACCCATGACCTTTTGACTCCCTGGTGGATGCCCTATCCGCTACTTCTACTTCTCAATAAAATAGAGTTGGTAGACAAAATGCCTGCCCTCAAGGAGCTTATAATCAAGAGGAAAAAAACCAACAACGAAAAACAAACCTTTCTTGTTGGCATTGCTCCCCTCCCAGCTCCGAACATGTCCTCAGCTTGGGAGTCAGGGGACCTGGGTTTGAATCCCAGTTCTGCCCTTCCCCTGCTGTGTGACCTTGGATAAGTCACTTCGCTTCTGTGCTCCTCGGTTTCCTCATCTGCAAAAATGGGGATTCAACGCCTGCTCTTCTGCCCCTTTAGATGGTGAGCCCCATATGGGACAGAGACCGTGTCCAACGCGATAATCTTGTATCCACTCCAGTGCTTAGTACCGTGCTTAGATTAAGCGCTTAATAAGCACCACAATTATTTTCTTCATTATTTCTGCTTGCCACATGAGTTAGCGCCAGACGGCATGAGGCCCCGTTGGTCAGAAACACCACCGGAGCACATCCAGAAGTACCAGAAAGGAATATCTTGTACAACAGACATTGTTATTCAGCTCATGAAACCAATGATTTGACAAGCTAGTGGGTAGAAACCTATTCTGAGACTCAGAATCCCATGAATTCTCCCTTGCCTCCTGCCTCTGTTGCTACTCACTCCCTTGCTTACAATCCCCTTTTGATTCCCCATTCTTTTCCCTCGCCGACAATGGCTAAAATGGTATTGCTGTGTCAGGCAGAAAATTAAATTCCTAATCCTCCAAAGGATAGACTCATATTTGGTGGGAAATGAAAATGTATAAGGTGATGTGTAAATATCAGTGGCACAGTGAGAATGTAGGCGAGTAATACGGCAGCCAGCCAGAACTGTAGGAAAAGCATCCCTGTTTCCCTTAGCCAAGGAATCATGGTTCTCTCCCACATCCTGGCGTGCCTTTTAGGAGGTGGGAAAAGGGAAGCTCTTGGAACTAACAGTATCATGGGGATGTGTGTGGATTCAGGAATATTGAGCGTGGAAGTTGGGAAATAGATGAATAAGTTTATTTATGAGCCGGAACCGCTGTATTCCTTGACAGATCCACACAGCGATGTTTAAAAGTTTTCTGACTCTTCTCAATTTTGTCCTTCTGGCTCTGCCTTTTTTGGCATTTCTCTCCCCCCTGACGCCCAGCTCCTCGGCAGGGCTGCCAGGCTGAAATGAGGGTGAGGGCGGTGACCTGTATCTTGCCACATTGTTTTTTTTTTATTACGGTATTTGTTAAGCGCCAGGCAGTGTACTAAGCGCTGGGGTAGATCATTCTTTCATTTATTCAATCGTATTTATTGCATGCTTACCGTGTAGAGCACTGTACTGAGCACTTAGGGAGAGTAGAATATAACAATGGACAGACACGTTCCCTGTCCACAATGAGTTTGCAGCCCAGAGGGGAGACAGGCATTAATATAAATAAATAAATTATAGATATGTGCATAAGTGTTGTGGGGCTGGGCGGGGGGTGATACAAGATAATTAGATAATCCCTGTCAAATGAATGGTTCACAGTTTTAAGCACCATTTTACCGGTGAGGGAACTGAGGCACAG